>NC_068368.1:54274402-54596902 GCF_020536995.1 Dreissena polymorpha | reverse complement strand
CGTAGTAGCGTTTGCGTTGGTGATGGTGGTGGCGGTGGTTGCGTTGACAGTGGCGGTAGCGGTGGCAGTGGTTGTGGCGGTGGCGATTGCGGCGGTGGCGATTGCGGCGGTGGCGATTGCGGCGGGTGCGATTGCGGTGGTGGCGTCGGTGGCGATGGCGTTTGCGGTGGCGGTGAAGTTTTCCGTGAGGATGGTGATGGCGGTTGAGAAGTGTCAGTTGCATTGTTAGCAGTTGCTTTTTTCGTCTTGTTCTTGACGGAACGGTGTTTTCGTTCATTGTTAGGTGGAAGCTCTGGTTTAGGTGCTTTTTGGTATTGTCACATGTTTGTTGTTGGAAAAGTGTTGTGCGTAAATAAGAACAGATCATTTAATTTATTTGTTCTTTCACGTAATACATCGTATTCGTTATGAAACAAAAACACACAACATGTAATACAATACAGATCATAAAGCGCACACTACCAAATAGCGAGGATGAGTAGAATATCTAAGTGTGATCCCTCAACAGTTTTCAAAATTGACAATTAGCTTCTTTAATATGTAATGACAGTTTGTAAAGCTACTGTCGCAAGATTGTACTTCTTATGAGTAATAAACATTTAAATACCAATTTGTGTACATGTGTTAAGTCTGATGCACAATTCCCGCTTACATAACTTGCTTTCCTTTGAGTTCGTATCAGTATCGCAAAATTTCAGAAGAATAATTAAGATTAAACGACATATAAAAGAATGTTAAACAATCAGATAATTTACACATCAATTAAGGTCTGTTTCAAGCTTGTAAATATTGAATTATGCTCAATTCTTAAATTGAAGTTTCCATTATGGCTAAAAAGTAAAACCAAAACCTAAATAATAAAGTTTATATACACTTTCTAAAGTTTTGCTTTACTAAGAATTGGGTGTGGTAAGTCCAAGATTCAAGTGGAAGCTCTCCCACATGCTAACATTATCTTAGTTTCAGAAGAATTAAAAGTAAATCCCACATTTTAAGAATATTTGTGTTAATAATCCAAATAAGCAAATGAGTATACGTCTCTTAAGGGGTCTTACCTTCAAAGCCATATCAGCTACAAACAACAGTAATATCATCAAAATATTATTGATGTTCAAAACAGATGGTATGTCGTTTTGATTATATTGTTCGAGCTTTTCAACAAATAAGTGAAAACAGCAGAGGGGACATTACCTCCCCTGGAAGTAAACCAACAGCGTAATTAACATAATATGAGCTGTTAAAACATTGTTTTAGAAAATGCTAAATAGATACAAAATATGACGCATGTTGCTTTTAAGTGGCAGTGCTAGTACCATAATGACCTGATTGTATAGTATTATTATTGTAAGTCCACTCTCTTTTATTCAAATTTAGCCGTTTGAATAGCAGGCGGATTGCAAGTATTATATGGTTGTACTATTATTATTTCATTTTCAGCACTGAACGAATGCCCATGTTATTTAAACAACAGCTGCGATATATTCTATATTAACTCATAAAAGAACTGTCCCGTTTTATGTTTCTTTAGACGTCTATATACATAATACAGTAGACGCGTTATGCATTTTAATGATTCGCCTGCTATACCAGATCAATACAAACAGAATAATTATAGAAGATATATCGTCGTGCCTCTGGGAATGCAATTTCGCGCCGTTTTCTAAGTCCGTTTGCAGTATCAGACACAATTACACGGTTGTGTGAAATCATATTCTAATCAAATAAAAGATCAAAATAAACAGATGATGGAACTTATGTTTATATATATATATATATATATATATATATATATATATATATATATATATTACTATGAGGGGGTGTAGGGGAGGTAATGCAATCAAATGTCACAATAAGGTCTTATATCGAAAACGTCTGAAATTGAAATTTTGTAAACTCGCAATTAATGTTGCTATATATTTCCTTGTATGAGACGTAAAATAAATGATGTATTTATATATAAAACTATATTAGGTATTCTATATACCTTAATTCGTGTTAATATCGGATAAAAAAGGGTATGGAGATACATGTATTTAAAGTGGGAATCCCATGACCTATTTCTAAATCAGAGTCCCCGTAACTGGCGATATGTGTGAATCGCTGAATAAAACGATCTATTTCTTTTCTTTAAAATTTTATAAATATAACACACACATAATATAAATATGTATATTATTTTAAGCGAAATCTGAAGGAGACTATAAAGGAAATGCTTTGCTTAACGCAGATTAAGTAACCACTAAATAACGTTTGAATATATTATATGCCGATATTAGAGTTGCCATTTCAACCCGTAATAAATGGGCAAAATGATGTTTGTCTGAAAATACATAAAAATCAAACCTATATAACTAACATATCTTTATTTTATTTATTTATTCCGATATCATTTAAACTATATTTTAAAACATCTATTTATCATGCACTCAACGACAAGTTTAAACTGACAGTAACTCCGCTGTAGGGACTCACAGTTTTGCGCATAATTTGTAACCACGACAACGCACACAAAGAATTCGTATGTGACCACCTTACCAAACTCAAAAAGGCGTCCATTATAAAATGTGATTTTTTTCTCTCTCAGCAACAATCTTGACAGGCGTGTTTTATTATGTGAATGAACACAAACGATCGAATGCAATACGTCTAATGAAACAACAACGTGATGGTCATGTACAGGGGGGTAACCACGTGACAAACAAGATTGCGACGCCCATGCCGAGACGGGTATTTTTCGACATTTTATACCCCTTATTACTTGTATTAATTGTTACATGATATGTTTGTGTATTTTGAATAAGGTTCATAAGGGCCTCGTGGTCTCTGACAATTCATTATGTGAGGAACCAGAGTGTGTCCCAGAACTCCTAAGTTACGTACGTACTACACTCACGAAGGTTGTGACCAATTTTGATTTGTAGCTTCAATTTCCAGCTTTTTGGATTTTTGCTGAAAGATCTTCGATTTGGGCAGTCCTTGTGTTGTAGGTGAAAATGGAGCATCCGGAAGCAACCACAACCAAGCTAACCTAGTCGTTAAGGTGAAAAGGGCCTGCTCTAACTACTGCTCTAACAGACCAGCCCAATAATAAAGTAGGTCAAAATGATTCCAAATTTTATTCATGGCAGTGTTAAACGTTAAATTAAAGGTTAATTTGCAAAATCGTCTTACTTTTTTATTATTCATTTTCCTAAGTAACACTTCGTTATTTGTTGCTTTCAGGATTCCAGGTACAGTTCAGCTTTTCATTGCAGCTTCGAAATCGATATGAGTATGCGATTTATGCGCTTTAGCCAATAAATAACGATCGACACTTTGAAAGGTTGTTTTAGTTAAATTAATATCATAACTCTTGCAATGCCCGCTGTTTGAAGTAAGCTAATGCGGAATGGGTTGTCACCGGAATTGTACAAGATTCGTAATTCGATTGTTAGGGTAACAAATTAACGTGACAAAAGCGCAGAGAGTCATGTCAATCAAAGAACGCGTAACGGTCCGTAATTGATACGGTTTTATTAATATTTAGTGTCCGCGATGTTTCAGCGCTTTTTGACAGAAGTCGGATTTCAAATCCGAAAGCCGTAAAACAAACGCCATTTGCTGGTGTGGATTTCACTATTTTATCATTTTAAATACGAAATCTTCGCTTTGAATATTGTTTAAAGATTTCGAAAAGCAATCGAGGCCGTTGTATCGGGAAATGTGGCATTAAATAATAGTGACACATTTTCCGCTCGTGCAGTTATTTATGAAAATGCTATTGAAAATGCCGCAATTGATCCGCATAAGTGATGAAAATGACAATAACGATGAGCTCTGAAAAATTACGGTGAAATTATGTATTTCCTCATCTCCATGTCTTGTAATTATTGTGATAGGTTTTGCGTAATTGCTGTTTTCCGAGACATTCCTTATTTACCACGTTTACGAAGAACAATAATACTATTATTGCGTCTTCAGTATTTTACTTCATATGAGCGTGGGAAAAGATACTCAAATGATAGAATTCCAAATGTTGGCTCAGTTCTTGCCAGAAATGTACAGAATGTCAGTAAGGAGGAACAAAAGGAAAAACACGATGATGCAACATCATATTAAACCAACTAACACCAAAAATCGAACGCTTTGTATTGGGATTGACCCAAAAGTGTTATCCTATGGCTTCGTAACGCTCTTTGATGTTGAACATTAAACTTGGGTGAAAACCAAAGTACGATAGAATGCAACGACATTGGTTGTGCATGTTATTTGAAGATGTATCTTCGGAGTTTATGTTTTTGATTGCAAAGTCCAATAATTAAACCTTTTTATGACGGTGGGAATTTTATGAAAAATTAAATGTTACTATTTTTGCCTTTAAGCTATATATTTTTGAATGAAAATGTATTGTGTATTTTTAATGAATTTATTTAAATGAAACATGTGCTTTCAAAAATGAATAAATCAATATATTATAACAAGTTCGCAGATAGTTCAGAGGTAATGCATTTGTGTAACACAGGTGGTTAGCGTGTGGCTGTGATATTTTTAGCAAAACATCATTTTGGATGCAAAATAATTAAATTATAACGAATAATGACATTTTCTGAAAAAAATATCACTATCAAATATTATATATATATATATATTTGATAGTGATTTTTTTCAGAGAACTTGAGGTTTCGTAATAATTTTATTATTTTTTGTTCAAAATGATGTTTTTACTAATTAATATCATAGCCACACGATAACCAACTGTGTTGTGCAACACCTATACATTTTCTCACAAACGTATACACACACGGGGCTAATGTATATGGGATCAACTTATTATATAAGCTGTACATTCAAGTGGTAGATCGGGCATTGTGCGGCATTAGATTGACGCAATAATACAACCCACACAAATAGTTACGCCAAACATAAACCAGCCTCATGTAATATTATATGTCATCCGACATAAAGTCCGTTATGCTATTGTTCTCATGTTATCTGCGTAGACAGACTTAAATTAATACACATCACGTGTTTCTGACAATATATCTGCGACATAATTGAATAGTTTGATGTATCGTTTTAGCTTGAAAGCCCGAAAACGGAACGCGTAAAAAATGATACTCTCAAGACGCCCATTTATTTAACTGACCCCTCAATCCATCATGTACTTAGCAGCCAGGTACAAAAAGGCAGCCGGAATTAATGTCGACCAATTTGCAAAACGCGTGATTGATGATTTCTTTGATGATGTTGTTTGTTGATCAACCGTTAAGTCTTGTGTCTGTTGAAACAAATGTCGCTCTTGACGCAAGTTCTTAAGTAATACACCATTTTTGGCGTTGTTGGGTTATTTGCGGTTTTTATAAATGCAAAGTACTGCGTATTAGTAAACAAATTAATATATGTTAGTCGGTTACTTATTTCTTTCACAACATATTAGCCTCGTTCCACGTTATTTTATATATCCGCACAAATACCTGAGATACTGTAAACACATCAAACAGATAGATGTCCCAACCTGCTTAGAACGTTTGTCAGAAACATAAGAACATCGCAAGAACTATCTAGAAATTAATCCGACTTCCAGTTGTTTTATTGGGGACGATGGTAATAAACATTTTAAATTTTTACACAACACATATAGATATAGTACACATTGTACTTCGACGTACATGTTTGTACTTCGACGTACACATTTTCTGAACAGCCAATCAAAACAATCGTTTTTTGAGCCGCTTTTCCTTCAGATTTATTCATAATAATTGTTTAAAATCTCTTTTTTAATTGAGGACAAAATGAATAACAATATCACGATTGAAAAAAGATTGAAGTTTCAAGTATGTAATGCATTGAAATAGATTATATACCAATTTGAAGGAGATTCAAGGTTACCTTTCTTAAAATTAAAATTAGCAAGCATATTGTGAGTATTTATTGATCATATGGGGCGGAGTATAACGGTCCAGCGCATTACTGTGTAGGAAATTACCAACGGTGACCAAACAGTTACCAAACGATTACGGGATTAAAAATGTATAATTACCTCCCTGGTTTGATCGTATTTTGAGATAACCATTATTTGCATAAGTCAGAGGTTAATTCCGCCACGTCAGGTTAATGAGTACGCACAATATCTATGAGTTAGCGGTCGAAAGTCGCATAATTTGGTATGAATAATAATAATAATAATGTTCAATGTCAAATATCTCTAAAAGCAAAAGATGTAAGGCGTCTTCTGATTGGCTAACACTCAATTGTCGATAACAACTGTACGTCGAAGTACAATTTTGTACGTCGAATACAAAATATGTACGTCGACGTAGATATTGTACGTCCGTCGACGTACATATTGTACGTCGAAGTACATTTCTCTTTTTACCTAGTAGGTCTTGTTGACTTTCGACCCAAATGGTACGCCATATGTTCTCTGCGTGTAGATTGCGTTGCACGTGCTAGAGTCCTTATTGGATGTTTTTCATTGGCAGGAAATGATCGCAAGTCGACCAATAAGCATCTTGGTAACAACCCAGTCATGAATAACAGCTCGAGTTGTAAAATCACTGTTGATTTATACGATTCATTGTCCTGTTATTGGTATTTCTTGTCATCCCACCCAGCGTCGATGTGCAACTAATTTTCTTTAATTTATCGTTACTTGCGGCTCATTACTGCATCTTTCCGACCAAATGTCGATTGGGTTGGACATGTCAGTTTGAAGGATTGTTAACCACTCTCGACTGACCTCTTCTGATTTTGTTAGCACAGGCGACAGTATGTTATTTTTAATCAAAATAATTTGCTCTAGAGCAATTTCTAAGCATTGTTGTTACATATAATCTTTACATCACATCTTGTCAGTTCTGAAAAAACCCCTGATAATTCGCTTTAAATATCACTTTGCTTTATTTATGGATTTATGCAGTTTATAATAATCTTTTTCGGTTCAGAAATAATGTTTCTATTCATAATACATTAATCTGCAGTTCACTGTTTTAGAAGTCGGTCGACCCATGATTACAAAAGGATAAATGATTTCCATCTAGTGCTCATATATTATATTCGCATGCTTAGTTCAATGTGAACGTAAACAATTAAAATCAAGAGAAATCCACGTGGTAATTAAAGGGTCAAATAAGCTTAGAAGATATTTTACAATTCACTGATTCCATTGTCATTTTGTTCTTACGTCTGGTGGGAATTTTTATCATTTCTCGGGATTATAAATCTATTGAAAACAATAAATGCATTCAGAGAGAATTATTTTTACCATACATCTTCTAGAAATTTCGACTTTGATAACATCCTGAGACATTTTATTATCCTACGTCGACGAATCTTTTTTTGGGCTCAGATGTGGTTACACTCATTGCACAATAACTTGGAGCCATTGCAGTTGATTATATCTCGCAATGACTTCTCTTTCAAGCCTATTAGATTTAAAAAAAATAACAACAACAATTCTAGAAATGATTCAAGCTTCGCATAACGAACGATTGCGATTTTTTCTGAAGCCGCGTTCACGTTTAGATCTGTGTAAAAAACCGTAAGATTTAAAGCTTAATTGCTAAACAAAGTAATCGCAATAAAGACAGAAAACAAAAGGGGAGTCTGCATTTTATGGACTCATTCCTATTGATATCGCGTCCTGTTTCATTTGGTTTGTAGGCGATAAAACCATATTCTATGACATCCATAATACCGTAGTCCTCAATATTTCGTATACCGCTAACAGATTATGCATATAGCGGTATAATTAATCGCGTGCCATTCACCAGTTTGATTGTTTTAATTAGAACTTCTCAGTGTTATATTTTGTTAATATCTTCGAATTTCTCTTGTAATGGCTTGAAGGATCCAATTAACGTCTGATCAATGGGGTCGACCAATCGAAAACAAATCTGTTTTCACTTTCTGGAGACTTGTACACTTGTATCAGGAACTGTTTAAAATCTCTATAGCTCCATTAAATCGCCTGTGAAGTTGTTAAAGCTGTTATTAGAAGCCGCATCGATTCCGTTCTAATGCCTGTGCGTATGTATGATCAAGATACTAAAGGCTCGATGGTTCAAGTAATGCTTAATTAAAGCGCGGAAAATTCGCATGCATGCGGTAAAAGAAACAAATAAAATCCCGTACCAGAGCGTATCACGTTACGCGGTGAATGTTTGTATTAATAATTATAACATCTTCTTTATCAACTCAGTGTGGGATTGTGTTAATTTTATCTTGAAGTCTTGTTTTGTGATATGTCTGGAACAAAATAACCCAAGAAATTAGCTCAAAGACACAAATCCAGGTTAAAAAATCAACAAACAACGCGCGCGCGAGGTATTAAACGTGATTTGTAAGAAAAATATGCATTTAATATGGCTTTATCAGATAACGTTTAGACACAATAAGTTAACGGTAAACTCAGCATAATTATCTAAAAAAATGCATCAACATGAAAAGCAGATTGAGCATCATTAGTAGAAAATAAAGAAGCGTGATGATGATGATGATGATGATGATGATGATGATGATGATGATGATGATGCTCATCATCATAATCATCATCATCATCATCATCATCATCATCATCATCATCATCATCATCATCATCATCATCATATCTTAACATAATCCAAAGTTTTAATTGTAGAAAAAAATCAAAATTAAGACTTTCGTTATTAATATTAAAAATTGAATAGGGAAGACATACACATATTCCTAAAACGAACGTAAATATAGTATATGCAGCTCAAATGATATCGAAGACGAATATTATTTTGTAATTGATATTGTATACCAATATTAGAAAAATGTTTATTGACAAATTCTATTATAATCGACCTAGTATGAATACATTTATACTTTTGTTAACAAATACTAACACTTAAGTTCTTAATAAACTCGTGATTTATAGTAAAAATGCTTTTAAATAAGAACTGAGGTATTTAATGCACACGTTGAGTATTATAATGGCCTAAGTGCATTAACACCTTATTTTATACTATTTCGGTCACTTTCGCATTACAATGCATATGATTATTGCTTATATATTGACAGTTTTGTATGTAAAACGATGAATTGGAATTGTTCAAGTTAAACGAATAAACTGTCTGTTCTGTTTTGTTCTCATACAATACCGCTTACCCAACGGAATCAATATCGGCACTAATTTTCTGACATCGGAAATGGAATGTTCTCACGGCGTATCGTTCTGAAGTGAAGGTCAATTAAAATAACAAAGGCCTAAATTCGATGCGCTATCACCTACATTATATGATACCGCATTATTTTTCTCAATCAATTACGGATTTTTTACATCCATTTTACTTTGTTAAAAATTAATAAAGAGCCTTCTCTTACATATTATATTCTCACAAAAATCATATATTTTTAGAAATGCATAAACACAATTGTTGTTATTTTGACGCATGAGTATTTATGTGTATTGATTATTGCTATATTATTATTGTGACGATGAGCTGTATATGCTTAAGTCGTAAATAAACTTTCTGTTCTGTTCTATGAATGGACACTTTGACATTCATTAGAAATATTAACACTTACAAAGTTGTTCCTTTAAGTTGTTATTAAAAAATGTGTCGACACTGCGCATGTGCAAACAGTACGAAATCACTGCTGGGCATGCTGGGATTTATGCCAGTTTCGGAACACCTCTGAGGTCCATCCTTATTCAAATTGGCGGTGCGTAAAATCGCGACCTGGTTGACAGGTGGTCATTTAGATGTTGTAAAAGCCCAGAATTAGGGGCGTGGGTTTTGATAAAGGTGTGCACCATTCTGCTCGCTATGTCCTCGAGGGGCAACACGATACTGGTCGAAAACGGTCGCAAGTTGAGTCTGTCATCAGAAATTGCAACTCTCTGTTCAACGTTGTTATTACCATAATTGATAGTACTAATTTGCAATATACAACTACAATTACGGCAGATTGGTTTCGTCCTTTTCGGTCGTTTTTTACTGTTAGACTGCACCAAATGGTTTATCTCAATCTGTGCTCCTTTTATACATGCCAAGTCCATTTTTTAAGTTATAACCCTTCAACAGGGAGACATACACATCGATGTATTAATGCAATAATTTAGAGCAACAAAACCGAAATGCATGTACACATGGAATAATTACTTACACTCTCTGAATAGTTATCTAATTAAATAATTGAAGTTTCTATTACAAACAACAGATGGTGTGATTCGTTTCTTATTAAACGGAATGCAGAAGGTATATTGTAAAATGTAATAACATTATATATGAAATAAAATGTAATCATTATTTGTTCAATAACTGTGTCGTTCTAGAATTCGTTTGGACCCAAAATGATTCCAAATAAAACTTAACTTTTACAAAATAATAGCATTAAATACCACGCATACAAGTGCTCCCGAGAGTATTCAATCAGCACGCGCCATCTTTCATATCAAGTCCTTTCAGAAGAATGTTATTCGTCGTGGTCATTAATCTCCGACCCTTCACCTGTCAAACCAAATCCATTAGGCTCACCCGGGTGACAAAGTATGCCCCCTTATTCATTTTCAATCACAAGTATTTAGCCACAGATGCATTCATGTCTTCTCATTGTTTACGATCTTGTTTTCTACGTCTACCACTGATTGATGATCCCCTCTTTCATGTCGAGCCCCGTTCTTGGTAAATCATCAAGACAATCATTATCGACTAGACAATGTGACTTATTATTTTTGTAAGTGTTAATTGTCCCAGGCATTAACATCATCATCGCATCAAGAACATATCATGACGTAACCTTTCTGTCAAACACGAATTGTATCTACAGAAGGTATACCTCATGTAACGATTGTTTTTACAGTGTATTAAATATTGATTTAACATCACAGGTATAAAATATTAACATGATATTGTGAAGTGGATAGTTTATCGTAGGTCAAAGATCAAGAAGCAGTTTGGACGAATGCGTTTAATTGATGACACTTGTTATTGTTTATTGATCTATAAATTCCTGAAGGTCGTATATGAACTGCAACATGAGCACACATTATACGCCTTAAGTAACAACGACGAACTTGACGTTCGGTGATCTACTTCGTCTCCCATACAGTCAAACGCTACTCAGACAATAGTCGCTATTGCTGGCTGTCCTTAGCCACAAAACATTTTACCCGGGCAATCCAACGAGTGGTTTCATGGTTTTGTGGGAAACTCACAATTCGGAATCGTCTGAGGTTTTTCGCGGGCGTTGTCAGTCGTAAAACAATGGACCACTGAGGGATAACAAAAAACTCTACGTTGCTAAATGCGTTTAATTGCGATTAGGACGTTACTTAATTATTTGTGTAATATCTTTCATTGATCGCTTCATCTCATCTTCGCCTGTGGTCCCATCTGGGACATAGGCCGCCAACCAGCTTCCTCCAGGCGTCTCGGTTCTGGGCGAGTCTCTCAAGCTGCCATATCCATGTTTGGCCCATCTGCTTAGCATCTGCATCTAGATCACGGCGCAAGGTGTTTCTATGCCGCCCTCTCTTCCTTTTCCCTTGGGGGTTCCATGTGAGGGATTGCCTTGTCGTATTGGATGCAGGCTTGCGAAGGGTGTGGCCTATCAACCTCCAATGTTTCAGAAGGATGTCTTCTTCAACTGGCTGCTGGTTTGTCCTTCTCCATAATTCTTCGGCCAGCGGATCTTGAGGATCTTCCTGAGGCAGGTGTTGATGAAGACCTGTATTTTCTTTATGGTGGTGACAGTGTTTCTCCAGGTCTCTGGTCCATAGAGGAGTAGCGGCTTCACGATGGTATTGAAGAGCCTAATCTTGGTGGTGATGCCAATTACGCTGGATCCCCAGATGCTCTTCAGCTGATGGAAGGCTGCTCGTGCTTTATCGATGTGGGTTCTGACATCTTCATCCGTTCCTCCCTGGTTGTCCAGAATGCTGCGGAGATAGGTGAAGCTGTCAACCTCCTCCAGCGCCTCGCCTTGGACTGTGATGGGTGTGTTGTTTGATATGTTGGTCCTGAACACCTTGCTCTTCCCTTTGTTGATGGTGAGGCCCAGTCTAGCTGAGTTGTCAGCTACCATGAGTTTGTCTTTTCCTGCATCTGTTGTTGGGTGTGAGAGAGAGGCAAGGTCTTCCAACTGTTCCCAGAGTGTCCACTGAATTCCATTCCGCTTCTGCTCCGTTGATGTCTTCATTACCCAGTCTATGGCCAGCAGGAAAAGGAAAGGTGAGAGTAAACAGCCTTGCCTCACACCAGTTCTCACTTCAAAGGCATCCGTGAGCTGTCTGCCGTGAACAATTCTGCAGGTCATTCCCTCATAAGACTTCCTGATGATGTTGGTGATCTTTTCTGGCACTCCGTATTGTCTCAGCAGTCTCCAGAGGGACTCCCGGTCAACGCTGTCGAACGCCTTTTCATAGTCAATAAAGTTGACATACAACGGCGAATTCCACTACAGGGATTGTTCCAGCATGATGCGCTGGGTTGCGATCTGATCCGTGCACGATCTCTCCTTTCGGAAGCCTGCTTGTTGGTCACGGAGATGCGGGTCTACTGCGTCTTTCATTCGGTTTAGTAGGATGCAATATAACACCTTTTCTGGGATGGACAAAATCGTGATTCCTCGGTAGTTGGAGCAGGAACTGAGGTCGCTCTTTTTGGGAAGCTTGATGAGGTAACCCTCTTTCCACTGTTGGGATTTCTTCTTCTTCCCATATCTTGCTGAAGAGCGGGTGTAGTAGGTCCACACTGGTCTCCACGTCAGCCTTAAGCGCTTCTGCCGGTATGCTGTCAGGTTCTGTAGATTTGCCATTCTTCAATTGTTTGATGGCGTTGCTGATCTCTACCTTTGTGGGAGTGCAGCATTTGATTGGCAGATCGCTTGTAGCTGGCAGAATCTCCGGTAAGTTCACAGGGGCTGGCCTGTTGAGTAGCTCTTGGAAGTGCTCAATCCACCTCTTCTTCTGCACTTCATCATCTGGTATTACTCCTCCATTTTTGTCCCTTACTGGCCTCTCTGGCTTGGCAAACTTTCCTGCTAATCTCTTGGTGATGGAGTACAGATCTTTCGTTCTGTTCTCATAGGCTGCCTCTTCCGCCTCTGTTGCAAGCGTCTCTATGTAGTTCCTCTTGTCTTCTCTGATACTTCGCTTGATGCTCCTATTTGCTTCGGTGTACAATTCTTGTGCTTTCACTTTTGCGGCTCGAATTCTGCTGTTGTTTACACTTGCCTTCTTGTCTCGTCTTTCCTATACTTTCTGAAGCGTCTCTGCTGACATCCACTCCTTGTGGGTGTAAGACTTGGGGCCCAGTACTTCTTGGCATGTTGAGGTCACTGCTTCTTTCACGTTCTGCCACTTCTGCTCTATCGTCCCTTCTTCAAGCAGCTCCTCTAGGACCTGGAACTTGTTGGAGAGAGTGACCTTGAACTCTTCTTGCTTCCAGGTGTCTTTCAGAGTGGCAGTGTTGTACCGTTGGCGTTGGTTGGGTCCCCCTGTCCAACTCTTCTTCAGCTTTAGTTTCGATCGGGCGACAAGGAGATTATGGTCCGAAGCCACGTCTGCTCCTCGCTTGACACGTACATCCTGAAGAGAGCGACGAAAACTCCTTGCGATGCACAAGTGGTTAATCTGGTTCTCCGTTGACAGGTCTGGTGACACCCAAGTTGCCTTGTGTATCCTTCTGTGGTGGAAAACACGTCCTCCGATGACCAGGCTACTTGTGGCGCACGGGTCGGCGAATCTCTCCCCGTTGTCGTTCATCTCGCCTAACCCATGCTTTCCCATGATCTCATATCCTCGGTTGTCACTGCCGATCTTGGGGTTGAAGTCACCCATTAGAATAATGATGTTTCTCTTTGGTCTGTCTTGTATGATGGTTGACAGTCCATTGTAGAAGTTGTCCTTCTCATCCTCTGTACTGTCGTTTGTTGGGGCGTAGCACTCGATTATGTCCATGTTGATCCTCTTCTTCTTTGTAAGGAAAAAGGCCGTCATGATCCGAGGTCCGTGTGCCTCCCGCCCGATGAGCGCTCTCTGTGTCGACTTGGAAAGCATTAAGGCTACTCCCTGGGTGTGTGCTGCATCCTCCTGCTCATGCCCCGAGAACAACAGTAATTCACCGGAAGTCAGTCGCTTTTGCCTATAGCCAGTCCATCTTGATTCACTGATCCCTAGGATGGTGAGGTTGAACTATCTCATCTCTACGGCCACTTGTGCTGTCTTCCCGGTCTCATACAAGTTTCGGACATTCCATGTACCGATGGTGGTAGTGGTCCTGGTGGAGATGATGGTATTCGGCCTGATGGCTTCCAGTTGACACTGGCTTTCACCGTCCGGCGTCATACGTCCTCCAGCTGGAGGTCCAGCTTCTCCCAGGTCCGTGATGTCTGTTGTTATTCTGTTTGGCGTTTCTGTAGCAATAAGGTTTCAACAGGGTAGGGTAGCTAGCCCTACGCCCAACCCTCCTCCTTTTTCAGCGCGGGCTTGGGACCGTCCTTGAAAAATAATACAAACGACATGCGCCGAATGCTGTCAATCCATTTTCCACAGGATAGTAAACATGACAAATGTCGTCTGTCTGTCGTTTTGTCGCGTGCCGACGAGCATTTTAACCCCGATTCAGAGTCATTATACGCTTATCCTCACACGACCGGTGGCGAAAATGGCGATCCGAGCAATTAAGCGCTTGCTATCCAAAAATAGTCGACAAGTGTACACAACCGCATCCGGAGTGAAACAATTGATCTCCGAAATCAAATAATGTTGTCCAGGACGCTCATATTTATTATCATGAATTTATAGTTTCTTAATCAAGAAAAATGTTTCCATCGGGAATCGTTCGAGAAACGGTGTTGATCTGATAAAGTTTTCAATAAATTTGTCCTCGTTGTTGTTTAATACGTGCCATGGATCGGATGTCCTATCCACGTGTCAACGGTGTTTACCTTCCGATCTAGTGTCACCTGTTCTGATGACAACACGTGGCGACGACACTTTTGTGTCTTAAAGCCATTTCGTGATGATAAACTCACGTTGAAGGGGTTACATATTTAGTCATTTTATATTTATATATCGTAACAAATTTATTATTTTTTTGTGTTATTTACATGTTTCGCGATCCGGTTATACTTCCAAACCTTATATTCAATCAGTTTATCGAGCAAAGCTTGTCATGGTCAATTCTTTACATCTCTCTAACGTACGGATTTCATTTTATTAAAGTTTTAATGTATGTTGTAAGTATAGTTTTATTGTTATAATTATATATCGGCTTTTTTCTGGAGCTTTTTGACGCACCAATCTTTCAAACTTCGATTAAAATGTTTTGAAAATTTTCGATCTGGAAAACAATCTTTTGCGTTTTGCCACGATTGCCAAAATCATTGTACTTTCGAGAACTCTCAACTGATCGTATTTGTTTAATTCAACAAAGCCAAAACAGATCTCTTGTTACAAAAGATGTTTCAACGTACCGATACAAATTACCGTACACCGTTATTACTTTCTCGTTGAATATCATAATTGATGACGGAACCGTTTGAATGATAATGGAATTTAATTGGAAACATTCGGTTCCATTTAGCCTTTGAACTTCTGTCGGCTGCCGTTTTACTCTTATGGTATTTCTATTCATTACATTACTGTATACTTAAAACACTTAATAATTTTCTCGAAAACACTGAACGTGCAACTCAATTACTTAGTATGAATTTTCGGAGAAATTCTACAATAATCGACAAAGCCTGAAAGCAAGTAAACGTGGCGTTGGTAATTATGACCATAAATCGACAATAAAAATTTTGTTTTATTCTGGTCTTCCAAGTTTCAAAGAAGTTAAAAATCGATGTTTCCAATCAAAAACTATTATCAAATCAATTTTATTTAATTCATTCTTCACTTAACCGAGAAAATAAGCACTCTTAGATAATAAGACCTGAAAAACAACTCTCTGCAAATGGTCGTCTGGTCATCGTCTGTGAAAAAAGTAGTCCCAGGTGGCGACCACCGGTTACCAAGAAGATCATTGAGTTGCTTGATGGGGCTTGTTTCCGGTCAATCATTGTCTGACATTCGACTTCCGGTCAAGGACCATTATTCACAAATTCACAAATCGGATGCAATCGATCAGATGAATCAAACTAAAAGTCGCGCTCAAGGATTTCTTGATAAATAATTATTGAATAATTTTTTTTGGTAAACTTATTGACTTTACATTTTATAATCTACTTGTTATATTATTATTTATAAATTCATGTACACATTAAAAGGTTCATAATGAATTAAGGTAAAAAATACTGTCGTCTATTTCATATGGGCAAATACCAAAAGCCATGTTAAAAAGTTCGTTTAAAAAATGAAATAATCGCGCATATCAATTAAAGTACAATTAAAATAATTTAACGTTTACCGGTATAGAAAATTGGCCCTACTTTATTATGACAGGTTTTTTCTTTCAATTTGGATAATAAGTTTTATATTACATATATATATATATTTGAAAATCGCACGTTGGTTCTTGGAATTTGGTTCTGTAACCAAATGTATATCGTGTCAAATCGCAACTTACCGGTAACATCAAATAAACAAAGTGTAGAGAATATTATATAAAGTCTTTCTCCAAATGGGTTGTGATTGTATGTTTCTGTACATTTTTAGATGAATTTATAATCGCTGAATCGCACTTCATTGACCGATTTAAAAAAATGCGAAATGTGTTGAAAAACATATTAAACCTTATCTCCTATTCCTGTAAAAGTATTCGTTAAATTTCAAAACATCCGGGCCTGAGCGCCACCTCGGAAGTAGGATTGGCTCATTTATTAATGCATCTTAAAAAGAGGTGGTGCGCGTGATTAACGGCCGTGTTATATATTTAACTTTTTTTCAAATTAGTTAACATTTTGTTATCAAATTATTTTATTGCAAGAAGATCTGATTGCATGCGAGTTGTAACTAATAACCATTAGACGTGATCAACTAATTAGAATGGCAACAAAATAATCTCTCCCCATCCTTTACTGTTGCTAATTCTCTGATTTCTATCCTTACTATTCAGCGTTGAATATAAATATTTCATTACCGTTAGAAATTGTTGATAATAGGGAAGATAGTGCCTCTAATCTGCCACATCTGTAAACTATCCGTGCTAAACGAGCGCGCGGCACGCACGTGCCTTTATTAGAAATCTCGAGTTTCGATTGGCAGAATCGCTGGTTCAGCTTCGCTTATTAATATGCAAACAGTATCTGACGGTTAACGTGGATTGGCTGAGATGGAACTTTGACGGACAGGTTGTTGAAGCCAATGGGATAAGCACCAAACTCGTATTTGCCGGAGAGACGCAAACATGGATGGAAACACCCAGACAAAATGTCGAAGCATATTTTTGTACGCGGTAAAAGCGAAACGCTAGAAAATGTGGTTATTCAGGTAAATCTATATTGAAGAAACAACGCTGAATGTTACTTGCCAAAAAAATCAAATAACATTCCACTTAAATTGCAAGCTTTCATACTATTTTATGTGTTCCGGGCTCCTGATTGAGCACTGCTACTTTTGAATTCCAGAGGTCTGTCGTCGTTGCAGTTTTTGGTATTGCTTCATGCAGTCTGGTCAAGGGCGTCCCTGTCCGCTAATAAGGCCACGAAACCTTGCGTGATTTAAAAGCGGACAGCGGGGCTCATGACCAGACTGCACAATTGCGCAGGCTAAGTTGGAGTTATGCTGATCGCATATGGAATAAGACCCTTTTTCTCAGAACGCGGGTTATTTAATGGGGAAATTTACTGATTTTTTTTCGGATTTGCACAAATGTCGAGCAATCGATCAGTTCTATTCTATATATAAACGACTGAATCTACATGCATTATGCAATATTCCACATTGTCAAACTTGACGCGAACTGCGAATGGCGTTTTAAGTGTTCACACGTTTAATAATCGGAGCGAAAATGCTCATCGTGAAACTTACAATATATGCAATACATTTAACAAAGATAAACATATGTTATTATACATTCTGTTGTCAAATCAGTCCTTTAATCTGTAAGTTACAGTGTCGCAATCAGTTTTATTTATCAAAAACAAGTTTCCTTCAAGTTCAAGCAATCCTAAAACGAACTACTTCAAAAAGCCAACATGACCACTTTTCCCCGAACAAACGTATTTTTTCCAATATTTCCATAACATACAGCAATTAAACTAAACATTAAAAGTCGTCGTTTTGTAAACAAAATAAAATAAAATTCGTCGGTACGCATTGACCGCAGATTACACTTCCATTAACTATATTACACCTGTATCAAACGTCTTTGGTCTGACCTTAACTGCATTTCGGTGTATTTTCCCGCCCTTAACCCACAATTAAAACGGAAAATGTCTTCTAAATGTAACTTATTCGCCGATTTAGCGGAAGATCGCTAATAGAGAACCAATTAAGTGGTAACATTGTACAAAACGAAGCGTGGTCAATATTTAATACAATAATGATACCGATTTCAGCGCAGAAAAACTGGAGATGAAAACATGTTACGATGCAATTTGTTGTTATATAGCTATATCATAAGTTACTTATGATGAAAAAAAAAATTTAACAATTCACTGCAAGAAAAACAAATGGTTTATACCATTCGTAAAGTACCTCAATGTGAATGTACTGTTCCGATGAAAACAAAATATTCCAGATTTACTGACATTAATGATTAAACACACACATTTATTTGAGTGTGGGAAAACGGGGCTTAATGCATATGCGCGCTTTACCAGATTAGCTTGTGTATTCCGCAAAAGATAATCCGGGACGACATTTTTCGCTTTTATGGAATGTCTCCTCTTAACAAAAATCCAGTCTCGATGGTAAGTTTCGTCCCTATATAGCCTATTTGGACTGCGCATGCCAATTTGAGACGACACTTTACGCACGTGCGTTCAGCGTTGTCTCTATTTAGCCTGATTGGACCGCACAGGCTTATCTGAGACGACACTTTACGCACATGCATTAAGCTTCGTCACTATTTAGCCTGTTTGGACTGCACAGGCTTATCTGAGACGACGCTTTACGATCATGCTTAAGGCTTCATCACTATTTAGCCTGTTTGGATTGCACCGGCTAATCTGAGACGACACCTAACGCACATGCATTAAGCTTCGTCACTATTAAGCCTGTTTGGACTACACAGGCAAATTTGAGACGACACATGTATTAAGGCCCGTTTCCCATGAGCGCGGCTAATTTAAATATTTACAGAGCTATCTGTAAAAGTGTGCACGGGTCCGCTGTTTGACATTCTTTTTCATATTTTGTAACACAATTGTAATGGAAAGAATCTCATTGGGAAAAAATAGATATCATTGAGATCAGCTCAACCCTTTTATTACTCTAACATCTAAATTGTCTTTGGTGATTTTTTAGCTTCAGATTTGTCAGAAACAACTGAAAGTGGTGCAAATACTCCGTTCAACACCATTTAATTATACAATTGGAATAATAAAGTAATGTAAAACATTTGCCACGCAGTATATTGTTTTATCACGTGTTTATATCATGAATGGTGTGCGCAACAACCACAAGAAAACAACATAACACTGAAGGTCAACATATGTGATTATTCATAACAATGAAAAATCGGGTTTGAAACGGCAATGCGAGATGCTGTGATAACACAACACATTTTCGACAATTCCAAACTTTATAAATAAAATATAAAGACAAACGGCATAAATATTTTGTCTTATAATTAAAAAATAAGAACAAGTATTTGTGACAATCGCTTACAACGTTCAACAGGTAAAATAAAGAAGGGAGTTGATTATCATGGGCATGCGTGCATTTCCTGCAAAGAATTGAGTTCATTTGAAAGCAATGAGAGCAGATCATATTTCCATTAACTTTCAACATATGAAGTTAACCTTACTGCTTTCTCGTGTATATTCCCGCAATTAACGGTCATTTTGCATCGACAATGTCCCCTAAATGTATCTTATTCCACGATAGTGTGGAAGATCTTAAACGTGGAAACATTAGACAAAATGAAGCGTATTCGATAACTGTTTTCCAAAAGACATGGAAATGAGAACATGATGCAAATTGCTGGCTCAGATGGTTTGTTAATTATAATGTTAATTTTAAGTCTACAATAATCCTAACTGATACGTAATTGAGTAATTCAATACCTACAGTGCAACAAATGATACTATCATGTGACACGGAAGTCACATGTAAGTCCTCCTCTTTAATATGCGGTATTCAATTCCGTCAGCGACTCTTTTCAAAGCAAACCAGTCACACAGCCGAGTACATGATTGCGTGCAGCAAACCAGTCACACAGCCGAGTACATGATTGCGTGCAGCAAACCAGTCACACAGCCGAGTACATGATTGCGTGCAGCAAACCAGTCACACAGCCGAGTACATGATTGCGTGCAGCAAACCAGTCACACAGCCGAGTACATGATTGCGTGCAGCAAACCAGTCACACAGCCGAGTACATGATTGCGTGCAGCAAACCAGTCACACAGCCGAGTACATGATTGCGTGCAGCAAACCAGTCACACAGCCGAGTACATGATTGCGTGCACCCTTACACGAGTAGTCTTGTTTCAAGACGAATGGCATATGGTAGCAAAACGTCTTTCTTTGTCACCCCCTTCCCACTCAGTTCCGGGCGCCACCCCTATGACTCTACTCAGGAGTTGGATAACAACCTTAAATATTAGTGACGGTTCCTTAACAATTTCACGCAAAATGATTAAATCGATTACCGCACCAATTTCCGAAGGCCTTTTTGTATTAGACAATAGAAAAATCTTTACGTGAGACTGGACATTGAATTACCGTAAATAAATGTCAGATGACTCATCGGATATAACGCTTACATAAGCACCCTAGGAAACAATTATTTCAAATGGTTTAATATTTATAAATGTTAAACAAGAAAATCTGCATGCCCTCCCTTTTTCTTGTTTTGTATGATTATATTGAGAAATAGAAAACAATCCAAGATTTTGCGTTCTAAAGACTATGCAAAATTATTTTATTGCAAAATGATTTAACACGATTTTACAATTAACTTGGATCGCAAATCATCGCAATCCTAGAGAACATATTAATAAATATACACATTAACTGAACAAATATCAAGAATCCTAATATTCAAGTAATACTTAATACTGGTTGGATATTGTCTTAGAAGGGAAATGTCAAGTTATTTTTTAGTGACATGTAACCGTGTTTAAGGCTACATGAATGCATTTAAAGGCATGCCATCGAATAAAGAACGCGTTTTTAATATCTTTATTGAATCCGGACTATTTCAATCATAGTTCTAATGATTTCGAAACATCTCTGATGTTAACATTTGTAACACTACTCGAGAATTCATCCAATAAATGACGATAAATGCATATATCGTCTGATAAGCTTTGCTCTCGGCTGTTTGTCTTCATAAAGAATCCTAAAAAAACGTCTTCAGAGACAAGTCATTGGAATACTAAAGACCGTCTCAAGACGGGTCTCACTAAAACGCTTACGGAATTTGCATACAATATAGATAACGTTGATAACTGCATACGATATGAACAAAGAAGGAAATTGCAGACGGTAATCGCTGTCCGTTATTATGGTGTTTATTATGGTTTAATTATTTTAATTTTATTTTTTGATGTTAAAAATACACGATGGATACTTAAATATTGATGTTTACCTTTTTTATTTTGATATTTTATGGTGTAGATTAACCTAAGTTAATATAACAATCAAAACAGTAGGGCATGGAATGGCAGATTAACATTGTTAATTTTCGGA
The DNA here is from genome assembly GCF_020536995.1 of Dreissena polymorpha. Lineage (NCBI taxonomy): Eukaryota > Metazoa > Mollusca > Bivalvia > Myida > Dreissenidae > Dreissena > Dreissena polymorpha. The sequence continues at coordinate 54,575,145 of NC_068368.1, read as the reverse complement.
TAAACTTTCTGGATTTTGCTAAGGTATATTTTTTCATAGATTTTCAGTTTGTTTGCTTCAAGAAGTAGTATGTGGATAAAACATTTCCTGTAAAAAGATTATATTTCATCAATCATAACGTGTTTATGAGACGTATTGGCTCTCATAATGACGATTTTAGCGGATATTTCTGTCTGTTACACAGTTGTCAAAATCTAAAACGCTTCACAATTTATCTGTCAAATCATTTCTTATTATACGATTTTAAAGGGGCCTTTTCACAGATTTTGGCATTTTTTAACTTATTCATTAAATGCTTTATATCGATAAATGTAAACATTGGATCTGAAAAGCTTCAGTAAAAAATCAAGAATAAAATTAAAAAAGGAAAAGAACATTGCCCGGACCAGGTTTCGAACCAGTGACCCCTGGAGTCCTGCCAGAGTCCTGAAGTAAAAATGCTTTAGCCTACTGAGCTATTCCGCCGAGTACACATGCTGAACGTATTTTATACCTTATATAAGCAATCTTCGTAGTTTCACAAAATTTAACGACAAAAACAGAACTCTCCAAATTATTCAATCGTTTCGCGTTGCAACGCTTTATAATTTTTAGGTTTTAAAATCGTCAAAAGATGCATATAATGGCTCTATTAGACCATGGTAAATGTTCAGTATTACTGTTTCCTCACAAATATCATAACTAAAACGAAAATTTGCGAATCTGAAACAACTTTTTTCAATTTTGTCAATTTACCAAAGCGTGAAAAGATCCCTTTAAAATGACATCAACTGTAGTAACACATCTTTGATACATTTTAGTGCTTATATGCTTCTCAAAGTTTTCTACTTTCACTTATTTATTTTTAAGATGATTGTATAATTGTTGATCAATTGATAGCTGAAAGACTGTCAAATGAATATGGAATTAGGTTGTAGTAGATACAGTCCAGTTACCATTACCGGATCATTACCCATAGAGGATCACTTTCATGTTCAAGAATGCGCTTCCCGATAAATAGTTGTCAGTTTTGGATGATATTTTGAACACAGCATTTTCAATCACATATAGAAAACAATTATAACAAAAACAAATGAATATAATTTACAACTGGCAATGTAATTTGGGCATTGTAAACAACACAGTTCATGTTTCGACAGTTCAAATAGCGTGGTAGAAGCCCCCTGAGTGGTTTCGATCACGTGATCCGTTATGGCTACAACTGATCTGTTAATGCATGAATTCTGCAGCGAAAAAAAGGTATCACAAATACATTTTGCCTGCGTTTAAAAATAAGACTATATGCTGAATCAGCGAGCAAAGGTAATATTTAATCAAACTGATGTAAAAGAAGTCTCAAAACATTTATTGCTTTTCACCAGAACAACTTTATTACGCTACTGATCCGGTAATGGTAACTTGACTGTACATGTATTATAAAATTTGTGTTAAAAATCTGTGTGCAATCCTGTAATGGACTGTAAGCAATCGCAATTCTATTTGTAACACCAGAATTAACCCTTTAAATGCTGGGAAATTTGTCGTCTGCTAAAATGTCGTCTGCTGAATTTCTACAATTAGCATTTCTTCGATTTTTTTTTCAAAAAATACTATCAGAATAGCAAACAGTTTGGATCCAGATGAGACGCCACATTCTGTGGCGTCTCATCTTGATCCAAACTGTTTGCAAAGGCCTTCAAAATTCGGTTCCCGCACTGAAAGGATTAATGAATGCGTTATCAATGTCAGTTAAGTGTTCATGATCAAGTTGAAATTAAAACAGTGATGCGCAAAGATAATGATTCGTTAAAACAAATATAGAAATAAAAAATTTAGAACAACACAAATTTGGAAGTCACTTTAGAGACTATAGTTTCCAGTTTTAGACAATTTAAAGGTTGTCTGCCGATATGTTTTGGAATATTGGTAAGATTGTTACCAGATTCGATACTTGTGCGGGCATTTTTTTTATTTGTAATATATTATGTTTAAATATAATTAAAACCACACATATATATTTTGCAATAATTTTGTCAAGGCCTGTATCTTGTTGTTTCAGTGAAGAAATCCAATGATATACATGTAGGGGCATGTGTCCAAAGCTGATCCACATCATAACATACTGATTGGGAATAATGACATAGTACCAAAAGATGTGCTTATACTGTAATTAGCAGGTATGGTATGACTCACACCATGTATTGTTTACCTCATTTGTGTTTAGTATTTATTCTATTTTTTCCATTAGTAAAAACAACATATGATTTATTGATTATCTTATCCATGGTATGCGGATGTTTAGATAAAAACTAACAGAATTTATTAAACAAAAATGCCTTAGCTCTTTTTACTATGCATATCTGGAGGGAACAGAAATAAATTATGTACAAAACAAAAATCTTATTTTCATGTTGATAACAGTGTATCATTTGATTAATAATGTGTTGTGTTATTTTTACAAATATTAAGTTCAATAAGAAAAACAACAATGCAGGGAAAAATAACATGTGGTTACCACTGTATTGATGTATTATTGATGTGTTTGTGGAAGGTTGCAGTCATAAATTATCAGTCATTGTTATATATTTTCATTGCAGATCTTCACAAATGAACCTGGCAGATCCTGGTGCAACCTTACCGTACCATGTTTACATCTAACCGTCAGTTTGAGCTGTGTGTGGGTGGTAACACGGACTATATACATGTATTGCCCAGTAATTGTCTTGTGATGGACCTTTTTAACATATCAAGTATTTAATTGAAGACTTAAGAGGTCAGTTTTCATCAAAGAATTTAAAAGTACAGTTTTATTTGTAAGGGTGAATATGTGGTTATAATGGCATTGATGTATATCTTGTGTCTGTTTTTTAATCAGCCTTTCATCCATAATTATGAATATTAAGCATGATAAAGTATTTTAAGGGAATATAATGTAGAAATGTTATGTTGTTTCTGCACAAGCATTTGAATACAAGAAATTCTATGCTCACTCAGCACTGTTTACACATTGTCAATGAATTTGCTTGTTTTAGTTTCCAAATCTGTCTGTCTCTAGCTCCCTGTGAATAATGTACTTTTTTACATTGCATCCATTGATTTTAAATGGGGTGTATTATGCACATGTCACACTTTTTTTACAAAAACATCAAGGTCAAAGGTCAAATATATGGGTCAAAATCGCTCAAAAAGGGACATTGTGTATTGTGTTTTACAAACACATACCTTGTTATGTTATGTAATGGCCTTTCAATCATCTTATTTTTTTATGAAATACGCTGGATTTGTCTTTTCATTTCATCCATGATATCATTATGTTTTTTTGCCTGTTATATTTTGCGGCCCAATGTACGTGTTAAGCAGTTTAACCATTTACAACGGCATTTGTGGCGAGGCTTACAGTCATAAGGTTGGTCATTACATGCACTGCATATCATAAAATCGTTTGGCTTTTATTGACAAAATTTGCGAAAACGGTGTTAAAGACTAAACATGACAAGTGTCGCAACTTCGTCCCCACCTGGGAATTCAGAGCGCAAATTTCAGATTATAATGTGTCAGATTTTACACTTGTATAATGAAGAAGTCATCTCTTGACAAGATGGTGATGTCCTGATCTCGTTCTAAGCCACACATGATACTTGTTTTGCTTTTAATCAAAATCGGTGTTAAATAGTAAACATAAAAAGTGTCACAAATTCGTCCCTATTGAGAAGTCAGAGCTAAAATTTCTGATTTTAATTTGTTAGATTTTGCACTTTGATAATGAAGAAGTCATCTCTTGACAAGATGGTGGTGTCCTTATCTCGTGCCGAGCCACAAATGATTCTTGTTTTGGTTCAAAGCAACATATAAACGAAGATTTTTTTAATGTACTTTGTTTTAAATTCTGTTCTTTGAAAAATGCATGTACTTTGTTTTAAATTCTGTTCTTTGAAAAATGCATAATAAGTCATCAACTATTATAATTTTATGAAAATATTACTTTAATTTTGGTTAATGCAGTTATTGATAGAAATTGTTTTAACGCATACGATGTAGATAACGTTCGCGAACCACAATAGAAACGTTCGTTGAGTTCACGTTTAAACGCGACGGTCACGTTCTTACAGTGGGTATTATTTGTTGATCTTACTTCACTTTATCGACCATTTGTCATTTAACAGTATGAACACACGAACAATCAAAGTAAAATTAGATGTAAGCGATCGTTTTTTTCCGTTTAAGTTTCAAACATTGGCTCGAAAAAGTGTGTGCAAAGGCTCATTATCGACAATAAAGATAACTTAATAATAAGCTGTAAAAACAACCAGCAACAGTTTATGGGATTTAAGTATTAGTCTTATTAAAATATACGGTCAGTACAAACATATATTGTAATATATGCTACCATACATTGTAATATATGCTACTAACAATCCTTAAGTATAAACTGTAAGCAAACATCAACAATAACAATAACAGTTCGAGTATAAATATAGGTGAATGGAAAAAGTGAAAATCATTTAATTGTCTTATGAAAATTATGAGCACAATGTTCTGGTATTTTCTTCGTGCTGTAGCATTCTTGTAGTTTGACGAAATCTCGTGACACCACTGGAATGGCACGACAGCAACACATGGGTTTGACTGAAAAACATAACAGAAACGCGCGAGTACAAGTCTAACAAATGACAGTGTTTTAACAAGTTTGTATTTCTCATAACCATTACTTCGTTACTATGGAAAAAAACCAATTTTCAAAAACTGTACAGAACAAGAAATTTACGCAGAATTACGACTTCAGTATAACTTGATGTCATGATACAATTAAGTATAAAAATATACTGAAACAATATTGACATAACTTGAAACATCCTTATTATGTACAAATGCATACTGGTACGCCCTACTCTAGATATTTTGAGTTCGACTACTGGATAGATATAGATACACAGAGGTTAGTAAGGAAATGCATTAACAGTTATATTGCACAACTATTAAATTATAAGTCACATGTTCTGTACACTAGCCTGTAGAGATAGTGCAGGACGTCGGCGAGTCGGCGTACGGCATAATACCGAAGGCAATCGGTCACCGAAATCCTGCTATGTGATAGGATTGTTCTTATATTTTGTATAAGTATATAGATCGCGCGATTTTTTGGTATTTTTATTTGCTGGCGCTAGACTGATGTGGTCGTTTTAAAATGATGTTTTTATGTTTACGGTGACAATTATTTAGTCGGTATTAGATTAATTGGAGGCGGTCGGTATGTCAGTTGAGCAGTCAGTTACATTGCACTTAATGCAAACAAAAACTTTATCATTCATTGACACATCCAATGGTATTTCTATACACGATCTATGATACCAAGAAGGACATCGGTCGCATTGAATCATATTGTCAACGCATTCGGGAAGATTACACAAACAGTAGTTATTTATCCGTTCGCGTTTCACATGAAGCATACTACGTTTACTTTACGTTTTTTGGGTGACCGGAAAAAGAGATATCTCTTCTTGCTCGAAGCAGTGCATCAAGTGCGATCTCATTTTAGAAAAATCAAAAAATATTTCGAATTCCAATTGCTTATTGAGGCAATACTGGGTAGCAAAGGCAATGGCATAAACTCCACAATCAACATTATTGTTTTGTTTCATCACGGTCGGAATTGTGATATCAATGTTTTCTTTGTCTTTACCATATAATACTGAAAGTTGTATTTGAAGGCCATGTGGTATTAATCTGTCTCTAGAACGATCGTTACCTAAGCTGTCCAATAGAAATATTTGATTATCATGCAAAATCGACACGACCCAATGGTAATTATGGGTGTAGTGAATTTGGCAAGCAGGCTGTGTTACTGGTTCCATTAATTTTTCCACATTCCAGTGACTCTTATCTTCGGACAACATAGGTACGGATTCAGATAACTGAAGCCCATTTATAACACCCTTTACCTTGCGTCTCAATAAGATATGAGCGGCTTCTATGTGACGTGAATATAATTGATCATTTGATATTAAAGCGTAATTATTTTAGTGCAGTCAGACGCAGTAGCCGCCGAAACGTACACCTACTACGTTTGTTAAGTGAAATGTCTGTGCGCCGTTATTTTGCTAGATTTCGTATAACGTCTTCCTTATGAACTGCATAATGTTACAACTTTGATAAAAATATTTAACACTCAATTCACCATTATTGTTGAGTTAATCATAACGCTAAAACGGACTAACTAATGTACATGGAGAAAGTAAATAAAAAACATTTTCTGGAGCAAGAAGTTGAAAAACAAAACATTACACATCAATTTTGACTTCCATTGCAACCAAATTTAGGTTCGATGATGACAGCCAGATATTGCTCTCTATTAATTGAATGTTTGAAAAATTCGTTAGACCAGTATCATGCGAAAATGGATCTTATTTAATTGTGGTTCCCTCATTGAACTTATGTTGTCTGTCGACTTTTAGAATAATGTGTAAGAAATAAATGTATTGCTTCAGATTCACGAGCTTTTTTTTAAGAAATGAAATATGCAAATGTATGTTATATAAAAAAAAATTCTGTTTCTTAAACGTATCTTATTTATTTGTGACTTTGTGCTTATTTTTTTTAAGAAATGAGAGATTCAAATGTGTCTTATTTATCTTTTATCCATGTCTTAAATGTGTTTTATTTATATAAGACTACATTCTATACTGCCAGTGTCATGCGAAAATGGATCTTATTTCTTAATATCCACCTTCACACTTTATTCTTTATTAGCGCCGTCTTTCATTAGGCTATCACTATTTAAAGAACAGATTACTGTGAAATTAATTAAAATGTGCAACGGTGATATTGATCCATTCTCGTTGTTAATTTTAAATGTACACAACAGTTTAGCAATAAATGAAATCAGTTATTTTGGCAGTTAATCCTTTTTTCCAGTACGGTAGCCAGGTGCCTGTGTATTGAGCTGACAAGATAGGGATCATCACAGCAGGTTGCTAATACACAGTGTAGACTTCCCCTGTTTTATTATTGTATTTGTTATTTACCTGATTGGAATAAATGAAGTGTATTCAATCGGGTCTGCTGGCGTTATGTTCAAGGTCATTTTATGTGAAAAGCTGGGTTTCGGACATAATTTCAATCGTTATGCTTTTATACACAATTTTTGAAATAATGAATATATTGGCGCGATGAAACATGATTTATAAATCAAGCTGACAGAATAGTTTCAGTTCTTAATTATGTGTACGGTAATTTAATTCCCATCTCTCGCTTAACTTAACGTTCAATGGCACGCGCACTTAACAAAATTATAAAACATCAAGTGTTTCATTTTATTTCTTTTTATAAATTATGCACAAATATTATATGTTATAAATTCTTTTTTACTCAACCAGAAAGAAATAATAAAACCTGGTTATATATAAAGCGCTTTACTTTTGCAAAATGCTACATTAAATAAGGAAATGTCGTATGTTTTTGTTACGTGCTTGATATATTTATAAAAAAAAGCAGTTTTTTGTAATACAATATCGGAATTTGACCTTTAATTTGATGCAATCCACACAACAAATATTAGATCGTGTATTGTAATATATACAATTATGATAAGAAACAGTAGCAGACAACAGGCATCTGGTTGATAAGAAGAACTGATATATTTATTGGACGTGAATAACATTACCAACTAAAAATGTTTTGAAATAATAAATTTGCCCAGAATAATTGTATAACATTATTTATCTAGCGGCCAAGTGCATTAATCTGTTTTACTGTTTAGTAATACCATCATTTTTAAACTGATAACGGAAATAAAGAAATATCGTGTTTTTTTGTTAAGTGTAAGTGCTTGAATTAATTATTGTATTACATGTGCCGCATTTAAAGATACTACATCCGCACATCAGACCAAGATAGATATATTTGACATAAGACCACACCACAGTGGGGCGTTATGAGAGACAGTAACGATAAGGCTGATAGGTGACATTGACGCACAGACTGAACAAAGTTCATGTTATGTTATGTACGAACGAAAGGCCGCACGAACGTACGGACCGACGGACGAAGGAACGAAGGGACGGACGTACGAAGGAACGAACGAACCGACGGATTAGCGAATTGACGAATGAACAGACGGACGGATTAACGAAGAAGGGACGAACGGACGCATATATTCAATGCGCTTTCGATAGTTCTTTTGCGCTTTCGGTACCGATACCGAAAGCGCGCGCTTTCGGTTAATCTAGTAACCCCACTTGCCACTCACTCACAGCTTCTTTCGCATATTCAGTCCATCAATCCCATTCTTACAGTAAGTCAATTAGTGAGTTCCCTCCGGCTCAATATTTTCATTAGCCGAATTTACGGTAGATCACATACATTCTTTACATTCTATCAGTTTTATGGCGTTTGATGAAAAAAAGTTATAGCCAAATTATTCAATCAGTGTAACTGTATTTCAATCGCGCACTTGTAAACTCGCACTGTCAGTAAATCGCATGTTCATTCGCGGAGTGAGTCCGTCCCTCAAACATTCTTGCAGTCAGTCACTCGCTTACATAAACTGTCGCGCAGTCAGTCGATCACACCGTCGAAAAGTAAATCGCATAGTTAGTCAATCACTCACTGTGAAACTCAAAGAGGATGCAAAAATCTAAATATTCATACTTAAAGAGGATGCAAAAATCCTAAAGCGTGCAACAAATGTCCTTCCTCAGACAACATATCGCAAAATCATGAATTGGCAATAGTAATTGTATAAGTGTATATAGAATGTGATAATATTGTATATGTAGTATACATGTTCTTAAACGACAAAGAACTACTTATTTTGTTATAATATAAAACTATATCTGAAACCCCAAAATCATTTAGAAGTTACCTTACAGTAAAATACACATGAATCCCAGTTCGAAAGACCCATTTTGCAATCTTCAATAGCTATGCAGTACATAGTTACAACAATAATGTACTTTATTGGGTTCACTATTGGCCCCAATCCTGTGTATTATCCCCGTTCATTGATATCCTGCTGTGGTCACAGAGCAGCGATCATTATCAGCGGTGATCAAAACTAACAGGTGCACAGGAAAAAAATGCATTAACCCAGTGGTAGGTCCTTTGAGAGCTTATGAGGATTATACGCATAATGTGGATATGCTGGGGTCTGTCATTTATTGACGCTGTATTTTTCAATGAACGGAGATAATACACAGGATTGATACTTTATTAATTTACTCTTTTTGCTGATATATGTATAAAGGCAAATAAAAGCATTTGTAAAGTATATCAACTGACAGGAATATGTTATACATCTTCATTCTGATTTAAATCACACAGCTTTACATTACTTTAATATTTTCATAAAATATTTGATGATATGTAAATCACGTAAGAATGCTTAAAGAATCGATATTACCATTGCGTCTGATCTTCAAATTGTATTTTTGAAAACTGATTAACACGATAAGTTAATAAAGTATATCCGTCTCTCTTATATTAAATACATTGTAAACAAGTGGTTTTATAACAACAACAACCACAACATCATAAGTGGTATTACATAAATGGAGAATGAAATATCTTTACCAAATATACAATTATAATTACGTTTCTATATTTCTTTATTTGCTCATTTTCAAATGAATAATATTATGAGAATTTTATTCCGTGTATTTAAAAAATCGAATTTGGCGTGTAAACGCTTAAAAAAAATCTACCAATTTTATTTTAATAGTTTGCTGAGTCCTTTATTAAATAATAAATACAATCAACTAAACCAGAGGTATATTTATAGAACAGAACAGAATATATTTTAATTTGTTTCACAGGCCACATAAAACAGTACATAAATTGTAACAGCATTTAGTTCACAAAATGTTATTTCTCAAAACAACAATTACAGAATTATTTAGGGAAGGCGATCAGTGAGTTTACTTTTTGATTTTTGTAGCATTATCAATCAGTATTTTTTTCCATTACGGAATATATCTAAAAACAGACATTTACTATTGTATGCTAGAAGCTTTATTGTAAGCTTCATTGCTGAAATAAATGTTGTTGTTGAATTTGATAGATCTCATGCTTATTTATCTGTCTTCTTTAAAAACGCTGTGTCTATTTTTGATACATATCGGGTATTAAAATAGTATTAAAATAATACAAGACACTAGATACATATCGTTTAAGGTTGTATCAAAATAAGGTACATGAAAATTACTTTTGCCACAATTATTGGTAATTACTTTTACTATTACACACTAAAACTTTATATACATATATCAAATGGTAACATTTACGTTTATAATAAGTTTAATACACATAAAGTATTACATTTGCAAATTAGACAGATAAAACATTATTTCAAGTGAACCCTAAAAAACATCAATTATCACTAATTTTACGAGGAGTATAAGAGGTTAACAAGTTACTGGTTCCCCAACGAACCCCAAAGTTTATTTTGGTATTCCATGTTAAGTTTTCATCATTTTTGCTTATTACACTTAATTAACCAGCTGTATATTTTTGCGATCATATTATCTAAATTTAATAATTGTAATTTGCCAACAAGTGACGAAAGAGATTATACAGAGATTTGAAAGTTGAATTCATGTCATTTGTATATTAATAAATAATTCTTATTCAATTGAATAGTAAAAACAAGTTAACGACCTATCTCTCCTACTTTGTGTCTATGTAAGTGGAAATTAATAATATTGTTTGGCCTAAATACCCATCAGAATTTCTACGAATTGTCGGAATAGTTCTATAATATAGATGTTTGTTTAATTTTATAAAACTTTTTCTATCATAAAGAGTTGTACACATTAGCGTTTAGCAATTTTATGAACTGAATTCGATACAACGTATAATCGTACTATTTAATCGCTTAAAAGTTTCTCTACGGTTACCTTCCCAAACTTTCGATGGGCGAGTACCCTATTTATAGTATGGGGACCTACGTACGTTCAATCATACTACAATTTTGAAACGGATATTGCAATAGTTTTTAATCACTACACAAGTGCATGTGCATGTATGTATTATACATAGGAAATGCCATAGCGTGTAAAATAAACTGAATTTGTAGACTTATGACTTAGGTACCACCCCTAATGTTCAGTGTTATCGTACTATTTGCCCTTCCTAGCTGTATAATCATCACTATTATTATCACCGTGATTGATATAATCATCATTATTAGTATTATCATTATCACTATCATAATCCCACCTTTATGTTACTGACCCTATACTTGAGATTTTTCATGTAACAACTCTTTTTCACAATATACGATGATTTATCGTATAGACTACTGTTAACAGTTTGTTTGATATTTGTGACATTCTCTTATAAGTAAGCTCACAAGTTATTACAAAATGTTATTGTTTTGTAAACTGTGAACACTAATAAGATACTGTTCTATCAAGTTATTATTTATTTATCTCATTTTTACATAAAAGTTTACACCAAATGCTTAACGTTTTAAAGTAGATACATGAAGAATTTTTTTTACCATTTCGAGTATGCCCTTATTCAATTAGTTACCATGTTAACTAACAGCTTGCCGATATACTTTGAAAACTTTGAATTATATTTATTATTCCATATGAGCAACAGGAAAATGCACATTCGAAACATTTGAAATAAATATTAGCAAATACATAATGAGCCCTGCTCTGTGAAAATGAGTTTAAATGCATGTGCGTACAGATTCGTCCCAGATTAGTCTGTGGAGTCCGCACAGTCTAATCAGGGACGACACTTTCCGCTTTTATGACATTTTTCGTTTAACGAAAGTCTCTTCTAAGCAAAAATCGAGTTTATGTGGAAAGTGTCGTCCCTAATTAGCCTGTGCGGACAGCACAAGCTATTCTAGGACGACACTTTACGCACATGTACATTAAACCCCTTTTCACAGATCGAGTCTCTAGTATTTTATTAACCGGTGTATCATCATTCTAACGTTCTAATATTGTTTCATTAAATAAATATATATTGACTGTCGTTTTTAACGTGCGGGGTAAGAACTATACTGCTAAAAATGTTATATTATATTATACATATATCTTATAACAAAAAGCAAATTATGCTCTAACTGGAATTTAAATTCTCGTAGCTGTTCTGTTGTTTTATAGTCCTAGGTGCTCGGATTCTAGGAGAAGTGCCCCCCCCCCCCGGAGAACTGCCCCCCCCCCCCAAAGATTTTTCACTGGGCGGAGAACTGCCCCCTCACTGTTTTTGTATAGGGCGGAGAACTGCCCCCCTGCTGATTAATAAGGGGCGGAGAACTGCCCCCCTGTCAGAATTGATGACCCGGAGAAGTGCCCCCTAATTAAAGAAATAGCGGTGATATATAAAGCGAGTATTATAATGACAATAACGCCAGTAACTTTCTTGCTATTATGTATGGAAATTGAGTGAAATTTCAAAAGTAATATAAAGTTGTACAAGTAATAAAAGTTTTAAAACGGCATAAAATACCTACCTCGGCATGGACGTCGTCACGTCGCCAACTTTATAATCACGTGATTTTCGTCAATGTGAACAAAGAAAAACAAATAACTTTTTGCTAATAAAAAGTTTTCGCGGCTGAATTATTTGATATTTTCCCCGTAATAAAAACAAACAATTAGCATGCAATTTACTCCATCCTTATGCCAGCTGAAAACAATAATTTATTTGTTTGTTTTCGCCAATTACGGATTTGGACGGTTCAATATAATAAACCCGTATGCGGCTTTATTCAAAGCTAACAAGTTCTTAACAATTAAGGTCGGTCCGGTCTACCAATTAAAAGATTAAAAGATCGCGGTACTTATCGTTAACGGTAACAAGTTCTCTGCCTGCCTTATTAGCTGCTAATTAAAGCAACTGTTACCGATTTTGTTTGTTTGGCATGTCGACATGATCTGCTCAAAATGCAAACTGCGGACGACTCGACGGTCTGGCGATGCTACCGACGGATAAGGTGCTAGAAGACATGAATTAACTAAACAACATAAATAAATTGCTTATAAATTCAACTTCACTTCATTTTTTTCTTCAAGTCAGCTAAATTATTGCCTTTGCCTTGCCTATTAATTTACTTTTTTATATGTCAATTAACTTTTTTTTCCATGGGTCAATACTATCTTTATAATGTAAATTAATTCGCGCTCTTATTAAAACACGACTTTTACAAGGCATTCATGTATAGTGAGTGGTGCAGATGCGTACCAAGGGCCTTAAACAGTATTATCACATACCTCTAGACAATTTGTGTTATTCAGTTCGATAAATGGTAATATACTTGTACTGAAATTAAATTGTTACCGGATAAAATGTGAACGGCGATAACGTAAAATTACCCGTAAGTATTGTTTTCACTACGTAACTAATAACTAAAATGACACCGGGGGGCAGTTCTCCGCCCCTACAGATTTGATGGGGGGGGGGGCAGATATCCGCCTACTAAATTCTGACAGGGGGGCAGTTCTCCGCCCCTACCGATTTGATGGGGGGGCACCTCTCCGCCACCTTTAAAATAAGGGGGCAGTTCTCCGGGGGGCAGTTCTCCGGGGGGGCACTTCTCCGGATACCTGGCATATTGTACGGTCATTACACACTATCGAACAGACGGCACTTCTCTTTTTGTGTTTAAATTGTATTTTTAGTGGCTGTAAATCTAACCAATTATTTTGTTGACAGATAAATGTTATTGTGTGTGTATAAATAATGAGAAGCTGTATAAGCAATGTACATCTAACTTATTCCCGTCGGCGAGTAATTTTTATAAAATTAATTTATGTTCTTTTTTAAATAATAAATACAATGATTTACAGTTATTTATACATTTAAACTCTGTTCTTAGATACAAATCGAGTTGTTAAATAACGACAGCATTTGTAACACATTCTAGATTATCGTCACATCAAACTGATAATTGTTGCGGAAATTTATGGATATTAATTAGCATTGGGTCTCTTAACTCGAATACTATGGAGTCCACCTGCCAGCTCTGCTGACACTTAACTTGTGTATAAAGGGCAAAAAGTGGAAAAAAAAATATTTTGCTATAAAAACACAAGTACTGCAGAGTAAGTATATTCTACACTTCTGCTATGGTGTCGCGCAGGGGGATTGTGGATATTTTTCGAGACCAGTATAGAAAATGTTAACACCTGTTGAAGCCATATGACACGTGTGACCGGATATTAATCATTAAGTTAGATGTTTTGTGTTGTTTTTCTTAGAACATGGATTGTGTGCGTTAATTCTTTAAAAAAAGTGGAAATATATATTAGTTTTCAGCGTTCTCTATGTCGTCTGTGTGTCATTTATATAAAAACGCAGAAATACCTATACATTTCCTGTCTTTTTTAATTGTATATGAAATTGCAAAGAAAAAAACCCCGAAAAATTACACCCGTAACATATTACCCACGGACTTCAACCGGTTTTAAATATTTTCTTTTTGATTCAACTATCGGTACTATGGATAATAATGGATAATAATGCTACTATATTTAATAAAATATCACATTTACAAGTGTTGCGCATCTTACTGACGTGTAAATAATGATTTAAATCCATTTTATTAAAGCCCGTCTGCATTTTCCTTCTTTGTCCATATCGTATGCAATTTCCTTCTTTGTTCATATCGTATGCAGTTTTCAACGTTATCTATATTGTATGCATAATCCGTAAGCGTTTTAGTGACGGCCTCTCAAGACTTCGGCATCCCGTCTGTAAACTCGTGCTCATTGTGTTTGCTCCACGTGGTCCCATTACGTTATTTTTATTTAATTTTCAAGCAACAACGCCGTCAGGACGTGAAATATGAAAGGACCAGGTTCCAACGAGGCAATGCATTCGCCCCGAGAAGCGCATCAGTCATCGAACAGGTATTTATGTTTTCTTTCTTTTCAACGATGTAAGCGTTTCATTGTTTTGGGTTAAACTGCACTAAACATATTGTGTTTACACGAATAGAGACGTGCAATCGAAAATAAGATGTTTGTTTATAAATATTCGATACAGATAGTATAGTAAGATTTTAAAATCAACAGCTGAAAAATGATTTTTTCATCAATTGGTTTCTGTAAAATTTTAGGTGACAGTTGTGTTCTTTTTTTCTCGGTAGTTGATAGATGGGATTTAGTAAATACACGCACAAGAAAGTGGCTTTATGAATAAATTGACTCATACCATAAACAAAATTTCAAAAAAATAAGAAAGAAAAAAGTCAATAAATAGTTTTCCAGTCGATGTACTTACAATCAACATTTTATATCAATATATATTTCATACCACGAATACACAAAATGTCTAAACGCAGAAAATTATTTTTGTTGCATGAATTACATATAGATCGCGGTCATGGAACTGGTATGAATCTTCAAGTCATATTTGTCATGCAAATTAACTAATGAATGTAAGCAATTTTACAACAGTGAATCACAGCACACTGCAGGCCTAACGTTTTGTTGTTAAATGTTCCGTTAAACGTATAATGCTTATTTTCACACCGAGCAGTGACTCATCTAATTTGATAAAAATGCACAAACCACATTAGTAGAGCTAAACGTCTCAATTCTAACAGCTAACAATCAGATTTCTAATCGTTTTATATCGATCACTTGCGCCTGTTGACGCACGGGAAAGCCGACAAGTGCCGTCGGCGAGTGTAAGGTGAGAACCGCCGACAATTTGCCGCCGACGTGGCAACTTACCTTTTAACCGGAATACGCGAATAATAGCAATGAAAGATCGCGCTGAGATCATGAGACACGATACACTATCAGCAAACATATAGGGTTGATCTTTTCCTTGTCATAATTCGGTAACCTAGACAGGTCGTTTATACAAAAAGTGCATTTGGAGGCAGTTTGTATTCGTGGTGATTAGTCATGCCTTAGGTGAGTAAACCGCAGACAGACTCGTTAGCTCCGGGAGACAAACGACTGGTGGCCGAGCCAAATTCTGTATGCATGAATTATTGACACAATTCGCGATTTTCTTGACACCATTATCACTCCGATCTTACATGCAGAATTATTTCAAGTCGAAACCGACAATAAAATTGAATATTGTCGTGGATAACATTATTAAAATCGTTGAAGGTTTATCCCGCCGCCACCGCCACCGCCGCCGCCGCCACCACCACCACCACCACCACCACCACCCCCACCACCACCACCACCACCACCACCACCACCACCACCACCACCACCACCACCACCACCACCAACAACAACAACAACACCAAAAAAACGACAACAAAAACAACAACAACACTGCTACCGCCACCGCCACCACCACCCCCACCACCATATTAGTACTATAGTTTGTGTTAAAAATAATAAAAATAATAAAGATAAAACTAAAATAAAAAGAAATGAAATAAAAAGATATATAAAATACAATAAAATAATAATAATAATAATAATAATTTTTATTATTTGTATCAGTCTTTATTGCAATACTATTGTGTATGTTTCATAATGTATAATGGTAATTATTATTACCATAAACAATCTCCTGATGATATACTCATGATAGTAATTATCTGTGGCTAGAAAATATAAAAGGCATATATTAATCGATTGAATGCGGTTGCCTCCTTTATAATAAACTTAATATCAGTTATAAAAAACACAAAGTTATTACGATAAAATGCCACCATCGTCGATAACAAGTCGCAATCATCACCATCATCATAAGTAGACCAGGAACGGTCAAGTTGGAACGGTCAAGTCGGAACGGTCAAGTCGGTCGGTCTGTTCTGCTGATGTATTTATGACGGTTTCATAGAGACAACTAAACATTTGTGTCTCATAATTCATCGAGAAAAGACGGCTCTTTAAGACCACCAACATTCATTACCATGGAGGCCTAATTTTATTCTCCCCCCCCCCCCCCCCACCATACACGTCATCTCCCCCTCTTCACTCCGCTATCTCTCAGATATTTGTGCCGTTCGGATGCGAAATAGCTCAACTATG
The DNA here is from genome assembly GCF_020536995.1 of Dreissena polymorpha. Lineage (NCBI taxonomy): Eukaryota > Metazoa > Mollusca > Bivalvia > Myida > Dreissenidae > Dreissena > Dreissena polymorpha. The sequence continues at coordinate 54,558,202 of NC_068368.1, read as the reverse complement.
TATACATTGTTTCATTGGCAGTTTTTATTGCTTAAGTAATAATCGGAGGCCCAGCAACACTATAGAGGGGGTTATATGAAACTTAGTTGTAATACTTAAACTACGTATAATTAAGGTTCTTAATTGTATTTAGAGGAAATATTAACACACCCGCTGCTCCTTTCGGGGGCCTCAGTTTGGTCTTATCAGTCACGTGATAATTAGTTACTGGTTTGACCGGCTGATTCTGTCTGGGGTAGTTTGCGCGCAATCTCCGTCAAAGATGCTTGTTTTTTTTTTTTGTGTTGCTCAATTGTGTCTTTAACCTATTATCAGTTTTAACGGATAAAGTGTTTTTACTTAAATCTTTGGTGTTGAAAAATGAACGACGATATAGAAGCTACGAGTGGCTTTGCTTTTGAAGCTTGGATTACAGAACTAAATTTACCCCGAAAAGTGTCGCAGATCTTACGTCAGGAGGAACTGACATCAAAAGAAACATTGTCATTATTAAGTGAAAACGACCTTAAAGGCTTAGGATTACCTCTGGGTTGTACGAAGGTGATCCTTGAGCAAGTGAGAAAATGGAAACAGGGCGAGATTAGTGATACTGCTGGCGAGCAACCCAACGATAAAGAAACGCAAAACGAGGTGACGCTGGATGGTTCCGGTAAGTTGCTCGATGAGCTTCTTACTTTCCCAAACATAACACAGCTTCCTTCAAAAGAAAGACACAGTAATGTGCATAATGGGTCTAGCTTTATGGACCCAAGATCAATCCTTACCATGAAAGCAAATACAAAAAAGACAGTTCACATAACACAGTTCCTGTCGGAGAACAGCAAACGACGGAAGAATAATAAAAGGAAAGAATTCGTCTTGCACTCAAGCGAACGTGAAACTATTGTCTTCAAAACTGAAGATGAGCATCCCTATTTGGGCATTCAAATGGAGGAATGGGGGGCAGCGAATATGCGAGTCCTTAACCACCTTCTTACGGTGAACGACATTGAAAGAAGCGAGGTGGAGTTTTACCTCGCATACACTACCAGAATTTTTGAATTTGCAGAGTCCTTCGAGTGGAATAGTGTACTGAACTATGATTACCACTATCGTGAACTGCAAGCAGAACATGGATTTAAGTGGGGAACATACTCCCCGCATATGGAACTCCAAATGCTAGTTCCTAAACGACCAAAACCGTCAGTTCCGGTCCAAAATCCAGCGCCAAAAGAGGACTGCAGGATATTTAAGGCGAAAGGTGCATGTCCGTTTGGGGATAAATGCCGTTACAAGCACGTGAAGGCTCTACCCTCAAACAACTCTCGCCAAGACGCTACAAAAAACCAGTAGTCCGACCGTCGACCTTGAAACTCCAAGCCTGGGAACAAAATCTGCCGGCGGATTATAAGGATCGTGAACTTATACTTTCAGGAATCAAGAACGGTTTTCATGTCCTGGACATGGGCAAAATTTCTCAAAGTGCAGAGGTGGAAAATTATTCATCGGCCACAAATTTAAATATGCGCGCGCGAACTGAGGCCCAAATTCTCACGGAAGTTGAGAACGGGCATTATAAGATAGTCGATGAAAAACCGCTCATCATTTCTGCACTTGGAGCCATACCAAAATCTGATTCTTCGAAAGTAAGATTAATTCATGATTGTAGTCAGCCGACAGGATTTGCAGTTAATGACTTTGCGGACGCAACTACCTTTAAATATCAATCAATTAAAGACGCCATAAAGCTAATCACACCTAACTGTTACATGGCTAAATTAGACCTTCAAAATGCTTATCGAAGCGTTAATATTCATTCCTCTAATACTCAAGCTACAGGTTTAAAATGGCGTTTTGGAAACAATAAACACTTCACTTACATGGTAGATACAAAACTTCCCTTCGGAGCAAAACTGTCCCCTTATATATTTAATACACTGACCCAAGCTGTACGAGTGATTATGAAAAATAGAGGTTTCAAAGATATCATTGTGTATTTAGATGACTTTCTCTTAGTAGCAGACACATACGACAATTGTCAAAAAGCACTTCATGAACTTATGAAATTAGTCCGCGAATTAGGATTTCAAATCAACTACAATAAAGTGGAAGGACCGTATCAGAAGCTGACATTCCTTGGGCTCGTTTTAAATTCAATTAATATGACTATAACGGTACCGGACCAAAAAATCACGGAAATACACACGCTCCTGATAAATACACTGCACGCAAGGAAAATTACAAAAAGACGGATTCAACAACTAGTCGGCAAATTAAATTGGATAACACAATGTGTTTACGGCGGTCGGTTTCATATGCGTCGCTTAATTGACCGCGCAAATTCTCTTCGCTCTAGTGGACATCGTACTTATGTAAATAAAGATATGAAACTTGATATTATGTGGTGGTTGGACTTCATGAAAGTATTCAATGGTACTATGCAGATGATAGACGATAGAATGCCTGTGTCAGTCAGCATTGACGCATGCAAAACTGCATGCGGCTCGTTCTTCCAAGGGGACTTCATACATGCACCATGGACTCCTCAGACGGCATTACTTCCTATAAATTACTTGGAAGTACTTTCATTGGAAATAGCTACAAGACGATGGTCACGTGCGTGGTCCAACAAATTGGTATACGTACATTGTGACAACATAACCGCATGCGCGATCATAAACAAAGGATCTTGCAAACATCCAACTGTGATGGATTCGCTTAGACGAATCTTTTGGCTGAGTGCTATTTATAACTTTAGAATTCGTGCTGTTTATTACCCTGGCCGTTTCAACACTCTAGCTGACAGGGTATCAAGACTCCATGAACCAAATGGGTTTTCGCGGCTAATCGAAATCATGGAACAATCGGGTTTTTCTCTTTACAGATAGAAGCGGTACAACGGAAGAGGACCTGGATCGGGCCGTTGAATATTTCTACAGTAACGCTCTGTCGTCCAACACGAAACGGACCTATTCAACGCATAGATCATCTTATCTCAAATTCTGCGAAAAGTTCGGATATGCCGCTGTTCCTGCATGCACGACGACATTGTGTCGTTATGCTGCCTATCTGTCAAAAACGTTAAAGTTCAGCTCAATCAAACAGTACATGAACATTATACGCTTACTTCACGCAGAATGGAACCTGCCTAACCCGGTAGCAGACAACTTCAAACTTAAGTACACGATGCAGGGTATACGCCGTCATATTGGGGACATAACTGTGCGCAAACAACCTATAACACCGGAACTACTAATAATCATTCTGGAACGACTAGACATGTCCACCTCATTCGACTCATCCGTGTGGGCTGTAGCCCTAACAATGTTTTACGGCTTATTGCGTCGCAGTAACGTTTTGGTCTCCAGTGATATGGCCTTCGACCCCCACAAACATCTCAGACGGCGTGACATAACCTATCATCAATGGGGTATTATGGTGCACATAAGATGGAGCAAGACAAATCAGTACCAGTCTAGAACCTTTGATATCCCGCTCCCGCGCCTTAAGCAGCATCGCTTGTGTCCTGTGCAGGCTATATTCCATGCCGCAAAACTTTCCGCGCTAGCAAACAATGACGGCCCAGCCTTTGTTTATTTGAAGGATGGTCATACTCAGGTTCTAACCAGTAATCTGTTCATTGGTCGGATTCGACAGTGTTTGCAGGCAGGTGGTGTGGATCCTAGTGAGATTGCGTCACATTCATTCAGGCGCGGTGGTGCTACTTTCTGCTATGCCATCGGGCTTCCCCCAGATGCAATCAAACTACTGGGCGATTGGCGTTCAAACTGTTATCAGAACTACTTATCAAATGACACTCGTGCTAGGTACAATATTATCCAATCCATGCAAAAAGTAATCCAGGAATCTTAATGTTAAACGAGTATACCCCTACTATCTACCCCTACTTTGGGAGTTTGGGAATAACATTATCTTGTTTGTTGTGTATGCATGCATATCTTTGAATTGTTTACAATGCTTGAACATGCGTTATTACCAATGTGTGTAACATGAATATATTTAATTTAATTATTGCATTACCTTTAGCGCGCATCTACTTTGATTTGCCATGTTTTGTTATTATGCGCGCTTTTAGTTTTGGAGCTATAGTTAGTAGTATTAATAAAGCTCTCCTTACCCCTCTATATGTGTTGTTGGTCTTTCGTTTAAGTATAATTAAGGTTCTTAATTGTATTTAGAGGAAATATTAACACACCCGCTGCTCCTTTCGGGGGCCTCAGTTTGGTCTTATCAGTCACGTGATAATTAGTTACTGGTTTGACCGGCTGATTCTGTCTGGGGTAGTTTGCGCGCAATCTCCGTCAAAGATGCTTGTTTTTACCCACCCTCCTCCCTTTGACAGTAACTGCGTGGGTTTTCGGGAATAACATTATCTTGTTTGTTGTGTATGCATGCATATCTTTGAATTGTTTACAATGCTTGAACATGCGTTATTACCAATGTGGGTAACATGAATATATTTAATTTAATTATTGCATTACCTTTAGCGCGCATCTACTTTGATTTGCCATGTTTTGTTATTATGCGCGCTTTTAGTTTTGGAGCTATAGTTAGTAGTATTAATAAAGCTCTCCTTACCCCTCTATATGTGTTGTTGGTCTTTCGTTTAATACATTAAAAGCATGCGTAATATCAATGACAAAGCAAGGTATATGCGATCTCTGAATTTAATGAAATAATTAGATAAATGTAGACATATTTTTCAATTGATATGAACTTTTTAAGTTATTAACAGTCATGTTCACTCATTGTAACACATTCAAATATATACCTACATATATACAAAACCAAAAATCAATTTAAATCCTTTAACTCGATGTAGGGGTACATAGTAGGGTTACATTAGTATTACGTTTAGATTTCCGAAGCACCTTTCACAAATGTTCGTCTAGATTCAATAATAGTATAGCCTATGACTTTGAATACCAGTTTGCTGCATCTCAACCCTTCTTTTTTTAACTTTGACGGGACAAATCGCAAGGTTGGGCCATAAATAACCCATAACTGCACACTCCGACGTTATATTACCTTTCTGGTGCGTGTGATCGTGTGTGTGTGTGTGTGTGTGTGTGTGTGTGTGTGTGTGTGTGTGTGCGTGCGTGCGTGCGTGCGTGCGTTCGTGCGTGCGTGCGTGCGTGCGTGCATGTGCGTGCGTGTGTGCGTGCGTGTGTGCGTGAGTGCGTTTGTGTGTGTGTGTGTGTGTTTTTTCGAAGTTTATTTACAGGTCCATCAGCCTCTTCAGTACAAGTAGATTGCCCAGGAAACCCCATTTCTCTGGTATGGTGACACATTATCAAACTCAATGGGTATTGGCCACCGAAAGCGAACCCCGTTCGGTTCGTCTTGAGAAGGAGCAAATATGCCAACCACTGCGCTATTAGTCCAGCAGTCGCACATCGGTGTGGCGCAGAGCTTCCTGTCCATGCAATCTTAACCTTGCAAATCGCCATTAAGCAAGGTCCGTTCGTTATGGAAAGAAGGGCTATAACTTGTGTCCAATATTATTTGGAGAAACTTCTCTGTTAATTCCATCGCAGTATGGGAAGACTGGGGGCCGTCCGGCATCGAAACAATGGGCTATTAATTTTCTCAATAATAGGGTTGAACGACGTATATTTGACTGCAACAATGCAGTTCACTTGAGGGCCGGAACAGAGCTGCCGTTATGTTTTCGCGGTGTATTTTTCATTTCATCCAACGAGGTTCTAATGGGCATGCAGATACGCGTAATCGCCCTTTATATTTCTTAAATTGACTCCAAGCACTCCAGAATAAGACTTCTATGCTGATGTCGAAAAAGACAATGAGGAGGAAAGTTTAATAAAATAAGATTTTCATGTAATTCAAGATCTTGATACAAATGTTTGACGCTTATTGGCGTCGAACTGCATTAACAAATGTGGTAAGTGGAGCGTGCACAAGTTCTTCATGAATTAATTTCCTCTTAATTATGAAGAAGCAAAAGATGAAAAGTGCGATTTCGGGTTTCAAAAATGGACGACCTACTTTTTTTCTTAGAAGGTTCCGAACCACTTAAAATCGAAACTTTACAATCTATGCGTGCCCTTGGCTTTATCGGCCCGTGAGAACGAAGGCTTTTATGCATATTATGCCTGTTTAATTTAGTTTGCGTACAATTTTATAAACATAATGTTACATAAATAAATAGAAAGTGTGTTCGTTTATGCAACTGTCGAGAAAGCGTTTTCACTTTACTCATTTCGAGCCGCGTCTTGCGAAAATGGGTCATATGACAAAAACGTTTTAACAGCGATAGAGTATAGAAATTTACTGCCAGATTATAATTCATTGCCTTCGTGCATGTAACACGCAGGGAAACATTCTCAGATTCTGGTGAGAGCTTACGTACGAGCCACGTCATTCGAAAATGGCTTTTATGCTATATGCGATAAGCGTAACTCCAGCACAGCCTGCGAATGTTTGTTGTATGATCATGAGATACCCTGTCCGATAATGAGACAACGAAATTCTTCCTGATTCAACAGCGGTCAGCATAACTCATGACCAGATTGCGCTGGACTGGATCTATGCGGCCGCATATTTATAAAGACCCATTTTCGCATGACGCGTGTCTTATCAATAATTCATCAGTCTTCGAGACCAACTGACGCAATGGAATACCAGTGGCACTCGAGAATAAGCTGTCAGCCGTGCAAGCTGTGACAATTAAGATGTTTAAAAAAAAACAGGATTCAGTGATTAGTTAAGTACATTTCATGCTTAGGAATTTAGTGGTATTGTTTTCTGTCAATGGTGCCACATGTACTATCATCTCGCGCATACAACATTCGTTTAAAGCCCGATTCGAAGACACCAGCAAGAGAACCATTGAAACAGAACTGATAATGTGAGTGATCTATATACGTTAACGGGTTTCTAGTTATTCAAAGCTTATTTGTGGAAACTTCAGAAACTGTGATAAAATACACATCATTGAAATTAAATTTCTGAGTAGGTCGCTTTATTGCTCACGCGAGATGCGGTATTATCGACATCTTTGTTATCTTGTTTACTGATTGAAAGTCAATATAATGAGTGTTACTTAGGTTTTTAATTACTTGAATTCGTGTTGAACAAATCAAATTCATCATCCTGTTTGATAACTATGGCAGGAACTGTATCAACGAGGACAGCCACAGAATGAAATATCATAATACATTTACACAAATAGGTAGCTCAGTTTACGTGAATGTATCAAATAGCGAACAGCGTCAAAATTGCGTTATGAAAGCTTTATTTGTTCAGCGATGTAATTAAATACAAAAACATAGGTTTACAAACGGAAACATTGCCGTAAATATTATCGACAAACTCTTTTGTGTCAGCAGACTGGGTAACATGATTATGTCGCCCTTTTTGACAATTTTGTCATCGTGTAAACCTGCCAATAATCAACCCCCGTGGAGAAAATGTTACTACAATGTTTTTTTTAACACAATCATAGAAAATTACCGGAAAGAAAACAATAATGGTTTATGCCATTAAGAAGTGTACCTGGATAGAATTAATATTATTGCTTGATTTGTTTTTCAGATTGAGCATTTATATTTGTTTATTAGCGTTCCGCATTCAATTAGATGTCAAAACGAGCAGAGCATTTGTTTACAAACTGCCAACAATGGTAGTTTAGTACAAGGAGAAAAAAATACGAAGTTTCGTATTTAAAAAACGTTCCACAGGTCAACTTGGTCAACGTGGTAATCAGTGCATTAGATGCACACGTGTCGACGCTGATAAAACATAAGCAGTTTTATGTTCGAACTGGAAACACATTTCTTAGTGTAAACATCCGACGTTCTTACAAGTGTTTGTTTCCGACAATGACACAGACATAAACGGAGTACAAAAATACTCACGTTTTAAAATATGGAATATGTATGAATTCTCCCCCTCTTTAATAAAGGAGACATCGGTTGAAGGTACAGTTGGCAAAACTTAGTGGGAATATATGTATAATTCACCAAAAAGGTGTCGTTTTGGTATATATTTTGTATCTACCCTGACAAGTCGAAATAGATTACGGTGCTGGATTTAAGCTTTCGATCACAAAAAGAAAATACAATCATAACAAAAGCTAGAAACAAACAACCGCGGATAATTCGAGTTTTGAAATAATTATCTTCTTATTGCTATATTTAACATTCTGAGTCCTGAGTAAAAGTTACTGATTTCTGTCCATAAAACGCTTAACTTGTTCCATGGCACTCGAAATACGCGCCATATTTGCTTTATTCTCGAATGAGTCGAACTGAAGCAAATTAAAATCTATGTCTACCACATTTGTATATAAGCACATTTATCTGCAATCATTGCAGCTTTATGATAATTAGAATATATATTTCTCACCTCCTTTGTTAAAGCAAACCCACACAAACAAACAACACTGTTAATCAGTATCAAGCAAAATAATTAACAAATATAAGTAACTTTACGATGAACAACAAAATGATAAAATAAAATAAAGCTAAATTTGCCAGTGCATAAAGATAGTATTTATTAGGGATGAATTTCACTTTTAACACGCACACAGCTTGTTGTATGTTCATTTGGTTATTATTTAGTTAAAGATGAGTAAATCAAAAGGAATGATAAATACACGCAAACGCATCGCTCCAATGCAACGTTGTAATATTATGCCCATTATATTGTATCCTATAACCTTAATACCAGATCTCTGTCTGTACTGAGGTGTGAATGACTAAGTATACAGGTATTTAGCAGCCATTTGGTAAACATTATTGCAATAAAATTAATACAAGAGCAAACGGTCATGGCATTGTGTGATGGTAACTCGTTTTCTATCCTTTTTTATTATTTTTTTTCATCGTTGTGCAAACATCAACAACAGCAGATGCAGTAACAGCAGCAGAAAGATAAAAGAAAATAATCATCATTACTTTTATTTTTGTTTAAATCGACGTTGCTTACGTTTAAAATAAATGTGTTATACCTATAAGCTATTATATATTCACCTTCTGATTATGGAACGTATACCTTCTAATGACTTCATTATTTACACAGACAGCAATCGTGTGTTTTTCTTATCATATTTAAATGCCTTCCAGAACCGAATCTTATATAGAAAGGGCCACTGTTAATGAGGTAATAACGATTAATAATATGCCTATGCCATCTACATTTTTACTAACGAGTTTCACAAATTGTCGATGGGAATTCTCGCCAATATCACAGATTTCCAATGAGTAAAACATACAGCAGCGTGTACAATACGGAGTCAGAAATTAAGTAACTGTTGATCGTACATTCCGCGCATGCTTGGAATGCTTGGAATTCCATTCGCATGTCTTATAAAGACACTAATTATGTCCATTCATTGATTAACAGACCTAAATGTGGTGTTAAGTTGTGATATAGATCCATATAAAGGAATTCCATATCGATCCACTACCGTAAATAATTACAAAATTAACACAGCTCCCGCACATCGACGGGCGTCTGCCTGCTGTGCACAAAAAGCGCAGATGCCACAGATGGTGCTATTGACAAAACCTTACAAGGGAATAATTATAACATGTACAATTAGTAAAGTTTTAAATGATTTACTTCGAGAGGTCATGTACAATATTAAGAGGGCACGGTCATACTTTTCACCAATCATATTGTTCACAAGAATAAGTGAGTCCCATATGAAGCCTGGAACCTCCGTCTTCATGACTCGGTGTCTGTCAGAGTAACCTTATCCCTAGCTCGTGGTCAAAATACCTCCAATGTGAGCACATGAATCGAGCGTGTCCTCTTAGAGAAAATGAATTGCCGGAACCTGTGAGCCTGATATGGACGCTGCACGGACAGGTAGAGGCTCTACAGAAGACCGCCTGTTTTATCCTTAAATTCAGACTCAAAATGTAGCGGCTCTTGAACACCAAAGCATATCCTATTTGTCACCAAGAATACTTTTTGAAATCATGTTCTTCACATATCTCGTCATAACAGCATTTCAGTTTACATAAGTGTTCCACAGACTATTGGCAAACCAACGCAGACAATTATTTTATTGGATATAAGTAATTGCCGTCGCATCCCTCAAAAGAAATGTGTAGAACAAGAACGTGTCTGTGATACAAATTATCCCTAGTTTCATATCTGTAAATGATGAGATAATTTTGTGAAAGATGCAAAACTTTGAATTGTACAAGCGAGAATTGAGCATGGGATCCACCAGGAAAAATAGTTCCAATTAATACATGGAAACTTTTATCAATACAGTTGACCATCACCATGGTTTAACGTCATCCGTCCAATGATCTGAAGTTAACGAAAATTCAACTGTTTGCTGCGAACACTTTTCAATGGAGCCTCTTTCTGGTAACACTGGGGCTATATGCATGTGCTTAAAGTGTCATTCCAGATTAGCATTCCGCACAGGCTGATCAGTTACGACGCTGTCAACTTTAATGGATTTTTTCTTTCAAGGTAATCTCCTCTTAACAAAAATTTAGTTAAAGCGGAAAGTGTTGTGCCAGATTAGCCCGCGAAGTTTGCACTTACGCAAGTGCATTAAGTCCGAATGTCCCAGAACGAGGCTCAAATGTCAAATAGAGTTACCACTTTAATGAGTAGATATTGTCCTAAGAAGAAAAACGTGAAACGTAAATAGATCGAATTCCTGAACCATTAAAAGTCAGCCTCAATTATATTCCTGTTTCTTCAGCAGCAGCTCAATATAAATATTTTCCGGGCATATCAATATACATCTTGTTTCTTTTATTATCTTGAAATACTTGTGCACATTTAGAAAATATGGTATGGCTGAACTAAAGTGGTATTTTTAGCTTCGTTTGATGCAAGGTAAAATCACATCATATCTATAATATAACGATTAAATGATGATCATTTATGAAAATACGTCTGACGAATACAGTCTCCATGTTCACATCTTCGATGTTAAGTATAAATACTATTTTTCACATATGTGAAAGCTATTATTTGTGAACAATATGCTCCAGTGTGACTTTTGAAAATAAAGTCACAGTTGTTGACCGTACATAGCGTTCGTATCAGCATTAAGAAGAGCATATTAAATAATTGATTTGGCTTAAGCACGTTACACCCCCCCCCCCGCCTCGTGAATAAAATAGTAGTGATTTATGTTATTTCATTGAGAACTTAAAGATACATGTAAATGGAAAGTCTACATAACTAGACGGCGAATATCGACCAATAAGTATCGATGAGTCAGAACATAGGGTATACGTTTATAAGGTCAAACTGCCGATGCTATTAATTATTTAAAGTGATTCTAAAGAAAGTTTGTTTAAGTTTTTCTCATAAGAATACATAAAAATGCATCCCAAACGATGTGAAGTCAGATATAACAAGCCGTGGATTATCTAAGGGTACAGCGGGAGTTCAAATTGCGTTGTTTTCACCCAATAAGAGCGAAACCATGGATACGGCAAAGCAAATACTATTACCTACTCTAAAATCGCAATCGCCGCGCTGACTGTGTCTATGACGCCACTGTTTATTCAAAGCAATAACGAAGCTATCTATAAGAAAGACGACTAATACATAAATGAATCAAGACGAGATGAAAACAACACTATATAATCACGCCGAGATGGTTGATTGCTGGGTTATTCCATGCTATGAAAATTATTTACATAAGAGAAGAACTGTCAGATCAATGCAAACACGGCTTAACATTTTGATAAGTGTTTGTGTGTCGAAACGGATATGCGTTATTTAATGGCATTGATAGCATGGTCGAGATTGTATTTATCGAGATTGCGTTATTGTAAACATGTAATGACGGAGGCAATGCTGAAACAACTTCAAAACAAAATAAAAACGTATTTGCGCCTATAAACCAAGTCAAAATAATGACATGGATGTGAAAAACATCTATATAGAGCTTTATACATGTAAATAGAATTATTCAGTGGAATACAAAGAAATATAGAACATACTTATTAATCGCAGATAAAGTTATATAAATAGAAAACATATATACATGCATTTTATTGAAAGCAAGCTTTATATTATAGGTAATCTGTTAGCGTGTTATTATAAGTAAAATAAATGGTGTTTACTTCACTTTTCACGTTATGACCATATTGTGTATCTATGTTTACGCATTCTTATACAAACTTCGCACGCATTACGCCTTCATTCCCTAATTATGTCATGCAATTAATAAATGAACAATATAAAGATCTAAAGATCAAATGTACCAACATCTTATGTGGATGAAAGTTAGTGCATCATACATACATAAAAGAAATTTACCCAGCCCGAATCGCTCCTCTTTCCGGACAAAACAACTAGAGTCTGTTGAACACTGAACAAACGTGCGCTCGCATCAATATCATGCATCATTTCCCATGCTCGACGCGAACCGAGGCATCGATAGATCGCGAACGACGACACGCGCTGCGCTTTTTGGTGATTCTAACACAGGTCGTGTGCACGTCTGCGGCGCTCCCTCTGTTTGTTTACATCGCGCGATGATGAAATCGTGTTGTTTGCTGTCTGCGCATGAGCAATGAGTGACGTCCTCATGCATGGAAATTGTTGAAATCCGGATCTAACAGTTTTGGGAGGAAAAGCAACAACACTATATAATCGCATGGTAAAACAAAGCTGGCTAATTTTATGAACTATTCGTTATGGTGTTTCATAAAAGAGTAACGCTTGGTACAGTTTTAGATATTGCAATAAATTTAAATGGTTGAGCTGCTCACCGGAGTCAGGGAAAAACTTTCTGTTCTGCTTTATAGATTCTATCATTTATGTGCGAGATTGTTGATGTTAAATAATAAACACATGTTCAAAACCAAGTAAATTTGCGTATTTCTAATTGTATTGAATATATACCGGTATGACTGTATAACCATGTTTGTTGACATGCGTCTACTTTTAGGTGCGTACTAAATATAGAACATGTTTGTTGACATGCGTCTACTTGTTTGATGCGAACTAAATATAGAAGCAACCCCTGTAGAATGTGTTCCAAACCCCAGCCAGTTTCGTTATCAGTTATAATACCCACTTGTTAGAAAATTATCATCGTAAGTGTTTATTATTAACGGTAGATAAGGGTAATTGGAACCGCATGGCTTTTCTAGGTTACGCATGCGCAATTAATTTCCTTCTATATTACATATAAAATAGTTGAAGTTCGATATCAATTTTTACCATGATCAAGCGCATATCCACTATATAATTATACATCACTGGAAAGATAAATGCATAATCTTTTGAAAAAAATGCATGTCATTAAATTCTATATGCGCTAACTCAAAATATTTACCTTAGAATAGGCACACCGGTTTTGACAGCTGTTCAGACAACCATTTTGGGCTCAAATAGTATGACCTACTTTCAAAGCCGAGAACCATTAACACATAAAGTAGATCACGCAAATGGCTTTTTTCTCTTACTGCTTACAAACATACCTTCAAGTTGATACCAAAACCAACCATTTGCAATGTATTTTACAAATCCTAGTTAGCATGCACTCAACAATGTGTGCTAAATATCAAACTGACTGCATGTAACCCTAAAAACAGGAGTTCCGGTTAGGGGTTATGTGACCTTCTACGCGAACCTGTTTATCGCATCAATTATGTCCCATAGGGGTTGAACAAATTGGCGACTGCCTCGAGTCGGTATTCGCGGTCTTGACGGCGTTAACTTGTACGCACATGGCCACGTGTATCGCAAGGTGGATTTAATGTATTCTGTGTTTCAAAAGAATGTTAACAGTGCTGTTGGTATTATTCAACATACGTCTTGACAAAATATCAATTTGTTTGTTTCTTTTACAGAATTGTAACACAATTGATCGTTATTGCCTTAATCGGATCAAATGTTATTCTCAAGGGATATACAGAACGATTGCATGATAATGGGCAGAAGAAGAAAGAGAAGAAGAAGAGAAGACTAAAGACTTTTTTCAGCAGCTATATACGTTTGTGTGTTCTTTGACTAGAATAAAACGTTTATAATTCAAATATTGCGATTGGCGCATCGACATTAAACATAATAATTTGAAACCATCAATAAAGATAAACGCGAATGTAAACATGCATGTGTCATAAATTGACGCTAATTATTTATTCTAACACGGCACGTGACTTGTTTTCTATAGACAAAGAAGGGAATCAAGCGTGGGTTATTCTGCAATAACTTATGGGCGGAGCTTAATGTTTGGAAAATAGTTCCGAATAAATAAAGAAAATATTGCAGTAAAATGCACGTGCTAAAACCCGCTCTAAAAGAAATGTAATAAATGTAGCATGTATATAAGTGTAATGAAACAACTAATTGTATATTTGGTAATTATTGGCATAACCACGCCTACAAAGAATGTTATTTGTTAGGAAACGTAATTCAGAAAACATTTATAGCATGTCAGCTTTTCAGTAGCATCAATAAACGTGACGTCTTTAAGTTTCTACGATTGTTGTTTTCAATGAAAGTGACGTCATTTGCAAAATATTTGTAAATGAAAACGACGTCATATGTTTGTACAATTCAATGACGTCACTTATTAGTGAACTTTGTACTAAGAAGGGCGGAGTATTGAAAAATATAGTTCACGTCCTAAAACTTGAATCAAATCAATAAGAATCGTGTTAGAATCAAAATAATATTTTTCTATGATAGTTAGTTGTCGAATAACCCACAGTAAGTTGTATAGATGCTTGTTATCAAATCACTCGTGCTTCGCACTCGTGATTTAATTCCTACGCATCTATACAACTTACTGTGGGTTATTCGACAACAAACCATGATAGAAAAATATTATTTCTTAATTAAACTCGTTTCTTAAACATGAAATGAACAACAAGCATCGCAGTTTAATCTGACAGCGCACACGGAACAGTCCGACTACAGGCACGGCTTTACTGGGGGGGGGGGCACGTGCCCCCCCCCCCCCAGCGGCTGAAGACAAAAAATGTAATTGTGTGTGTTTGTGAAACCAACTTGGCCAGATGTTCTGATTTCCCCGATTTCCGACAAAGGAAGTGCCTCCCCTCCCTGCTTTTTATCTTAACAACCTTACCGTCTACTATCCACAGGGGGCACCTTTTAGACGTTAACACTCAATTATCACCGTAGCAAAAACTCTTTGCGGCCGTAGATTTAAAGCGTCTAGATAACAGTGAGCGTCTGTCATTTACGTTCAATAAGCGTCTGGTTGATCTTGAACGTTGTTTTGAAGGCAAGTATACCAATTAACAGTGTATTGCCATAACCATGGGGACGTTATATATGGAGACGTTTCTTGCGGTATATAATACAGCGTTTCACAGCATTTTCTTCATCGATCCAGGTCCGCACATAAGGCTGTCGTGAAGACGCAGCGAGACCTGTAAATAAACTCTGACATTCACACACGCATTTTCTTCATCACAATGAAGCGAAAGGCAACAACGCTGGATCGATTTTTTGGTCCATCCAAAAAACCAAAAAACACAGAGACAGACTCGGAGCCAAAGTTATTGAGCCTAAGGTGAGAATTTATTAATAAATATTTTGGTATTATAATCCGTTAATTGCGTTAAGTTTATTCAGTTTGTTAAATTTTTAACTCTAAAATATTGCAATGAAAGAACAAAAAGATTGAGTTTAAATTTATTAACAACTTTCTTTATACTGATAGTATGATAAATAAGACAATTCAATTAAATATGCATGTTCTGCTCTATATAAGCATTGTAGAAATTAATTTAATGACAGTAATTGAACTTTATTGTATATTTTATGCACTTTTTTCAGCATTTGAATTTTCAATTAATAACAAACATATTTTATCACGCTTAATATAAACAGTGGTTATTCCATCAGTAAGACAGGACCTGGAAGTGCTGCATTAAAAGCATGCAATAGACAGATTTTCCCAAACATTTATACGATATTTAAAATTGCAGCAACATTTCCAGTGACAATCTGTGAATGCGAAAGGAGCATTTCAACGTTAGGGAATGTGAAAACAAGCTTTCGTTCAACAATGGGGGAAGAAAGACTCAGTGGTCTGTGTCTGATGTCAGTGAACAGGGACATTCATGTGAATGTAAGTGACATTGTCAAGCAATATGCAAGACAGAATCCAAGAAAAATGAAACTGCCTTGTATTTTGGAGTCTGAATTAAGCAATGATGACAATGACTTGTCTTAACTTAAAGAGAGTGATAGCTTGTACATTTTCCTGATGGCAGTTTGAAAATTGTGATTTTTTTGTTTGTTTGTATTTGTTACTTGTTACAATTGAATGCCAATCACAATTGGAAATAAAAAATTAACATTATTTATACACGGCATTTTCTTTTACTTCTTTATGTTGAAAGCACCATTATAAAGTATAAAAATAGTCTTTATTTTGCTCAGGAAATAGCCAAAAAACGCACCACAGACGATATAAGAACCAACAATTTTCCGAGGGGCATGCCCCCGATACCCCCCTAGATGTGCGCAACAAATCTTGTGCCCCCCAACTGGGTCCTCTCTGGACCCGGCCCTGGACTAGTGATCTATTGCAGCGCGCACGTGAGAAATTGCAGTGTTGATGAAAACGAGGATAAATTTTCACGCGGGATTTATTTCGATTTACTAACATCTGATCAATTATTGTTATCACGCTATTTGCAATTCAAATGTTCATTTCAAAATTCAGTTGCTCTCATTTAGTCATTTTTATTTCACAGAAAGTGATTATTTGAAAGATATTTTAACAGGTTGGTATATTTGAAGAGAACTGTTTTAATTATTCAAATGACAGTGTTGATAACGATTCGCATGACAGTTATCTTGAGTTATGAATCCTTTGAT
Source organism: Dreissena polymorpha (assembly GCF_020536995.1). Taxonomy (NCBI): domain Eukaryota; kingdom Metazoa; phylum Mollusca; class Bivalvia; order Myida; family Dreissenidae; genus Dreissena; species Dreissena polymorpha. Next base: position 54,541,384 of record NC_068368.1, on the reverse strand, counting down.
AGCAAATTCTATCGAACACGGTAGTTGTATTTATCAACTCCAGTGGACAAATCATTATAATTTAAAATTGAAAAAGAAAAAGAAGTGAGGAATGATTTTATTGAATAAAAAACTTCCGGTAATTCTAAATGTATTTTGGAAAAAAGTAGTTTGTAGTTTGACTATGTAAAACACGAACAGATACTGTCATAAATAGTTCTACACAGGGATTTATATTCTCGCGTACAATTCTAGTTCACGTTATTTGTTTCCGCGATCAGTTTTATGTAATCGCTCAGTGATGATATTATTATGTTTGTTTAGAATGCCAGGAATACAACTATATGCACCATACATTTTACTAAGGTTGGTACACAGATGGCTGAATGCTTGCTGGAAACGATCTAATTGAGCACATTTGTATACAGTTCTCTGTTCTCATTATTATAACAATCTTCCGTATACTACACACAATAATAATACCATAAATTACACTGAAACCTCGTGTAAATATCGACTATAGATTCGTTCTAGACTTGAACTCTTTGAAGACAGCTGGCCGACCTAACGATGAGCTGCACTTATGTTTGTCTTTTTTATTAGTTGCATTTGTCGCCTCGTATACCAAATTACAGTCAAATAACGACTGTCCGTTTACATACACGTTTGTCATAATGAATCTATGCTTAACGTTCGAACATTAAACAGTTTACACATACTTATAGCAATAAATGCACTCAGGTGAAATAGGGTAGAGAGGAAGCATTTTTTCAGATCGCGAATGTGGCTTCGTTGGACATCGAGCTGTCAATATCCGAATTTATAGTAAAACGTTCAACCAACTGGAGCTAAAGCCAGGTCAAACGTTCTTCGTTTTCATGCGTGCAATCAGCCAGTCGACTCAATACTATTTTGATGCATTTAATTGTTCCAACTTCCGCAGATATGTTGCCGTTATTCCCAATATATATTTTCCCACAGATTTTACCGAAATGCACCTGGCGCAAACACGTTAAGGGCTATCTGCCAAACCTCTTTAATCTTATTTACGCAACATAAGTAGACTTGTGGTGGCATCAATTCGCAGACATGTCATATTCATAAACCAATTTTGCCCAGACGGGTTCCTTACTGTCAATGAGCAATAAGTATTGGCTGGTGATAATTGTGGTTGATGAATTATGTTAAATTGATCGTCGTTGTTGTTTTTGTTGTTGAAGTTGCTGCATTATTACTTGTGGTGGCGGAGGTGCATGGTGGTGTTGGTGTTGGTGGCGGGGTGGTGGTGTTGGAGGTGGTTGTGTTGTTTGTGATATTGGAAGTGGTGGCGAAAGTGGTATTTGAGAATTGGTTGTTTTATTATTAATTTATTTGTAGTTGTGTCAATATTGTTCGTTTACAGCGGTTTTTGCGGTATTACTTAGTTGGAAGTCCTGGTTTTGATATTTTTGTTGGTGCAATATGTTTATGGAAAAGTGTTTGTATGTAGCTGAGAACTGAATCGAACAGAGCAAAACACTGAATAACATAGCATAACAAAACGGAGAGTTTAAGAAGAATTGCGCGTAATGCATTGTCTTCGGTATGAACAAAACATACAGTATGTAACTAAGCTGATGTGATAACAGGTTACTAAAGCATACTGGTAAATAGCCATTACACAACAAATATATGCAAACAAATAATAGTTCAAATCAATTGATGTAAAGTATAGAAATACAAAGAGTGAAAATGTCGAATAAAGGTAAAATAGAATTACATAAAATACGTTTGCAAATAATTATAGTTAAATCAATTGACATAAAGTGCAGAAACATTGTGAGGATGAATATTAATAGTTTAAGAGTTAGTTACTGACCCGATACGGGATATAAGTTTCTGTGGAAAACCATATCGGGGCGAGACCGACAATTATATCACGCCAACTACTTTCCATCTCATCTCATCTCATCAAGTTAACAAATTTGAATGTTTCTACTGCCCCATATAGTTTCTACTGCCCCGTATAGGTTGAATTAAGATTCTTAATTGTATTTAGACGAGAGACTAAACGCGCTGTTGCCCATATGTTTGTCCTGCCACGTATGCTTTATGATGACAGGCCGGCTAATGTTCCGCCAGCATCACCCTTGGGACTGCGGGTCAGTAGCCGTGCTGTCCAGCGTGCAGCTTATTCAGGCAGTCAGTGCGCGCAGCTCAAAGTGCCTACACGTCTCTCTTCCGGCTATGGATTTTTGTGTTTAGGACATTTTGTGTAGCTTTTATATGATTGCATACCTGCGTGTAATTAATTGAAATCATCATGGAAGAAGAGGTCGTTAGAGACAATAGTGACTTTCAGTTCGATAACTGGGCGGTAGACTTAAAACTGCCACGTAAAGTTATTCAGCAACTCCGGCAAGAGGAACTCGTTACCAAAGAGGCGCTGCTTCTTGTCGAGGAAAGCGATTTGAAAGCTCTCGGTTTGCCATTAGGATGCACTAAACTTATCACCCAAGAAATTCGGAAATGGAAGGGCAGCATATCTCCTGCGTCTGGGAACCAGATGAGCCCGGATGCAGCTTCACTCGACGGAGCTGGTAAGTTACTAGATGACCTACTTAGCAGCAGCAATGGAGTACTAACCGGTGGCGACGAAACACCCACATCTACTTTCATGGACCCTCGGTCCCTATTGACAATGAAGTCAACTTCAAAGAAAGCTGTCCATATTACACAGTTCCTGTCAAAAGTGACGAAACGCCGACGACAAAGCAGGAGGAAAGATTTCGTATTACGTTCTTCGGGCACAGAGACAATCGTACTAAAAACAGAAGAGGATCATCCATACCTTGGTGTTCTCCTTGAGGAATGGGGTGCCGCAAATATGAGACTCTTGAATTATTTGCTAGAGACAAAAGAACTCAAAAGAGAGGATACTGAATACTATCTGGCCTACACAGCCCGAATCTTCGAATTTGCGGAGAAGTATGAGTGGAATAGTGTCCTTCACTACGATTTCCGATACAGAGAGCTCCAAGCTGAACACCAGTTCAAGTGGGGCACATTTTCCCCGTATATGGAACTCCAAATACTAACGCCTAGAGTCCAAAAGACCTCATACCAGCTTGGCACAGGACCAACAAGCAAACAGGAAGACTGCAAGATATTCAAGGTCAGAGGGGAATGTCCATTCGGCAACAGATGCCGGTATCGCCATAACAGAGCGACCACCTCTGACTCCCAAGAAGCAAACAAACCAAAAAACCACTAAGCCGACCTACGTCTTTAAATTTTGAAGCATGGAACCGCTATCTACCGACCAATTACGAAGAAAGAGAATTTTTATTATCAGGAATAAAGTGTGGATTTAATATCGTGGATACAGATCTCATATCGGACAGTGTCGCAGTTGAAAATTATTCATCGGCCACAAATCTTAAAATGCGCGCGCTTTGTGAAGCCCAAATTATTACGGAATTAGAAAATGGGCATTACAAAATCGTCGATGATAAACCCCTGATCACCTCGGCACTAGGAGCTATCCCCAAGGGACTTAACTCCTCAAAAGTAAGACTCATCCATGATTGCAGCCAACCGACGGGACAAGCCGTTAACGATTTCGCAAAAACTAATCATTTTAAGTACCAGTCAATAAAGGACGCAGTCAGAATGATAAGTCCCAATTGTTTTTTGGCTAAGATGGACCTGCAAAACGCGTATCGCAGTGTTAAAATTCACCCATCGAATTACCAAGCTACGGGAATAAAATGGCGATTCCACGGCTCTTCAAAATTCACGTACATGGTTGACACTAGACTCCCATTTGGCGCTGCTCGATCCCCGGAGATATTCAACAAACTTACGCAAGCCGTGCGAGTGATAATGAAAATGCAGGGACATAATTCTATTGTTGTGTATCTGGACGATTTCTTAGTCATTGATAAAACCTATGAAGGATGTCAACGTTCACTTTATGCACTAATGAGACTAGTACGTGAGCTTGGGTTTCAAATAAATTACAGCAAACTTGACGGCCCTTCCCAGGAAATCACCTTTCTCGGCCTAGTTTTAAACTCCGTTGAAAGGACTATAAGAGTACCGGAAAACAAACTACATGAAATCCATTGTCTTTTGCACAAAACGCTTAACGCTCATAAGGTTACGAAACAGCATATACAGCAAATTGTTGGAAAACTTAACTGGATAACTCAATGCATCTATGGTGGTCGTTTTCATATGCGCCGTTTAATAGACCGTGCAAATACTCTACGCGCTAGTGGACACAGAACCCGTGTCACAACAGACATGAAACTGGATATATTGTGGTGGCTGGAATTTATGAAAATATTTAACGGAACCATGCCGATGATTGACGATAGGTCGGCAATTTCTGTCAGTATTGACGCTTGCAAAACTGCTTGTGGCGCCTTCTACGAAGGAGACTTTATTTACATGCCATGGACACAAACTACTTCTCAACTGCCTATTAATTATTTAGAAGTCTTATCACTGGAAATTGCTGCAAGACGTTGGTCACATATATGGTCTAATCAGATGGTTTATGTTCACTGCGATAACATTGCAGCCTGTGCCATTATTAACAAGGGTTCGAGCAGACACCCAATCGTAATGGACTCGTTACGCCGTGTTTTCTGGTTAAGCGCAGTGTTCAACTTCCGTATGCGCGCTGTTTACTACCCAGGTCGTTTTAAAACACTAGCTGACAATGTATCCAGGCTTCATGAGCCAAACGGCATAAGGCGACTTGTGGAAACAATGTCTCAGGTCGGTTTTTCTACTTACAGGTAATCAAACTGAACGAGAGAGGGAGTTAGATCGTGAAGTAGCATTCTATTACAGCAACGCTTTCTCCGACAATACGAAGAGGACATACACAACACACAGAAATTCTTATATTAAATTTTGTGAGCATTTCGGCTACGCTGCCGTTCCGGCGTCGTCGAATACTATATGCCGTTATGCTGCTTTTCTTGCCAAATCCCTCAAATTTAACTCCGTCAAACAGTATCTGAATATAATCCGCCTTTTGCATGCCGAGTGGAATCTTCCGAACCCGCTTTCAAATGACTTCCGCCTTACCACAATGCTGCAAGGCATACGCCGACACCTTGGTGATAATGTGGTGCGCAAAAGACCGATTACCCCTGCTATGCTCCTCGCTATTAAATCAGCCTTGGATTTTACAAACTCGCTTGATTCAACCGTATGGGCAGTCGCACTTACGATGTTTTATGGACTTTTACGGAAAAGCAATGTTTTACCGAGTCTTGCCAAGGCCTTCCATCCTGATAAACAATTACGACTGTGTGACATAACGTATCATAATTGGGGTATTCGGATGCACGTTCGATGGAGTAAGACTAACCAGTTCCAGTCTAAATCATTGGACATTCCTTTACCACGCCTTCAACATCATCGTCTATGCCCGGTACAGGCAATTTTTCACGCTGCCCGACAGACTGCCGGAGCTGACCCCTTTGGCCCCGCCTTCCTGTGTGTTATCGGGGGTAACGCAAAACCATTAACTAGCGAACAATTCATAGTGCGAATACGTCAGTGCTTGGAGGCGGCCGGTATTCCTTCTTCCAACATCGCAAGCCACTCATTCCGACGCGGCGGTGCAACATTTGGTTACAGCATCGGCCTTTCTCCCGACGCTATCAAACTGTTAGGGGACTGGCGCTCCAACTGCTACCAACAATACATATCAGACGATTTTCGGCAGCGTTTCCGAACAATTCAATTAATGCAACGCGCAATCAAAGACAGCTTGTAATTATACCTCGTTACATTACGTCTACTCCTACTAACCAACACCTACACTTGGGTTTGGGAAGGTCAATAGTCAAACAGTGTTTGTTAATACAGTGCTTTTATCTCATTGTTGAATTATGTTATGTGGAACATTACGAGCTTGATATAATTGTATTTTTAGTATCATTCAATGTGCGTACCTTCGCTTTGTCATAGATCATTACTTGAATTCACATGTATCACTCAGCGCTACCAATTGGATGTTATAGATGTAACTTTCACATGGTATTTGTTGACGCATACTAGTATTTGATTTATGCTCTTTTGAGCGCGCATTTTTAACTGTTGTATATTATGTACGGTCAGCGCGCGCTTTTTACTTTGATATTATATGTTTGCGCGCGCATTTTTGTACTTTGAGCTGTAGTTAGTATGTAGGAATAAAAGCTCTCTTTCCCCCCTTTATACTTTGTTTGGTCTTAAGTTTAAGTTGAATTAAGATTCTTAATTGTATTTAGACGAGAGACTAAACGCGCTGTTGCCCATATGTTTGTCCTGCCACGTATGCTTTATGATGACAGGCCGGCTAATGTTCCGCCAGCATCACCCTTGGGACTGCGGGTCAGTAGCCGTGCTGTCCAGCGTGCAGCTTATTCAGGCAGTCAGTGCGCGCAGCTCAAAGTGCCTACACGTCTCTCCCTCCCACCCACCCTAGTTTAATTATGATGGACTCGAGCAATTCTGCTATGGGAAATTATAGTCAAACGATGTATGTGTATGGGGAAGGGAAGGTCAATAGTCAAACAGTGTTTGTTAATACAGTGCTTTTATCTCATTGTTGAATTATGTTATGTGGAACATTACGAGCTTGATATAATTGTATTTTTAGTATCATTCAATGTGCGTACCTTCGCTTTGTCATAGATCATTACTTGAATTCACATGTATCACTCAGCGCTACCAATTGGATGTTATAGATGTAACTTTCACATGGTATTTGTTGACGCATACTAGTATTTGATTTATGCTCTTTTGAGCGCGCATTTTTAACTGTTGTATATTATGTACGGTCAGCGCGCGCTTTTTACTTTGATATTATATGTTTGCGCGCGCATTTTTGTACTTTGAGCTGTAGTTAGTATGTAGGAATAAAAGCTCTCTTTCCCCCCTTTATACTTTGTTTGGTCTTAAGTTTAATCTGCCCCATATAGTCTACTGACACCATATAGAATATATGGGGTCAGCATGTGACATCAAACAACCAATGAGAGAAGATTATTTTGTAGATGGCGTGATATATTATCATATTGTGATACCTCAACAGCGTTCAAAATTGATTGGCTAATACACAGAGCCATTTTAATGTACAATGACAGTTTGATAAGCTATTCCCTTTTACAAGATTTCATGAGTTCTTAAAGTTAAAATACCGATGGACATGGGTAAAATTTTGAAATAAGTATTTATTTTAAGTACGTAAAACAGTTACGGGTGAGTATAAAATGATAAAACTGTTAATGTTACTTTAATCGCCATATAAGCAATTCAATTCTTCTCGTAAAATGCAATTTCTACCAATCCTTCCAATTTGGATTCTTAAAAAGAGGAATGGAAAGTTTAATTAAACTTAAGACCAAACAAAGTATAAAGGGGGAAAGAGAGCTTTATTTCTACATACTAACTACAGCTCAAAGTACAAAAATGCGCGCGCAAACATATAAATCAAAGTATAAAGCGCGCGCTGACCGTACATAATATACAACAGTTAAGAATGCGCGCTTAAAAGAACATAAATCAAATACTAGTATGCGTCAACAAATACCATGCGAAAGTTACATCTATAACATCCAATTGGTAGCGCTGAGTGATACATGTGAATTCAAGTAATGATCTATGACAAAGCGAAGGTGCGCACATTGAATGATACTAAAAATACAATTATATCAAGCTCGTAATGTTCCACATAACATAAATCAACAATGAGATAAAAGCACTGCATTAACAAACACTGTTTGACTATTGACCTTCTCCATACACATACATTGTTTGACTATAATTCCCCATAGCAGAAATGCTCGAGCCCATCATAAATAAACTAGGGTGGGTGGGAGGGAGAGACGTGTAAGCACTTTGAGCTGCGCGCACTGACTGCCTGAATAAGCTGCATGCTGGACAGAGCCCGGCTACTGACACGCGGTCTCAAAGGTGGTGCTGGCGAGACATTAGCCGGCTTGTCATCATAAAGCATACGTGGCAGGACAAACATATGGGCAACAGCGCGTTTGGTCTTTCGTCTAAATACAATTAAGAATCTTAATTCAACTTAAACTTAAGACCAAACAAAGTATAAAGGGGAAAGAGAGCTTTATTTCTACATACTAACTACAGCTCAAAGTACAAAAATGCGCGCGCAAACATATAAATCAAAGTATAAAGCGCGCGCTGACCGTACATAATATACAACAGTTAAGAATGCGCGCTCAAAAGAACATAAATCAAATACTAGTATGCGTCAACAAATACCATGCGAAAGTTACATCTATAACATCCAATTGGTAGCGCTGAGTGATACATGTGAATTCAAGTAATGATCTATGACAAAGCGAAGGTACGCACATTGAATGATACTGAAAATACAATTATATCAAGCTCGTAATGTTCCACATAACATAAATCAACAATGAGATAAAAGCACTGTATTAACAAACACTGTTTGACTATTGACCTTCCCAAACCCAATTGTAGGTGTTGGTTAGTAGGAGTAGACGTAATGTAACGAGGAATAATTAAAAGCTGTCTTTGATTGCGCGTTGCATTAATTGAATTGTTCGGAAACGCTGCCGAAAATCGTCTGATATGTATTGTTGGTAGCAGTTGGAGCGCCAGTCCCCTAACAGTTTGATAGCGTCGGGAGAAAGGCCGATGCTGTAACCAAATGTTGCACCGCCGCGTCGGAATGAGTGGCTAGCGATGTTGGAGGAAGGAATACCGGCCGCCTCCAAGCACTGACGTATTCGCACTATGAATTGTTCGCTAGTTAATGGTTTTGCGTTACCACCGATAACACACAGGAAGGCGGGGCCAAAGGGGTCAGCTCCGGCAGTCTGTCGGGCAGCGTGAAAAATTGCCTAAACCGGGCATAGACGATGATGTTGAAGGCGTGGTAATGGAATGTTCAATGATTTAGACTGGAACTGGTTAGTCTTACTCCATCGAACGTGCAACCGAATACCCCAATTATGATACGTTATGTCACACAGTCGTTACCGACCTGAGACATTGTTTCCACAAGTCGCCTTATGCCGTTTGGCTCATGAAGCCTGGATACATTGTCAGCTAGTGTGTTAAAACGACCTGGGTAGTAAACAGCGCGCAAACGAAAGTTGAACACTGCTCTTAACCAGAAAACACGGCGTAACGAGTCCATTACGATTGGGTGTCTGCTCGAACCCTTGTTAATAATGGCACAGGCTGCAATGTTATCGCAGTGAACATAAACCATCTGATTAGACCATATATGTGACCAACGTCTTGCAGCAATTTCCAGTGATAAGACTTCTAAATAATTAATAGGCAGTTGAGAAGTAGTTTGTGTACATGGCATGTAAATAAAGTCTCCTTGGTAGAAGGCGCCACAAGCTGTTTTGCAAGCGTCAATACTGACAGAAATTACCGACCTATCGTCAAGCATCGGTATGGTTCCGTTAAATATTTTCATAAATTCCAGCCACCACAATATTTCCCGTTTCATGTCTGTTGTGACACGGGTTCTGTGTCCATTAGCGCGTAGAGCATTTGCACGGTCTATTAAACGGCGCATATGAAAACGACCACCATAGATGCATTGGGTTATCCAGTTAAGTTTTCCAACAATTTGCTGTATATGCTGTTTCGTAACCTTATGAGCGTTAAGCGTTGTGTGCAAAAGACAATGGATTTCATGTAGTTTGTTTTCCGGTACTCTTATAGTCCTTTGAACGGAGTTTAAAACTAGGCCGAGAAAGGTGATTTCCTGGGACGGACCGTCAAGTTTGCTGTAATTTATTTGAAACCCAAGCTCACGTACTAGTTTCATGAGTGCGTAAAGTGAACGTTGACATCCTTCATAGGTTTTATCAATGACTAAAAAATCGTCCAGATACACAACAATAGAATTATGTCCCTGCATTTTCATTATCACTCGCACGGCTTGCGTAAGTTTGTTGAATATCTCCGGGGATCGAGCAGCGCCAAATGGCAGTCTAGTGTCAACCATGTACGTGAATTTTGAAGAGCCGTGGAATCGGCATTTTATTCCCGTAGCTTGGTAATTCGATGGGTGAATTTTAACACTACGATACGCGTTTTGCAGGTCCAGCTTTGCCAAAAAACAATTGAGACTTATCATTCTGACTGCGTCCTGTATTGATTGGTATTTAAAATAATTAGTTCTTGCGAAATCGTTAACGGCTTGTCCCGTCGGTTGGCTGCAATCATGGATGAGTCTTACTTTTGAAGAGTTTAGTCCCTTGGGGATAGCTCCTAGTGCCGAGGTGATAAGGGGTTTATCATCGACGAATTTGTAATGCCCATTTTCTAATTCCGTGATAATTTGGGCTTCACAAAGCGCGCGCTTTTTAAAATTTAGGGACAATGAATAATTTTCAACTTCGACACTGTCCGATATGAGATCTGTATCCACGATATTAAATCCACGTTTTATTCCTGATAATAAAACATTCTCTATCTTCGTAATCGGTCGGTAGATGGCGGTTCCATGCTTCAAAATTTAAAGACGTAGGTCGGCTTAGTGGTTTTTTGGTTTGTTTGCTTCTTGAGAGTCAGAGGTGGTCGCTCTGTTATGGCGATACCGGCATCTGTCGCCGAATGGACATTCCCCTCTGACCTTGAATATCTTGCAGTCTTCCTGTTTGCTTGTTTGGCCTGTTCCAAGTTGGTATGAGGTCTTTTGCACCCTAGGCGTTAGTATTTGGAGTTCCATATACGGGGAAAATGTGCCCCACTTGAATTGGTGTTTAGCTTGGAGCTCTCTGTATCGGAAGTCGTAGTGAAGGACACTATTCCACTCATACTTCTCCGCAAATTCGAAGATTCGGGCTGTGTAAGCCAGATAGTATTCAGTATCCTCTCTATTGAGTTCTTTTGTCACTAGCAAATAATTCAAGAGTCTCATATTTGCGGCACCCCATTCCTCAAGGAGGACACCAAGGTATGGATGATCTTCTTCTGTTTTTAGCACGATTGTCTCTGTGCCCGAAGAACGTAATACGAAATCTTTCCTCCTGCTTTGTCGTCGGCGTTTCGTCACTTCTGACAGGAACTGTGTTATATGGACAGCTTTTTTGAAGTTGACTTCATTGTCAATAGGGACCGAGGGTCCATGAAAGTAGATGTGGGTGTTTCGTCGCCACCGGCTAGTACTCCATTGCTGCTGATAAGTAGGTCATCTAGTAACTTACCAGCTCCGTCGAGGGAAGCTGCATCCGGGCTCAGCTGGTTCCCAGACGCAGAAGATACGCTGCCCTTCCATTTCCGAATTTCTGCGATGATAAGTTTAGTGCATCCTAATGGCAAACCGAGAGTTTTCAAATCGATTTCCTCGACAAGAAGTAGCGCCTGTTTGGTAACGAGTTCCTCTTGCCGGAGTTGCTGAATAACTTTACGTGGTAGTTTTAAGTCTACCGCCCAGTTATCGAACTGAAAGTCACTATTGTCTCTAACGACCTCTTCTTCCATGATGATTTCAATTAATTACACGCAGGTATGCAGACATATAAAAGCAACACAAATTGTCCTAAACACAAAAATCCATAGCCGGAAGAGAGACGTGTAAGCACTTTGAGCTGCGCGCGCTGACTGCATGAAAAAGCTGCATGCTGGACAGAGCCCGGCTACTGACACGCGGTCTCAAAGGTGGTGCTGGCGGGACATTAGCCGGCTTGTCATCATAAAGCATACGTGGCAGGACAAACATATGGGCAACAGCGCGTTTGGTCTTTCGTCTAAATAAAATTAAGAATCTTAATTCAACGTATGAAACAATAATGCCTTAACCTTGAAAGTAGGATGTCTAAATACATTTAATATTCAAAATAAGTTAATATTCTTTATACAACAAAATAACAAGACTTTTTTTATGACATTCTCATACTCATGTTTCAAAGAGAGATATTTTTACAGACTCAGTTATAGATTTTGAAAACCCATGAAAACACCGTATTCATTCAACAGTATTTTGTGTTTGAATCTTAGTTTTTTCTTCTTTTTAAAATCATTGAATGCTTCATTCTAAATTGTTTGTAAAATTATGCTACCACTGTGTACAACATTGCACCAATACTTCAATATTATAACGTATGTTTGAATAAATAATGGGAATCTACTGAGTTTGAGGTAAAATTCGACTGTGCATATTATAACTTCTTACACGCAATACCGCTTACAGAACTTCGGATGAATACCGTAACATTCGATTACCAAACATTAACAAAACAATACATGTAAAGATTGGAAAGATTCACCAATATGATGCTCAATATGTATAACGAAGTTGTCATTATAACTCAAAGGCTAAAAGCACAAGCTAAATAAATTCATTTACATCTTCGATGGATTGGCTTTTGTAAGGGTGGGCAATGGTAAGCCTAAGAGTCCGAGAGGAGCTCTCTCCTAGGCTAACGAAACACCATACTCTTAGTTTTAGAGGAAAAAACAGTTAACCCAAAGCATGGCACTATTTGTGTAAACAATCCAAATAAGTAAATGACAATGCAACTCTACCGGGTCGTACCTACAATAAACAAATCAACTGCAAATAACAACATCAGCTCTATATATTTAATATTCAAGCCAGATGGTATGTTATTTTGAAGGTATTTTTCGTGATCTTGAACAAAACGGAAATTTAGCATAGACGACATCAACACCCCTCGAAGCAAACAACCGCGTTAAAAATAATCTGAGTAGTTCGATCATGATTTAGAACATGATATTTAGATATTTATTTTATAGATATTTTGTTGATAAAAATATGGCGCTTGTTGCTTATTAAGTGACAGTGATGGTGTCAGAAACGCCATATGTATTAAATTATGATTGCAAAATTGCTATACATTTTCCCCAATTTAAAGGTTTGAATATCGGACGAATTTACAATTGGTATACCGGTGTTTTACATAATATAAATAATAACATTTTCAGTACTGATCAAATGCACACGTTATAGAAACAAACCGTTTAAATTTAGTGTGTAATAAGTATTGATGACCTGTTCTATTATGTTTCTTTAGACGTCTATATACATTAAACAGCAGACGCGTGATGCATTTTCATGATATTGTTTGCTATTATCAGATCAATACAATAAGAATAACGACGATATTATGGCTTGCCTCAGGGAAATGCTTTTTCGCACCGGCTTCATAGCGCTTCTGCACTTGAAAAGCGGGCAAATGAAAGACACAATTACACGGTTGTGTGACCTTATGCTCTCATTAAGTAAGAGATAAAATTAAGTAGCTGTTGCATCTGATGATTCTTTTGAATATAAATATATCGCATAATGAAATTTCGTACATATATGTGTTGTTGTTTTTTCATGCTATTCACTAACCCCAATGATTATGCACTTAATGATAGAGTGACCAACACATCCAAAATATTAATTGATTTGTAACAGAAATATTCTAACAAACAAAGCACATAATTTACATAAAAACTGTACAAAAATATTATAAGCGAAATTTTAAGAAGTGTTAAATAAACTACTTAATTTAAACGCAGATGAAGTAACAACTTTGTAACGTTTGGATACAGTATATGCGAGATTTGGGGCTTCCGGTTCGACCAGTCATTACTGGACGAAATAAGGTTTCTTGCATAACTCTCTGATATTATTTTTTTTAAAAGAAGAAGAAATACGCCTTTAAGCTATACAAATTCTATGCACTGTGTAGCCAACGATTAGTTCAAACTCACAGTTACACAACTATACGGAATTCTGGTCTTGTGCATAACTGTTAACTACAACATCGACCGCAACGATACATCTGTGACCACCAATCTACACTGAAAAGGGCTTCAGTAATACACTGAGCCTTTTTTCTCTCTGATCTCAACAACAATATTGACAAACATTTTTATAATGTGAACTGACACAAAACGCTTATGCAACAATATCCCCAGCAGACCCACAACGTTGAATCAACGTTGTTGAAACAACGTTGAATGTTAGTCGTGACGTCGATAAACATTATTTCAACCAATATACAACTACATGGATGTCTGCATTCTGCTTGGTTGATACTCGACGTTGTATCAGCGTTGATATTTGGTTTAGGTCGAAATTATTTTTTCAACTGATAGATTAATAAATTCATATTTTCAAACACTTTAATTGTGTATATAGTGATATTAAGCAGTCTGTCAACATTGAATATACATTAGCGTGTTAATTACCATGTAAATGTTGTGTAAATGCATCTGATCAAATTTGACAATTTTTGCTATGCTATGCAATGTTATGTTATGGTTTGGTGTGGTATGAGTGTTATGTTATGTTGTGTTGATTGCTTATTGATTTTCATCCTTTTTTTGGCTGGAGTGTCGCGAACTGCGATTAATTATACCTTGGGTGTGGATGCTGGATCTGATATCTGATATTGTTCCAGAAAGAGGGTTTGTTTGTTTTAGATTAAATATGCTCTGTTGCAAGAGAGATTACAGTTTCAGCTGTTTATGTTGTGAATGTTGATAAGTGTGGGTCTGTTTGGTGAGAGTGGACAAATTTGTAGCTTAATAACGAGTCTGGAAAGAGTTTAGTTAGTGAGAATTAAGGCTTTAAATTAGTAACATCAAAACATCTTTTATTGTGGGTTATAGTTGTATTAAGATCAGCAATTAGTGGACAATAGTTGCTTTTTGACCAGCAATATTGAAAATAACTAAATATTAAGTGTACAAGTAAAAACTGCTTATTTTGGAATATTATGAAACTTGTGTTAAAATAAAAAATAAAATACAATCTCAAATATAAATAAAGTGTTGTGTTATTAATGAACTCAATGTAGTGAAAATTCAATCATATATTGAAGTTAAGTCATGGTTGTTTCAAATTTGAATCCACATTATTTTCAACGTTGAAACAACGTTGATTTCGACGTTGATTTTAGGTTGATGCTTCAACGTTGTCTCAATTTTCAAAATCAAATATAAATCCAACCAATTTTCAACGTTGAATCTGACGTTGATTCAACGTTGAATCAACGTACTGTGTCTGCTGGGTCGTGATGGTCATGACAATTTTACAAACAATAGCGAACCATCTGCTTTTAAACAGTCGTGTGTCACCTAGGAAACTAGAGATCCGCCAAAGACACATTTCAGGTCTGTCATTTGTAACTCTTCGGACGTATTCTCAAATGTCGCATGCATGCGCACGCACGTGAAACACAAAACGCATGCACGTGCGGGCGACGTAGTTTGCTCAGAAACAATTTATCGTTAATTAAATTGTAACCTGATCCAAGAATTTTCACGATATCCGTTTAATACCTGCCCTGATAAGAAGATAGTGTTGCGTATGAACGGGCTATAATGTTATAAATGATAATGGAATGTTTTTCGCCACAATCGCGAAAGTTGAGACGAATTTTGAATTTTTGTTGCGATTTCCAGCTATTTTGGTGTTTTTGTGTTTAAAACTATTTGATTCTTGAGAGATCTTGTGCTTAGGATGCTTAGGGTGAAAACGGAGTATCAGGAGGCAACACCAACCACGCTCATATGCGCCAGGACCGGGGAATGAAGTCTGGTGTGAAGCGCTTGTATATATAAAGCACTGCGCTAACAGGAGTTCCTAAATCAGACAGTCGGTCGAAATAATTGCACATTTTATTCATGGCATTTGTAAAAGATAAAGTTACTATTAACTTGCAAAATCGTTACATAAAATCTTCATATTGGGAGCTTACTTGTTTATTATTTATTTTCCTATTCAAATGAACGCTTTATTTTTTTTTTCGTTCAGGCATTACAATATTACATGCCCTCAGCAGCTTAACAAAGAATCAGTGTTGGCTTTTTGAGAATTGTCGGTTGTCGCAAAAATTGAGCCTTAAAAATGAGGACGAAATGAGGACGTCCTCGCGACATTTTCTTTGCATAAATGCATTAGGATTCCAGGTACACTTCCGCTTTTAATCGGAGCTTCGTAATCGATAGGTTCATGCGCTTTACCATATAAATAACCAATCACATTTTGAAAGGTAGTTTTACTTAAATTAATGCCATAATTTTTGCAGTTTCCGCTGTGTGAAGTTAGCTAATGCAAACTAGATTGTCACCGGAAATGTACAATATTCGGAATTCTATATCAGGGAAACATATTAACGCAATGAAAGCGCAGAGAGTCAATCAAGTCAATTAAAGAACGCGCTACGGTCCGTAATTTATACGGTTTTATTAATATTTACTGTCCGCGATGTTTCAGCGCTTTTTGACACGAGTCTGATTTCAAATCCGAAAGCCGTAAAAAAACGATTAGCTGGTGTGTATTTCACTATTTTGTTATTTTCGAGTCGAAATTTTTGCTTTAATATTGTTTTATGATTCCGAAAAGCAGTCCAGACCGTTGTGACGAGAAGTGTGGCGTATAATAATGGTGACAGATTTTCTGCTCGTGCAGTAATTTATGAAAATGCAAGTATTTCCGTTGTGCCGCCATTGATACGCATTAACGATACTAAATAACGGTTGAAACTACATTAACGACGTTTTCTGGAAAATAACGGTGTAATTATAACAATTTAGTCTTGTACCTGTGGAGTGTGGATGAACTATCGCCCATTACGCATGTTCGGTAGTAATACGCTATCTTAGGCAGTATGATGCTATTCGCGGTTTTGATTATGTACACACATAATTATGTATAAATAAACTAATATGTGTTAGTCGGTTACTTATTTCTTTCACAACATAGCCGCGTTCCCACGTTATTTTCATATTCAAATACATATCTTAGATGCTGTAAATGCATCAAACAGCTAAATGTCCCAATCTGCTCAGAACGTTTGTCAGAAATATAACAACACCGCAAAACAACAATCTAGAAATAAATCAGACTTCCAGTTGTTTTTATTAGAGACGATGGTTATATTTTATACAAATATATATATATTCATAAGTATGCGTGCTAATTTTCACCATATTATACTTCAATTGATGCCATAAAACAAATTAAAATATTTACCGTATGCAGAAACGGAATAATTATTCGTTTAAAAAATGTTTTAGTACTTGAAACTGAACACTGAACTATTATTTTGTTTACTTCCAGAAAATAGTGAATGAACTACAGTATAATCACCGCGGCACGTGGTAGCGGCCATATTGGATGTGTTTCATTGGCTGGAAATGACCTCCAATCAGCATCATTGAAACAACCCAGTAATTATGAACAATTCCAGTTGTAAAATCACGTTTGATCGATACGATACAATATCCTGTTATGGGGATTTCTTTTCACCCCACCCAGCGTCAATGTGCAACTAATTTTCCTTAATTCACCGTTACTTGCGGCCCATTACTGCATCTTTCCGACCATATGTTGATTGGGTTGGATATGTCATTTTGAAGGATTGTTCGCCACTTTCGAATGACCACTTCTGATTTTGTTAGAAAAATCGACATTATGTAATTTTTAATCAAAATAATCTGCTCTTGAGCAGTTTCTAAGAACTGATCTTAATTGTAATTTTTAGTCCAAATGTTGTCAGTTCTAAAGCAAAAACTTAAAATGTTTGCTTTGAATATGACATTTTAGGCGGATTGTGTGTTTTGTAATTCTTTATTTTTAGCAAATAATAAGAAATGGTAAGAGGTTTTAATTTCGTGTGCATGAGTGAACAATAATATTTCCATGTAAATGCTTTATTTAATAAAAATATTTGATTTATTTTTATCCAAATTATAAAACCGTCTCAACTATTAACAAATAAATCTACAGTTCTCTGTTTTAGAAATCGGCCAAGCCTTGATTCCAAAGGACTGGTTTTCATCTTGTGTTCATGTCACGTTTGCGAACGCAATCAATTATAAAGAAGATAACTCCACAAGGTAAAGGGTCATATAAGTTCACTAGATATTTTACAGTTCAATGATTCCATTATCAGTATTCTAATGTCTGAGAGGATTTAATGACATTTCTTAGGTTTAATAATCCCTTGGAAACAATAGATGCCCTCAAAGAGAATTATTTTTACCGTAAGTTTTCTAAAAGATTTACTCTGTGGTTATATTTTTGAGACAGTTTATTATCATGCATTGATGAATCTTTTATTGGGCTCAGCTGTGGTTACGCGCATTGCACATTGACTTTAAGCCATTACATTTAATTATTTTAATTAGTATTTTCATTTACTTCCTCTAACAAGCCTATTAGATTAAAACAAAAACAAAACAATTCTAAAAATGATGGAAGGTTCGTATAAAGAACGGATGCGGCTTTGTTATGTTCAATCGCGGTTGCGATTCACGTCTAGATTTTTCCAACGAAACCAGATTTACAGCTTAATTGCTAAACACAGTTATCGAAATAAGGACAGAAAACAAAGGGAGAATCGTTATTTTATGGACTCGTTCCTTTTGATATCGCGTCCTTTTTCATTTGGTTTTTTGGGCGATAAAACCATATTCGTAACATCTATAATACCGTAGTCCTCAAGACTTTTGTGTAGTGTTTATTTTGCGCCCGGTTAATACGAACCCGATAGGCCTCACTATAACAGTGCGAATCACATTATACCCATATACACATCGGACTTCGGTTCTACCTGCGTTCCTATGTCGTCCTCAAGAGAACGTTCGAAGACGCCAGGTGGCGACCTTTAACGCAGACATATATAAATTAATACAGTGTTCATCAATTTGATTGTTTTAATGAGAACTTTTCAGGGTTATAATTGGTTAATTTCTTCGAATTCCTCTCGTAATGGCTCGCAGGACCCAATAAACGTCAGATCAATGGGGTCAACCAATAGAAAAATAATCTGTTTTCACTTTCGGGAGATTTTTACACTTGTATCAGATACTGTTAAACATTTCTAGAGCTCCATTAAATCGTCCGTGAAGTTGTTTAAGCCGTTATTAGAAGCTGCATCGATGCCGTACTAATGTATGTGTGTATGTATGATCAAGATACAAGTGGCTCAAGTTAATGCTCAATTAATGCGCGGGCAATCGGCATGCATGCTGTAAAAGAAACAAATAAATCACGTACCAGAGCGTATCACGCTACGCGGTGAACGTTTGTATTTATAATGATAAAATATACTTTATCTAAACAGCGTGAGATTGTAGTTATTTTATCTGTAAGTCTTGTTTTGTGATATGTCTGGAATAAAATACCCCCACAAAATAAGCTTAAAGACCTGAAAGCCGGAATATAAAATCATAAGAAAACATGCTCGCGAGAAATAAACGTGATTTGTAAGAAAAATAAATATGGCATAATCAGATAACGTTTAGACACAATACTCAGTCTGTAAGCTCAATGTATCTAACAAATACAACGAAATGCATCATCAAGAAAAGCAGTGTAAGCGTCATTAGCAGAAAACCCTGAAGCATGACCTAATTAACAGCATCATAAAAATAATACTATCACAAACGTCGTCATCATCATAGAACATAACGAAAACACATCTATCTTCATCAGTATGACCATCCTTTAAGACAACTGTAAATTCTCATATTGGACGAGTTAAGTTTTTGTTCATAAATAAAACAACCGCTTAGCCAGCGGAATTAATCTCGTCACTAATCTGCAGGCGTCGGAAATATGTTCATAGTTCCGAAGTGAAAGCCAATTAAAATGACAAAGGCCTACATTCGACCCGTTATCACCTTAAATAAATGAAATGACACCTCAGTGGTCATTAGCAATATTAGCGCTATAAATGCTGTTCGTTTAAGTAGTAATTTTAAAGTGTGTCCACATTGCGCATGTGCAAACAGCGCTAAAACACAGCTGGGCATGCTGGGATTTATTCGCGTTTAGGAACACCTCTGCAGTTTATGTCTTTCCTTATTCAAAATGGTGGCGCATAACATCGCGATCTGGTTGACACGTGGTTATTTAGATGTTGTAAAAGACCAAAAAGGGGCGTGGGTTTTGAAAACGTTGTGCACCATTTTGCTCGCTATGTCCTCGAGGGTCAACACGATATAGGTCGGAAACTGTGGCCAGTGTAGAGTCTGTCATCCGAAATTGCACCTCTTTCTACAATATTGTTATTACCATAATTGGTAGTACTTATTTTCAATAAACAACTGAAGTTACGGCAGATTGGGTTGGTCTTTTCTGTCGTTTTTACTGTAAAACTGCACGAAATGCAACATTAATCTAAATATGTGCTGATTTGACTCTTTTATAAATGTAAATTATCTCCAATGCCCTGTGCGTTTTATGATTTATTACCTCTCAACCGGGAGACAGACATATTGGCGTATTGGTGCAAGCTTTTAGAACACCAAGACCGAAAGGCATGTACAATGGAATAACTTCTCACACTTTTGAAATAGTTATATAATAAATAAATATTAACATGTAGATATGTATTAACATGTAGTTACTTTAGATATATGATGAAATGTTATTTTTTATCATCATTTTTCATCAACAAAGGTGACCACCTAGCATTTGAAAACCGAATAATTAAAAATAAAACTTAACTTACACAAGTCTGGTTCATGTTTATTATAATAAACCGTTGTATTTAAAAAGACAATGAGCGTTTAAATCAAAGCTCATGTCATGTTGGTCCTATAACCAGAGACCAAAGACTTTGGCCTGATATTGGTTCATAAGCTACAAACGCGAAATCTCAAAAGTCAGATTATTCGAACGCCGTTACCCACAATTTGTTGAGATTACCTGTTATATGAGCGATATTTATGGAAAGCAGCTTTTCCAGAGATTTTTTACTCGCAAGTAAGAATTAATTCAACGGTTGGGAAGACAGTTTAAAATAACACTATTTTTTGCAACAATGTTAAGGAAATATCAACTTCATAAAAGTGTCATTGTCTTTTTAGCTCTATTTAGTTGAAAAAAGAGAAACAAAAACAATAATAAGTTATGTACCATTGTTGTGGCGAGCCAGTCGAACCCAACTAGGTCTGGGTCCGACAATATAAAGTTTTGGGGGCAAGTCACTGCAATACACGCGTCACGTTTTCACCTTTATTTCGTCTACATAAACAGTGCCGCCAACGACGCCGACGTTAACAAGTACTACGTCGACAATGACGTCTACGACGGTTATGGCAACGATGACAAATGCGAAGACTATGACGAATATGGCGATTACAAATGCGTTCTAATTGACGATTCTGACATATATCATCGTACGTACAAACTTTGTGACGTTAGTGACGGTTATCTGTAATTAACAATGCGAATGGAAAGTATAATAAGCAAATGACAATATTTCACGCAGGATCTAAAAAATATGTGCGTAATAATAACATATAACATTATGAAAATTACACAACAATGGTCTCAACTGATACAATAACACATAATTGAAATTAAAACTATATTACATCCACAAATGTGTGGTTTTCCTTTACCCTTATTACAGAGTTAATTAATCAGACTTAAATAGTCACTCAACCCACAAAAATGTATCAATTAATTTACACTTGTAGAAATGCAAGAACATTAATACATACCAAAAATAACCATAGAATAACAATATTAACTTACTGAACAATGCCTTTTCAATCCCCAAAATTAATATTTCGTTAATGAGAAACCCTACCCACTTGTTTCAGAGTCTTAACATGTTCTGCGGGCTTCGGGCGTCGTTTCAATCGGACGTAAACTAATTCTAAATAAAACCATGCATATTACATCATTTTGACCAATCGAATTCTAGTATTAGCCCCAGCGACCACTTCTAAATATACCCCTTACCAAATTTGGAGTTCCGGAAATGCCATGACCATATTCGGAGTATCGAAACTTCAAAGAATTGATAAGCATTAGATGTGACACAACATTTATGATATGTGGGTGGTCGACCTTCCCAGTTCCGGATGTTTCATCATCAACATGTTATTTTGAACAATGATGCTAGTGTGCAACACCGCCACCCAATGAACCTTCCACAGAAGTTCATTTAAGTACTTAATGTGACCTCAAAGATTAAGCACGAACTCAAAACCTAACACATAATCCTTAACAAATAAGAGTACATGAATATCCCTCTACATCAGCAAACTCGACTACACAAAAAACTCAAAACAATATTAAGGTCCTACTACTATACTAAATAATACACACTATAAACATCCGAACCTATTCTGTATGCATTGTTTGCATATGAATTCTAAGCTACATTGTGCTCTAACAAACACAATTTGGTAATCGGTCGAACTTTGTCCGTACCGTTTACTCTAACTCTGCATGACCGCACAAATCCGTCTCTTCCCTTACTCACCTCTACTACAAGTCCTAAAGGCCAATGTGTTACAATTTTCGAGGGGGTAAGTTCATAACTTTACCACACAGTATATGTACTCTACATTTTATTTACACACTACGAGAATAAATATATACACCAATAATGTTTATTTGTTAATTGTCTTCACAATCTAGGTAAAATCCATTCTCTCTCAAACTGCCACCCTCTCTCTATACTATTGTATCTTTACATCTCTACGTTCAATTCTACTCTCTCTAGCTCCCTCACAGAACCTGGCTTTTCATACAAATCTGTCCACCCTCCCATATTTGGATGTGTGGAAAGACACTGATAGGACCTAACATTTAATTGATATTTATTATCGCAACTGTTGAAATATTTGACAAGCAGACTTTGCTGAGCAACACACTAGACTAGTCTTTATTATGAAATGGTCACCACATGGTATCCTGTTCTGATAACACATGTCCACCATGCTCCGATGGCATCAAACAAAGCAGTCTAAATTGAGTTAATATACTAAAATTTACAACAAATGGCCACGAGTCGATGTCTCGTCGCATACGAGAACAAGATCATTTACTGCAATATTTTCTCGACTGCTGTGCCATTTCTGGCGTACCTGTAAATTTGGTAGATACTCCCTAAGCCATCGTCTCCAGAAAATGTTTGCTAGGTACTGAACTTGTCTCCACCATCGCCGACAGTAGTTATCGCTCTTCTCAAATACTCCTGGAGTGAAACACCTATTCGGGCGAAGTAGCAAAATTTTGTTCGGCGACAGCGGTTCTGGATTACGGGGATCATCACTTACCTGTGTAATCGGTCGGTCATTCAAAATCTTTTCTACTTCCGTGCAGAGAGTTGACAGCGCCTCGTCTCCCAGCAGTTGTTCGCGTACTACGGATTTCAATGCGTTTTTGAAAGAGCGTACCAACCTCTCCCAAACCCCGCCAATGTGGATGGCGTATGGAAGATTGAAGTGCCAAGCAATTCCCCTTTATTGCAAATGCCTCGAAATTCGGCTCTGATTCCATTCATTCATCGACTCACGTAGCTCCTTTTCGCCAGCCGATAGATTTGTGCCATTGTCACTGTAAACCTTTTCTGGATGGCCTCGATGACTAACGAATCGTTGCATGCCGCATATGAATGAATCAGTATTAAGTCTGTGCGTTATCTCTATGTGTACAGCTCTCGTGCACTAACATGTAAATAAACAACCGTACCTTTTCAGTTGTCTCCTGCCGGATTTGACGTACATTGGTCCGAAGAAGACCATGCCGACCTACGTAAACGGTGGTTTGTCCGGCTCCAGTCTTTCAGCTGGAAGTTGCCCTATTTGTTGTGTTTCAGGACGTTGTTTCTGTCTCTTACAAATTATGCATTTGTTTAAAACAGACTTAATCGTCTAAGACCTGGCAATACCCAATACTTTTGTCTCATCAGCGACAAAATATGATGAGCACCCATGTGAGCGTTTGTTTCATGGTATGCCTTGATAAAGATCCGTGCTACGTGATGATCACCTATTTGATGCTTAGTATCACTGCGCAAGTCAGCGTTCACAAGACGACCGCCCACTCTTAGCAAATTATCTGTGAAAAGCGGACTTAACTTTGCCATTGAACTTTTCCCTAGAACCCGTCCTGATTTCACAACACTAATAATCTCACAACTATACTCACCAATTTGTACAAGTGACAAAATAGCATTTGTCGCGACCCTCATTTCACTTACCGTCAAGTGCTTAACCTCTAAGCAGACATTCTCTTTCTGTCGTAAATATTTCTGTATGAGATATGCCTTGAATCTGAGAAGCCAGGCTACCGACCGCTGTAGCCTAAACCAGTCGGAATGCCTTATCAACAGGTTATCAAGCCCGCTATCGGGTTTCAATATTGTCGCGTGCACATAACGGTCCTGCTTTACCTCAATATCGTCAGATAGACTGGCTACTGGTTGTGGTATTGATGGCCGGTCGGACTTACCTTTCAGCAGGAAATCCGGTCCGTTAAGCCAAATGTTGAATTTTTCTATCTCATATGGAAATAATCCCCTAGACGCTAAGTCAGCGGGATTCATTTCAGTCGGAACATACCTCCAGTCATTTGGCGTGGTTACATCATGGATCGCTGCTAATCTGTTCGCTACGAATGTCTTAAAACATCTAGACTCATTTCTAATATATCCCAAAACTATCATTGAGTCTGTCCAAAAATACTTGTCATCAACCTTCATATCCAATTCTTGCGATGCAAACTGATATAACTTTACAGCTACGACTGCCGCAGCTAGCTCTAATCTTGGTATCGACATTGCTTTAATGGGTGCTCACCCATAACAAGACTGCATTTGCAGCTACCGATGGCATCGCATATCTTAATATATACGGCTGCCCCGTACGCTTGCTCGGATGCGTCACAGAACATATGTAATTCCACCTTTGCCGAAGAGTCATTTACTCCTTTTGGCTGGAAACATCTATCAATACTTACCTGTGACAATGCAGGTAAACAATCTAGCCACTGTGTCCACTTATCAATGTCCGTGGACGACATCTCCTCATCCCACTGTAACTTTTGTCGGCAAGTATTCTGTAAAGCCAGCTTTGGGATGAGAGTAACAGGTGCCACAAGTCAAAGTGGGTCATACAATGAACAAGCTACTGAAAGTATGCCTTGACGAGTGTGACATTTGTCCGGAAGATCAACATCAAATATGAACTTATCCTTTTCTACATACCACTGCAACCCAAGAGCACGCTTAAACTTTTCGTCATTATCAAGGTCCACCTTGGTGCACTTGTCTGCTCTCATAGATTACGGAAAAGTTTGAGAGTTCTTGATCGTTAGAAATCCACTTAGGCGGCTTAAACCCACCTTTAGAAAGTATGTCTCTTAGTTCTGACGACAAAGCAATACCCGTCTTTGCATTAGGAGCGGACTTCAATAGGTCATCTACGTAGAAATTTCGTTCTACTGTCCTTACCGTTTCCTGACTGAATTGTGATGCGTTCTCTTTGGCAGTGCATCTCAGACTGTACGCAGCACAGCTCGGTGATGACGTCGCTCCGAACAGATGCACAGTCATACAGGATTCCGTCGGCTGGCTGTCCATAATACCATTATGCCACCAAAGAAACCTCAATACATTTCTGTTTTTGTCACTGACCTTTACCTGATGGAACATGGCCTCAATGTCGGCAACTAGGGCCACTGGTTGCTCCCGGAACCTAGTGAGCATGCCTACTAGACTGTTCACTAAATCGGGTCCCTATAGCAGATTATCATTTAGCGATGTTTCCCGATACTTGGCGGCACATTCAAAAACAATCCTTACCTTTGGCTTATTTTGCTTGCATATCGGATGATGGGGAAGGTACCATACCCTCCTGGAGTTACACTCACCGTTGCCCTCAACAGGCTTTGCGTATCTCTTCTGGATGTAACTCCACATGGTTTCGCTGTACAGAGCATGCAAATTTGAATCATTATAAAGCTTACGTCGTAACTGTTCTAAGCGTTTGACTGCTAAGGGTTTATTATTTGGCAAACTTACCTGGTCATCACGCCAAGGTAGTCCTAATTTGTAATGCTCCCCTTCCTTTTCTTTTGAGCCTTCCATCATTGCCAGTGCCCGTCTATCTTCCTGTGACATACCTGTCCGATTGTCAAAACTACAATCTGGAAAATCGGTTTTTCTATATCGCTATGTACCGACCACATTTGAAAATTTACATGACGGGTAGAGGACAAGGTTTTCCCTGTAGGGCCAATTATGCTCCAACCAAGGATTGACTGTATTGCATACGACTCACCCCGGTTACCTCTCATCTCTTCCTCTACCCAGAAAGCCTCCCAATTAGCAACTCTACCTTTGGCAGTTGTATACCCGCCAAATGCTTCCACTTTCCAATTTCTGCTCCAGTTGGAAGCGACTGAAGGGATATAGGTAAATGTTGTACAGACCAAACTCTATTTGCGTCGATACTATCGCGACCATCTAGAGAACTCACCTTTAAATTCAGCTGCATGCCACATCTGCGCTGGGTAGACTGATTAACAGTTGTAAGGGTGAAATCCCGCATTGTACCCTTAGCGTTTAACTTTTTTACTAGACTATCACTACACAACGTTATATCGCTGCCTTCATCTAACAAGGCGTATGTTTCCGTCTGTCTGGAACCATATTTTACTACAACAGGGAAAATGCGTAAACTTACCTTGACCGCGTCTGCTTTTGCACAACAATTGCTATGCCCTGTGCTATCGTCTGCACGTCGACCTACATCAGCAACGGCCCTATGAAACAAAGTATGATGTTTCTGTCTACAACCATCTATCTCGCAACAACTACTCTTTCGACAGAACTTAGCATAGTGCTTGAAATTTAGACAATTGTAACACATTCGGTTCTTTCTTACAACATCTAATTTTGCATCATAATCAAGAGCTTAAAATTTTTCACAGTCAACCAGCCTATTGATCTCCCCACAATAAACACATGATAAGCCCTTAACTGATTTATAACGCTCTTTTCCCGGGTCATTGCCTCTACGCGCTCTGTCATTACTTTCAGCTGTTGTTGTGGATAGAGTTACAAATTTCCCACTTTTTGACCCAGATCGCCCGGCTGGCTGCTTAGAAATGACTGGTTTACACTCATTCACTAGATCTTGCCTGTACAATGTATTTGCAACAATAGCCCTCTTTTTGAATAAATGCAAGTAGATCTTTAAATGCGGGCTCGGACCCCTGTTCAATTAGTTTGCTAGCTTGATCAGCCCATTTAGCCCGAATATGCATTGGTAGTCTTCATACAATTTTCTTAAGATTTTCCGTGTTATTAATATCAGACGAATCACCCAACTGTGAAAGTGTTATTTCACATTTTTCCATGTCAAGTGACAGATCCATTAGGCTTTGGACATCATTAGATCGAATACTGTGGCCATTAATCAAACGTTCAACATGCGACCTAGCAACTAAGTGAGACTTACCATACCTGTTGAGAAGAATTTCCTTAGCCCTTAAAGTGATATTATGGGCTTTTTTCACTGTTGAATTGAGCTGAAAAGAATTCACAGGTCAAAAGAGTTAAAATGTGGTTACTGACCAATTATCTGCAACTCATCTGCTACCAGTTGTTTATAAAAATATATTTTATATTCGATATTCTTACGTGACCCACCCAGTCCTCTAAGCCGAAATGATCCGTAAAACAAAATTATGTCTTTGTGTCGTATGAACGAATATGCACTTAAACAAAATTTAGGTTCAAATCGTACATGCATGATCAGTTGTCAAACGAAAGTACGGTTGATATTCAAATGGATTATTTTTTATCTTTCCATGATATTGTTTTAGTATGATGATGCTGCATTAACAAATATAAGTGTATATGAAGTGAAAATACCAAAAATAAACAACGGTTGCGATAGACACCTATAAACTGTTAGATGCCCATAATATCACTTTAAATATCCATCTAAGGGAGAAAGAACCACACAATCCTCAATTGCACGTTTTTCATCACCCTAACAAAATTGAATTAAATAACTTAAGTCTATCGTCTGATACTCTGCACCCAAAATTCCGAATGAAGTTGCTATAGTCCGCAGGATTGCCACTGAATGTTAATATTTCCGGTTTGGGTAAGTTTAAACTCTCTTGAACACTAATAGTCATGTCCCTAAATCCTCTGTAGACATCTGCCTGTCGGTCCGATGGGTCAGCTTCAGCGCGTAGTCCTCTAATGTAATCGGTGACCTTCTCTTGTGAAGATTGGGCGTCCACTTGCAACACTGGGATGGCCTTGTTCGATCCCTTGTCACCACTATTCCCGGAAAGCTGGCTATCGGAATCGAAACATATTTCCGATCTAGCAATTCGGTCCTCCAGGGCTTGGATTTCTATTTGTTGCTGTAATTCTGTTTGTTGTAACTTTTGTTGTAGCCCAAGTTCAGTACGGCGTCGCTCTATTTCCAGACGCCGCTTTGTTTGCGCCAGTTTCAGTTCCGCAAGTTGGCGCTTCCGCCCCGAGGGTGTAACACTCGAGGGTGTAACTCTTGTCGCTAGCCACATTTTTACACGTTCTTAAAGTGCTAGATAGTCAATTTTGGTCCTTTCAAATAACGAACTGATCTCCAAACGTTCTTCGGACCTGAACATGGATATGTCTGAATATTCACGTTCATAATCACTCCAGCATTTCGCTAAATCCAACTGGAGGTTTTCTACCTTTTCAACAGGTGGATTCTCGGATAACAAAATGTGCATAGCCTTTGACATTCTCGCAAGACCGGACGAACAGCCTTTCATGTTCGACCTTTTCATGACGATGTTATCTTCATCCATTTTTCAGTCTTCACAGAAAACTGTACATTAACTGTACGACAACTCTTCGAAGAATGTACAATAACTCCTTGAAGAATGATTAATAACTCCGCAGCCTTCCAAGAAGTGTTCAATAACTATGGCGACTGTTCGAAGACTGTTCAATAGCTCCTTGAAGACTGTACAATAACTGTCCAACAATTGTACACTAACTTGCAGTCTTCACCGAAAACTGTTAACTGTGGCGAGCCAGTCGAACCCGACTAGGTCTAGTCCAAATAATTAGACGTAATCTACCGATTACGTCTAAACGCCTAACGTCGTTTCCCTATAGCAAATTGATTTCAACTTAAACTTCAGTTTTTCTTGTTAAATCTTTGCGAATGCATAAACTTATCATTAATTAGACATAAATGTGAGCGATTACCTCTTAAATGTGTAAAAATTGTGCCTTTAAACCACTCTTGTACATTTTAAAAATATACTTCACACAACACACCAAGTGTGTTTGTCGTTTAAAGAATTACCTTGAACGAAATTATTTTTTTAATATGTTACACATAACCAATTATTGTTGTACAACAAACCACATCACTTTTTAGCTTTCTGTACTCTTTAATTAAATGAAACCTATATGTGTGTGTGTTAAAACTACCAGTTGTATGCATCATTAATTATTTGCGCAACGTTATAAAATGTATTATTTTAAAAAAAATGTGTTTGATAGCAAACACGGAATAATACTTAATAAAACATTTTTTAAAGAATATATGGTATGTGTTTATTTCGATCTAATACGCCATATGAGGCCCACGAGAACAACATATTTTCATAAGAAATCAACAAAAAGAAAACAAAAATGCAGAAATACGCACCAGTCCTATGCTCACACGCACACACTCACAAGTAAACAAAACATACATAAACGTACATGAACAAAATTTAAATCATGAATAAAGGCGGAGAAGCTCATTATGAGTGAGACATAATAATCATCGAAACATAATACTGATAATCGAACAGTTCATTAAATGTTTTAATGGACATAAACAATACTTAAATCCTTTAGATAATTTCCCCTTTCTCGTTTAGATGTTCTATCAACCATTTCAACTCTTGTGCATACTCCTTACTTTATATGCAAATATTATCTTGGTTTGGGATTTCAATGTTATTTTTGTGATCATGGAGTCTAAGTGCAAGACTTAAAAAAATATGTTGTTTCGCTTGCGGTTGTTAAAACCAAAACGGGGCTTCCCAGCTGGCACAGCTGCTGATATTCGGATCTGAATACTTAACCTTATTCAGACCTTATTCTTAACCGTTGCGCGTTTTACGACATAGGATTTTAGGCGGGAATACAACTCGGCTACAGTCTCAATTGGCCTGGTTCGTGTCAGTATATTTGCCGTATCCGGGGTACATTTAAGTATACTTTAGAGTAAACAACCAATCGAGCGTCATTAACTATGAGTGATGTGTGAGTCTGACGCGTTTCTGACAGGAACATATACCTACATTTTGGTTTTAAAACCGACTTTGGCAAGGCGATCACGATCGTGTCACGACATTCAGCTATACTTGGAAGAAACGTTATATCCAGTTATTATTCTTATTTCTCTTTTTTTAATCAATATATACAGTTATAGTTTATTTTCAGCCAAAACAAATAATGCAAAAGTGTTAACATGTTATTGATGTTGCCATATAAGCGCATATATACACAAAGAAGACTCTGTGCTGTTTTCAACGAGTGCCGGTAGATCTTAAAGTTCTTGTACTGTCGCCTTGTAATAGTAGTTATTCGGAGTTCAATATAAACTGATTTTTTCCATATCGATGTTTGTACCTTAGCATTAGCGGAGTTTTGAATATGGTCAATTATGCAGGGACAAAGTAAATACATGAATATAGATTCCATATATGGGTTCCAAATTGATCGACGGTTGTTGATGCTTTAAAGCATGTGACAACAGCAGCCGGATTACCGGACGGCGCCCTTGAAAAGCACTATGCGATCGCCGTGCAAAATATTGGGTGAAAATAAATTTAATTGCATAGAAAATGGCATCAACGAAAATTCGCAATGTAAATCTACCGAGCCGCGCATATCAAAACAAAGAGACCCGTTACCTACCGCCCATCAATTCGAAGAGTTCACATCGGTCGGCAATTTTCCGATTTGCATTCGGCATTGAAACAATGTTGTTCTCACAAAACAGAAATCAGTACACCGGCGTTATCGTGCCAACAGTCTAAAAGTACAAGTAAAAAGCCCGATCGCAACCGCCATCTGTCGATATGTCCCGGGCTCAGAAAAGTCATGCGTCGAGTGGCAACAACTCTTCATTTCTGACGGGGTTGGAATCCGTCCAGTGACGGCTACGTATAATTATCACCACGTAATGACTTTTTTTAAATACTTGCAATCTCGATTTCTCTATATGCTTCGAATTCATACCATTCAGCATATCTTCGCTTGTATTCGCGCCAATTTTAGCGCGTGAAAAATTATCATATTTTAATGCTGCCATAAATTTGATTTTCCACCAGGAATAAAACAGACGAAAAATAAATATCTGTGCATTTGTGGCTGTGTGCGTACGAGCGTTTCGTTTTTTGGTCGTTGAGCTCGTGCTTTATTTTGTTCATTGAATATTAAACTTTAACCTTTCGAATTTGTGTACGATTTATTTTTGGTTAAAATGACAGCGTGACCGCAATGTTTTAATACGTATTTTAGGATTTGAATGCAACTGACAAAACGTATAAAAACTTTATAAAGTGTATATGTTTATAAATAAAGAAAGAACACGTCAATTATGTTTTTTTTTTAATTAGACAAAGTGATAATTCATTAACTATTCAATTTCTTATACAACATTGAGAATATTAACAGTGATTGAAATTGACAATATCAGCGACATCTTGTTAAAGACTAAACACCTTTTCAAGTATCGAATTGAACATGTCAATAAAATTTATTAATACCGAAAAAGGTTTCATTTAATATTGTTCACATTAAACCTTTAAATGAAAGTGTCGCTTTAACTAATTTCCGTGCCTTAAGGCGCGAATCTTTTGCTAAAAACAGTTAACAAAAAGGGCTACACGTTATAATTCTTTATGAAAAGCAAAAATAAGTATAACATAATTAATACGTCCATAAACACACACAGCAAGATCAAAGTTTTAATGGAAAACTAATCTGACATTGCACGTAGATTATTGTTTTCGTCTAAATCAAATACTATATATAGACAAAACAATGTATTTATAACCGACCAATGAGGTAACATTATGCAACTTTCAATTTACACAGTGCTATATGGCAACAATATGGAATTTGAACAGTGTTAGTGTTTTAAGGTCAGGAATATCATTACTTGTAAGTTTTTATAAACATTCTTCTAATGCAATTAGTAAAATAATGTTGATATTTAATGTTTAATAATTGATTGCATGATTATTCTGCGCTGTTATGCTTCCGACATGAATTCATGTCGGAACGATGCTTTTGCAAAATAGCGTTAAACGATATGAGGTCGATGTAAATCGACCTCATATTTATAGGAGTAGACTAGGTCTAGGTCCGATAATATAAAGTTTTGGGGGCAAGTCACTGCAATACACGCGTCTCGTTTACACTTTTATTTCGTCTACATTAACAGTGCCGCCGACGACGCCGACATTAACAAGTACTACGTCGACAATGACGTCTACGACGGTTATGGCAACGATGACAAATGCGAAGACTATGACGAATATGGCGATTACAAATGCGTTCTAATTGACGATTCTGACATATATCATCGTACGTACAAACTTTGTGACGTTAGTGACGGTTATCTGTAATTAACAATGCGAATGGAAAGTATAATAAGCAAATGACAATATTTCATGCAGAATCTAAAAAAACATGTGCGTAATAATAACATAATTATAACATTATGAAAATTTCACAACAATGGTCTCAACTGATACAATAACACATAATTGAAATGAAAACTATATTACATTCACAAATGACTGTGTGGTTTTCCTTTACCCTTCTTACAGAGTTAATTAATCAGACTTAAAAAGTCACTTAACCCCAAAAAATAATCAATTAATTTACACTTGTAGAAAAAATGCAAGAACATTAATACATACAAAAAATAACCATAGAATAACAATATTAACTTACTGAACAATGCCTTCGCAATCCCCAAAATTTATATTTCGTTAATGAGAAACACGACCCACTTGTTTCAGAGTCTTAACATGTTCTGCGGGCTTCGGGCGTCGTTTCAATCGGACGTAAACTAATTCTAAATAAAACCATGCAAATAACATCATTTTGCCCAATCGAATTCTAGTATAAGCCCCAGCAACCACCTCTAAATATACCCCTTACCAAAGTTGGAGTTCCGGAAATGCCATGACCATATTCGGAGTGTCGAAACTTCAAAGAATTGATAAGCATTAGATGTGACACAACAATTATAATATGTGGGTGGTCGACCTTCCCAGTCCCGGATGTTTCATCATCAACCTGCTATTTTGAACAATGGTCCAAGTCTGCAACAATTGTACCATGAATATTACAAATTCAATACAAGGCAGACGTTACGCGCTGATAAAGCTTACTACCTTAACTATTTTCGACATGTGAATTGCGCACCATGAAAATACTTTGACAGTGTTGATTTTATAGGATAAATGAATAATAATTTGATTCTGTAAAGGAAGATATCACTCTAATAGCACACGATCGTTTAAATAATTTGAAAAATCATCAAACCGTTTTTGTAAGTTTGTATTCCATAAAAATGAAAACGAACATTATTCTATAGGCAGTGGCTGTGGACATATAATTATCGCGAGAAATCTAGGTCAAAACCTATGTACCCCAAAAATATGTATGCTTATTTACGCGTTTGTTCTTCACGTTATCATCATAACATTAAAAGCCACGCCTGCAAGTTCCGCTGGTATTATATAATCAACACGAGCAATCTTTCATATCAAGTCTCATCTAAAGAACGTGTATCGTCGGGGTCATACATTTCCGACTTTTCACCTTTCAAACGATCCCATTGGGCACACCTGGGCGACAAAGTATGCTCCCCGTTCAATGATTATGCGTTTTCGATCACTAGTACTCTGTCACTGACGTCTTCTCATTGTTTACGATTTTGTTTCTCATGCCTACCACCGATTCAAGTGTCCCTTTCATGTCGAGATCTGTTCGATCGAGATATTAATAACTTTCAACTAGTCAACGTCTGTTAGATTTAGTTTTACCAGACATTAACATCATCATCGCCTCACGAACAAACTATTGCGAACCCTTTGTGTTTACCCTGCATTTAATCTACGAAAGATGTAACGACTACCGGGGGTATTTAACCCATTTATGCCTAGTGGACTCTCCCATCCTTCTAAATTGGATCAATTTATTTTCAAAATTAGGGATGTCTAGTATATTTATTTCTATATTTAGAATATCTCTTACATAAATTCATTTAAGCAAACAGCGCGGACCCTGATGAGACGCCGCATGGGTCTACGCTGTTGGCCAAGGCCTTTTTTCTAGACGCTGGGCATAAATTGGTTAAGGAATTTTTTCACCGCAGTGATTGCATGACTGAAAATAGTGCAGTTACATGAGTCGTGTTCTGAGAAAACTGGGCATAATGCATGTGCGTAAAGTGTCGTTCCAGATTAGCCTGTGCAGTCCGCACAGGCTTATCAGGAACGACACTTTCCGCTTTTATGAATTTTTCGTTTAAATGAAGTCTTTTCTTAGCAAAAATATTATATGTTAGGCAAAAGGACATGCCCGGTCAGAAACAGTTTCCGGTTACCGTTTAATTTATTTAAAAAAATAGTAATTATTTATTGCCCTTTATCTACCTGATCTACGTATAGGAAGTTCGTAATGAGCACGAAGGTAACGACGCACTAAACGTTCGTTGATGACTTAGTCTGCCATAGCGAATAACGCAACTTATTCATGGAACGCTCTATTCTAATCTCACTAGCCACACAACTAAGTAACTAATAACGATATAATTCACACACAGAGATCGACTGCGTCTCCAATACAGGTTAACGCAACTCGGAAATAAAGCACTCATACTGTAACTCTCTAGCCTCGAAACTAAGTTCTACCCGGGCAATTCACCAAGAGGCTTCGCGGTTCCGTGGGAAAAAAGCAGGTTGAAATCGTCTGAGATTTTTTTCCGCAGGCGTTGCCAGTCGTAAAACCACAAACCACCGAGGGACAACAAAACACGCTCTGATGCCAAATGCCTTTAATTGCGATTAGGACGTGCCTTAATTATGCGGGTATCCTCTTTTATTGATCGCCTGTAGCTTGAAAAAGATTTAAACGACATGCGCCGAATGCTGTCGATTCATTTTTTTCAACAGGATAGTAACCATGACAAATGTCGTCTGCCTGTCGTTTCGTCGCGTGCCGACGAGCATTTTAATCCCGATTCCGAGCCATTAGATGCTTATA
Source organism: Dreissena polymorpha (assembly GCF_020536995.1). Lineage (NCBI taxonomy): Eukaryota > Metazoa > Mollusca > Bivalvia > Myida > Dreissenidae > Dreissena > Dreissena polymorpha. The sequence goes on along the minus strand of NC_068368.1, from coordinate 54,506,315 downwards.
ATCACAAGACCGGTGGCGAAAATGGCGATCCGAGTAATTAAGCGCTTGCTATCCAAAAATAGTCGACAAGTGTACACAACCGCCTCCGGAGTGAAAAAATTTGTCTCCGAAATCAAATAATGTGGTACCCGGATACTCATATTTATTATCATAAATTTATAGTTTCTTAACCAAGAATTTTTTTCAATAAATTGGTCTTCGTTGTCGTTTCAGTCGTGCCATGGATTGGATTTCCGCGTCACGTGACAACGATGTTTACTTCCCGACCCCCTTGTCACCTGTTTTAATGAAACCGCTTGGCGCAGACACATTTGAGTCGTTAAGCCATTTCGTGTTAATAAAAAGACGTTCAAGGAGTAAAAGTCTAGTAACCTTGTGCTATCATTTTATATTTATATCTTGTATTTGTTGTTTGTGTTATTAACAAGTTGCTCGATCCGGTACATATTCTTTCAAACCTAATATTCAATCAATTAATCGTGCAAAGCCATTCCTTTATATCTCGCTAACGTATGGTTAACATTTTAATATACTTAACATTTATGTTTAAGCAAATAATAATAATAAAAATGATACAAAATAAAAAAATAATTATAATAATAATAACAATAAGAATAATAATAATAATAATACTACTAATAATACTAATAATAATAACAATAATATATTAAAATTATTATTATTATTAATTGTTTTATAATTTTTTTATATATCTGCATTTTTGGGCTTTTAACCGATTCGAGCTTTCACATTTTGATTTTAACGTTAAAAAACGGTTTTGATGAGAAAACAATCGTTTGTTCATCCCGCGATTTTTTCCTACAAGAACTCTCAAGTGATCGAATTTTTAATTTAATACTAGCCGAAACAATTAATCTGTAACAAAATATATTTCAAGGTATCATAATAATACCGTAGTAGTTTGTCACTGAATATCACAATTCATGATGGAAACGTTGTCCAGAATGATAATGTAATCTAATTGGAAACATTCGGCCCCATTTAGCCTTTGAACTTCTATCGGCTGCCGATTTACAGTGACGGAATTTCGATTCATTACATTACTGTAAACTTAAATCACTTAATAATTTTCTCAAAAACACTTAACATGCATCTAAATGACAAAGGATGCATTTTCTGAGAACTTCCTAATAATCGACACAGACTGAAAGCAAGTAAACGTGGTGTTGGTAATTATGATAATAAATCGACAATACAAATCGGGTTTTTATTTCGTTGTTCCAAGTATCAAAGGACTACACAATGGATGTTTCCAATCAGAAACTATTATCAAATCGATTTCATTTCTTTTATTCTTTAATTTAACCGAGAAAATAAGCACTCTCCGATAATAAGACCCGATAAACAACCCTTTGGAAATTGTCGTCTGCATGTCGTCTGTAAACAGGTACGAGTCCCAGGTGTCTTCTACCGGTTAAAAAAAGAATTATACTCACAAACACGCGTGATTTATTCGCACAATCACGCATTTTATTAATTTGATTAGCCTCCAAAGGAAACAGGCGAACGAAGCGCATTACCGGGACATTCGTTTAGCGGATTAATTCTTTTTTAGGAGCAATACTAACGACAGCACAACTTGCTTTAATAAATAAAACTACTTTACTCACAACTTCACACATTGTTATTTATGAATTAAAACAAAGACTGTGACTGTGGCCATTACGATTTTGTCGATAGCGAAAGTTCGAAAGTTTCGTTTTCAGAAATACGTATTACCGTATTTTAACATTGTTGGCATATTATTAAACGTTTGTTAGCAAATTATGTTATTGCTTTAAGATCTGATAGCATGCGTGTTGTAACTAATGACGATTGGGCGTGATCAACTAACTAGAACGACAACAAAATAATCTCGACCAATCCTTTACTGTTGCTTATTCTCCAATTTCTATCCTCACTATACACTGAGAAATATAAATATTTCATTACCGTTAGAACTTGTTGATAATAAGGAAGATAGTGTCTTTACTCAGCGGCATCTGTTAACTAACCGTGCTAAACGCACGCGCGGCACGCACGTGCTTTTGTTAGAAAACAAAACCGTCTATTGGCTTAATCGCTGGTCAGCCTCGCTCATTAATATGGAAACAGCCTCAGATGGTGAACGTGGATTGGCTGAGATGGAAATTGAACGGACAGATTGCTGAAGCCAATCGGATAAGCACCCAGCTCTAATTCGCCGATGAGACGCACACACATGGATGGAAACATACCGACAATGAGGCCCTCCATACTGTATGTCACGCTATTTTTGACAATGTTTAACCCTCTCCCTCCACCTGTTCACAAACTTTCGCAAACCTCGGACCACCACTCCTAAAGTATGTAACACTTTCTAAATCTAAAGGTGTTTTCTTTTCTTCTAATTAAAAATTATATATAATTTATCCTGCCTCTGTTGCAAACATTGACCTAACAAAGGGGTGGCAAATACATTTTCCTATCTCCGGTCAACAGGAAATACCGGTAGTGTATTCCTATGCACGCTGTTACACATAGTTGAGTGTAACCTTTCCAATACACTAGACAGTGGTGTAGTATTTTACCAATATCGGCTGCTATCGTAATTGAAGACCCAATAAAATTATATAAAAAATGAAATAAAACAATAAGATTAAAAGTTTATCCGGTTCGGCTCGAAAATGAAAATGTGTTGTTTATTTCTATACATTGTACTGTTCAAATTGTTGGCTAATAGTTTTCATTGTGACTTGTATACTCCAATATGCTTTTTTGTTGTTGTTAAATCGTTAATAAAGATGGATGAATTTCCGCAGCAAAGAACTATTTTGTTGTGTACATGTAGTGCTTTTCAATGAAGGTTCTACGGTCAAGTTTTAAAGGCACTGTACCAATTTTGAGATGCCTAATAACTGCGTGTGACTATAATTAAGATCAAATAAAGTGGAAACAGTATAAATAGAATACATGGTAGGTGCCGGGATGGAGAAAGTTTATCCGGTTCGGCACGAAAATGAAAATATGGCGAGCTTCCATTTTCTAAGCCTCGCCGAATAAACTGTCTCCATCCCGGCACCAACGATGTATTCTCTATATCAAGTCATCTGTAAAAACAAAATTGATATTTCGCGATACTTAAATTTTATGTTCTTTATTTGTAAATACATGATGATTTGGAACACGCTACATAGACATACAATTTTACTAGTAAGTCTTCTGGTTCAGGACTCTTGTCTGCGTTTTTCTTGAGTTTTCAACAATTGTATTTAAGTTGTTTGTTGATAAGCAGTTCAGCAATTAAAATGTAATATATATATATATATATATATATATATCATTAGTATGTAATAACAACAAGCATTTGGTCACGCATTCACACTGACAAAAAAAAATCAAGCATCGTTTCAAGTCATATAGTCATCTATATCCTATAAAACCATCCTGTAAAGATCGCAAAGTTTTCATTTCACGGTGATGGTATGTTAAAATCTTTTAAAACGACATACGGCATGTGCCTATTTCTATTAACTCATTTAGTGAATCTACCAATTGCCTCCCGCTTGTTTGCCATTGATCTTTGCTCTCTTGTATTATCTCTTGTATTATCGCAGCTCCGCAGTTGCAGGATGTGGATAAGGGGAAATTGTAGAGGCATCAGCTCTGGATCAGCTGGATCAACAAGGAACTTAGAGTGCTATCATGGAGTGAACCTGTATACCTATTTGTTCTTTGCGTTGACCGGCACCACTGTCCAAGTCTTGGCATGCACAAGCACACCTCTGAAATAGCATATTAGCAGGGGTTTTAATATATTTAAAAAAAAACAAGGAGTCAAATAACCCCGTGATTGAAAAGTTCATTGTAAAATGATGCACAGCAGATAATAAGCAAGAGTCCAAAGTGAAAATTTTGAAAAATGCTTGCATTAGAAAGCATGATTCTGTGTCAATTGAAATCTCTGTACAAGCTTATTTTGTAATTAGGGAATGTACACTTAAACTAATAATAATAATAATGTATTGAAAATGCCATTTTAATACGTATTTTATTCATATATTGCCAATCAGTTAACCGAACAACACGTGTATGGGTTAAATGGTTTACCAGTACTAAGTGATCATACTTGAGTCAGTAACTGACAATACTAGTAATTGTCCTACTAGAGGATGAAGGAGACTGGCGTCTGCTAATCTCATAACGAAACACCCGATTTCCTCCTTTTCATAACAATACATGTTTTAACCTTAAGTAAAAAATGCAAAATTAAATTAATAACCAAGGAAGCACGTCAAATCGGCTTATAATATAAATTGGTTACTTTATCAATTGAAATCTAGTAATACAATGCAGTTTTCATACTCCAAGTCAGATGTCATCTCTCCAGTTCCTGACACCTGATCAGGTATGTTTCTTCCTTCCGACACAGAAGACAGGTCACGATGCTGATGACTGTTCGTAGGTTCACAGCTTGCTGTTATAACACCATGCTACACAGTAAAAATTGCACAGTTTAGTCAGCATGCCCCTTTCCAAAGAGCTTAAAAAATAAGGCTTAGCTTTATTTACCGACAGAATATCAAATCGATTCAATATATTAAATTTCAGAAACACCAACATTTATTTTAAATTAAGAGAAAACACTACACTGGATAATAATATATCATTGCATAATATAATACTCAGTAAATAAACATATATACAAGTTTCATTCATGATATATTAAAGAAATTAAAACATGTATACCTTAACTCAGAATAATGCATAATTAATGTTCAAAGAACTGAATATATATAGGAGAAGTTAGTCATTTATTTTTAATTTCATAGTTCATTTGTCTCATGATAGATCGATTTTTTCAACAAATTCTGGAAAATGTTGTACGAATATTATGAGGCAGGCAAGCTTATAATAAAAACGCACAAAGCACATATTATACTATCAATACTTATTAAGATACGTTGCAGAACAAATTCTCCATGTCATAAAACAAAATTCATATCGAAACTTTTGCTTGGTAAAAACCTTGCCTAGATTAGAATAAGAAATGTAGAACTTACAGCCCGATTAGTATATCAGCCACACCTCTTTCTTTGTCTGTTCAAAAGATGCTTTTAAAGATCTTCCAACGTTCAGTCGTATCGCCAAGATTGATCAAATTCAAATGAAATCGCTTGTCTCTATATTGTGTTGCATTTTTCTGCACTTTCGGTTTCGATTTTGGTCCAGGCATTGTTTGTAAACAAACACACGGATGTGCGCAGCGCGCATGCGGTTATTTCACGATTGTATATGAGTTTCGATTATGTGGTTATACATAAATCATTTCGCGTTTGCAACGCTTTATAATTTTCAGGTTTGGAAAAAATACGTCAAAAGATATATTTAATTGGTATGTTCGAGATTGGTAAATGTGCAGTATAACTATTTCTTCGCTACATCACTACAGCGAAAATTTGCAAGTCTAAAATATTATTTTCAATTTGTCAATTTAACAATTTGTGAAGAGGTCCCTTTAAGTTCACTTCTTGTCACGCGACAATGACACATTCATGTTTTTTTGTTATGACATACAACCACGTGAAATTCTATACATGTATTTGCATTGTGTCGTCTGCATTCAATGTGTTAAATGGAGCACACCCTTATCTGCTGTTGTCCCGAACCGCTTAAAAACAAAATTATGCAATGTTTGCACACAATTTCATTTCAACGAATTTAATCAAACGGAATAAACAGCCACTGAGATGTTAAATGTATTAGAAAGTTTGGAATGTGTTGCTTATATTAATGCATTTGTGACTAGCACAGTAAGGGTTCGTAAAATGGATTTATTTTGAAAAAAAGAAAGAAATAAAGATCTGCTGTGTATAGGTTTGTTATAAGTTTTACTTATTTATATTTGGTTTTAATTTAAACCTATTAATACTGATGCTCATTTGCATCAAACATCTTAAGATGAATATCCTCTACTGCTGAAAGACAACAAAACATAAAACAAACGTTATAATGCAGCACTAAGTAAAGCAAAGTAGAGTTAAATCCAAAATCCGAACAGCTACTTTTTCCGAACAAAAATTTAGTAATCCTTTTTATTTATAAATCGTGGTGGATGCTAGGATTATGAAATCGGTATAATGACATCATTACTGCGCTCTTTCTTTTCTGCGATATGTTGATTGCGAGTCGCGTTTGTTAGTCCGAACACTAATAATTGAATAAATCCTGTCAATTTCGGTAAGTGAAAATATCAGTCGGCTAGGTTATCTTATTATTTTGCTATAAAACACGTGTTGTTATTGTTTCAACAATCTATCAATGTAAGTTATGTAGTTACATGTTTTTATCGTGTGTGATAGCTTCAACATGTGTAGTGACCATGTGCTTAAGAAATTGATACTTTTCGGAACTACATGCCAAATAAAAAGACTGCTTTCCAAATCTGAATAAAAGTCTAGAATGACCATTATCGGTCATTTCTTGAAGCCTGAACATTACCGTTTGTCTATTTTTGAAGGAGTCTCAATATTATTAACATAATCAAAATCATACGTTCACTTTCTAAAAGGCGTTATAAACTCTGAAATCGGATTTTTGGCGGGAATACAACTCGGGTACATTTCGGGTATCGACCGAGTACGTTTAAGTATATTTACCGTACCCGGGGTACATGTAAGTATACTTACGAGTACTCGGGTTACATGTAAGAAGTATCCGAGCCGACATTGATCAATCGAGCCCAATTTTAAGATAACTTGTAACAACACCTCAAATCTACGCAATTATCACCATAACATGCCACTTTGCGACAGTCATCATGCTCTATTGATTTCAGCATTATCGCGGAAATCGATTGCATCACGACTGTCGTAAATCAGCTGGTAAACAGAGCGTCTTTGTCATTTTAAGGACATATTAAGCATAAATACATGTGGAATTTTAAAAAAATCGCGATTTGCGGATATTCGTTGCCAGAAATTTTATTTTGTCACCATTGGCGCCAATGGCGATCGACAGCGGGAACCCTGTTAAGATACAACTGTAACATAGCATCTTAGCTATCTATCTGTGCGCTTTCCCCAGTTTCATTTGTTGCTCACAGGAGCCACCTCTTTTTGCGAAGCATTTATAAATGAGCCAATGATACTTCAGAGATGGCGCTAAGAACCGGATGTTTTGAAAAATCACGCATAATTCTACAGGGTGAGTAGGTTTTATATGTTTTCACCAAATTTCGCATTGTGTTAAACAATCGGACAATGAAGTTCGATTCAGTGAATGTTTATGCGCCCACAAATGTACATGAACATTCAATCGCAGCCGATTTGGAAACGTGATGACCTAATTAGGTTGTTGCATGGTGGAGTTTTTAAAAGCAAATCGACGTATTTTGAATTTGAGGATAGCTTATCTCCACCCAATTAAATCGCTAAATACATCAAACGATTGCGTTTATATGTTAGTTGCTGTTTGCACAAACACATTGGCTTCGTGTAAATCTAATAGATACCTCTGCATTTTTCCAAAAGAGATGGAGCCAATGCCAAGGAGGTGGCGCTAATATGAACAAGAGGGCCAAGATGGCCCTAGTTCGCTCACCTGAGAGGCGTCGGTTCATTCAATCTTTACCAAATGTCAAACTTGACCTAGATATTGTCCAGACAAACATCCTGGTCAAGTTTCATCATTATTGAACCAAAACTCTGGCGTATGGAGTGTTATTGTTTTTGTAAGATTTGACCTGGTTACCTATATTTTGAGTTGATCCCCCTTACCAAACATCAAACTTAATTGCTTACAAAAACAAATATTATGACCAAGATTCATAAAATCTGAAACAAAATTGTGACCTCTAGAGTGTTTACAAGGATTTTGTAAAATATAATGAAAATTTGGACAATCTTAGGGCCATAATTATGGCATTAATTATGTGATTTTGCTCATTATCAAACTTGACTGAGATCTTTCAGCAACTTTGATAAAGAATGCTTAAGAAATGTGTATGCGAGAGTTATAACAAACCAAATGTGGACGGACGGACGGCGGACAAAGACCAATCCTAAAACCTCTTCTGAGCAATCAGGTGAGCTATAAAGTGTCAGAGAAATCAATAAAACCAATGTATTGACTGAGTTTCACGATGATTAGGCAAAACATGTGACTTCTATAGTGTTCGATCACAAGGTTTCTCTCTAGTCACATAAGGAAAACTTCCCCACCCCCTTGCGGCCACGTTTTTTTACCGATCGGGACCATTTGCGAACTCATCTGAGATATATATAAAACCAATCTTTTCATCAAGTTTCATGATGATTGGGCAAATAATGTGACTTCTAGAGTGTACACAAGCTTTGTTTTTACTATATAAATATAAGAAAACTGCCCTCCCCCCCCCCTCTGGCAGCCATGTTATTCAACTGACCGGAACCATTTTTGAACTCAACTCTCGTATCAAGGAAACAAATGTTCTGACCAAATTTCATGAAAATTGTGCCAAAAATGTGACTTCTAGAGTGTTCACATGTTTTCACTATATACATATAGAGAAAAATGCCCCGCCCACTGGCGGCCATGTTTTTTCACTGATCTGGGCCGTTTTCGAACTCGTCCGAGATTTCAATAAAACCAATGTTTTGACCAACTTTCATGATGATTGGGCAAAAAGTGTGACTTCTAGAGTGTTTACAAGGTTTCTCTATAGCCAAATAGGGAAAACTGTCCCGACCACTGGCGGCCATGTTTTTCAATGGACCTAAACCACTTTTAAACTAAACCAACATATCATTAATGCAAACATTTTGACAAAGTTACATGAAGATTGGGCATGATATGTGACTTCTACAGTGTTTACAGGGTTTTTCTTTTTTTTTGACCTAGTGACCTAGTTTTTGACCCGACACGACCCAGTTTCGAACTCGACCGAGATTTCATTGGGGCAAAGCTTCTGACCAAGTTTCATGAAGATCGGGCTAGAAATGTGGCCTCTAGAGTGCTTACGAGCAAATGTTAACGGACGGACGGACAGACGACGGACAAAGACCGGTCACAAAAGCTAACCTGAGCATTCAGGTGAGCTAAGAACAGTCGAATGACAATAACATCATCACATGACTTTCTTTTGTTCATTGATAGATACTTTTCATTTCTAATAATGCAGTGCTATGTTCAACATAAATACGAACAACCAAATCTGTACAGAACCTCAACACATTTGATAAAAATACCAGATGTAAATATTTAAGAAAATAAGTAAACAACTCAACTTAGAAATTAGCAACCTGAATTAAACAGATTGTAGGATATATACACGAAAATATATTATATCCGAAAAGTTGTATAACCTAATTCTCAGCATTCTCAAAATAATTAATCTACAACAAGTTTGTTAATACAGTAAGATAAATCTCGAAATAATTAAAATATGTTACCTTTGCATGAAACGTTGAGTTTTGTCCCCTTATTACAGTTCTAAGGTGTCGACCCGATTGTACCACATTCAGCAATCCAAGACGACGTTCAAGTAGGAGTGAAGAGACGAGTAAAGTTATAGGTCGGTTCACCAATCGCTATCCACAAGTATTGGGCAAACATACATGCGCTACAAACATAATTTAAGTATTTAAAAGAACATAACTTGGCTTTATTTTGATTAATTTCGCTAAAACACGGAGGCGGATCAATAAAATATCACGCACAGATGCAAACGGCCATTCCCTGAAACGCCTTCATTTGTTCAACGTTACATTTTCCTATCTTACAAAGACGAACGTTTAAATATATTAAGGCATTATTAGAAAATTACGCGAATAAAATTTGCTTATAGATTTGACAATTAAAGTAGTCAAATTCAGAACATAAGTCCTGAAAACATAATACGTAGAAATTGTTACATAAAATATGTCACTTAAAAATAGCTTAAAATGTTTATTGGCGCCACCTCAAGTTCTTAGCGCCACCTACATGGGCTCCATCTCTTTTAGAAGAATGCAAAAAATATCTATAAGATCGGCAAGAAGCAAATATTTTTGTGAATGCAACAGCTTGTACATTTTCAAAGCAATTATTTACTGAAATTAGCGATTCGATTGGGTAGAAATGTGCTCGTCACAAAGGTAAAATACATCGATTTGATTTTAAAAATCCCACCATGCAACCGCTTACAAAGGTCCTCGCGTTTGAAGATGGGCTGTGATTGTATGCTTATGTACATTTGAGGATGAACACATCTTCGCTGAATCGCACTATAATGCCCGAGTTTTTAAATAATGCGAAATATGTTGAAAAACAACTTATAAAACCTAATCACCATGTAGAATTATCCGTTAATTTTCAAAATACCTGGTCCTTAGCGCCACCTCGGAAGTAGCATTGGCTCATGTATTAATGGATCGCAAAAAAGATGGCTTACGTGTGTAACGGCCTAGATTCTAGATTTATTTATTTAACTAAAAACTTGACTTAATCTTTCAGTCATGAGAAAAACGAACATACACAAACGACACAAAATATGAATACTTTTGACTGTTTAAATATAAACAAATGATGGTTTATTCAAAAAATTACTTTCACTTTCTTGCAAGTTTCAGAAAATTACTTGAAAAGTTGTACGAAATCTATTTTTACATTCAGTTGAATAGGGAAATTAAATATAATCGCATTAGTTTATATCCAGTTAAGAGTTGTCTCTGTTTGACTGTAAGTGCTCATTATACCGACTAATATTTTTTTAATCGGCTAATGTGTTTGGTATTCGGAGCATCTTCTCTAACGTCGTTAATCGTCTATACAAACATGTTTTCGGTTGTGCAATTACAAACCCAAAATTATTGCGCATTTTTCGGTGTAGCTGTCAACTACCACTGGTGTTACCTAGATGTAGTTAATAGTAGCGCAATGTTTGTTTATATTTTTATCGTATTCAGATTACAGGAATCGATCATGGCTTTCCGTGAACAACATACGCTTTCAAGATTTGTTCTTCGATTGACATTGTTTCTCCTCACGGTCAAACAGGTTGTGGCATCACACACATCATGTCGCAACAACTCATTTTGGCCATGTAGCTGCGAGTGTTATGAAAATACGACGCCTCTGTTTATCGTTGATTGTTCATCACAGTCATTGAATGAGGTACCACCATTTGTTAACGTTTCACTTAGTGCCATCATAGAGCTTAATCTCGCCAACAACAATCTTTCGCGCTTAACCGCGATCTCTGAATCACCATTTGCAGGATTCATCAATTTGACGACATTGGATTTGAGTAATTCATCTTTATCAATGAACGGATCGAAAGGATCTATAATCAATGCTACTACATTCGCAGGACTCGATTCTCTAGAGGAGCTTGACGTTTCAAACAACCACAACATGCCTTTCACAAATTTGACAGATTCGAACCTCTTCAAGAACTTGCCATCTCTTAAAATATTGAGAATGTATGGGACCACACATGTATCGTATGCAAATGAAAGCTATCCGAATAAGCTGTGGTATAATGTACCCACACTGGAAGAAATCTGGATAGATGGACTACCATTCGGAGTGTTTGGAGAAGAGTTTAAACGAATGCCAAACTTGAAAAAGATCCGAATTTCTGGCGATTTAATAGATCCACCGCGGCTGGCTCATAAATATTGTAATATCGCACATATAAGCAATGAGATGCTTACAAATTTGGAACATATCTCGAGCCTTTCAATAATTCATTGCAATGTTCGTTCAATCTCCGATCTGGCATTTGATGGCGTCAAAAATCTAAGCGTTTTGGACCTTACGTGTAATTTAGAATTAGGCTTTGTCAACGCGTCAAGGGGTTTTGGTCGCCTAAATAGCGGCCTAAAAATGCTCGCATTAAACAATATTGACAGACAATATTATGTAATTATAAATGAAAGTATCACAAAGAGCCTGCAAAATACATCTCTTACACATTTATACATAGAAAGCAACAATATTTTCAGGTTTCATGATAATGCTTTTATCAACTTACCAAGAAGTTTAAAGAAATTGTATGCTGGCAACAATAGATTTGATATGGATTATTACCTTATGCATCTAAAAGACTTAACCAATTTGGAATTATTAGACCTCTCGTTAAACAAACTAACGCTTTATGACAATAACACCAACCATGATTTAATAGACATGTGTTTATCGGATTTAAATGAAATACCAAAGAAATTCAAGAGTCGCATTTCCACGCACAAAAACACAAATGCAGCTTTTATTATATCAGGCTGCATTAATCAAGTTCAGGTTAAGATACCCACTGTTTTGCCACCTAAACTCGAAACACTTGATGTTCATTCTAGTAACTTGGGGCTAGCCCTATACGCATACACGGCTAAGAATAATTCTTTAAAAACGGTGTATGCCTCAAACGCTTTATTAAACAGTTTGCCGAATCCATTGCCTGAGTCTATATCCTTGACACATCTTGACTTGAGTTCCAATCTTTGTTCCGACGTTCATCGCACTGTATTTGCGGATCTGCGTTCTCTCCAGTTTCTAAATCTGTCTGGAAATCATCTTAGCTTTGCAATGACAAATTATGCTGATTTATTTGAAAACAATATACAGCTTAGACATCTGGATATATCAAGAAATGAACTTAATTCATTAAATTATAATCTTTTAAAAAATCAGATAAATTTGACGTTCTTGGACCTGTCACTAAACAAACTTAAATCGTTCACCATATATGCAGATAACTTAACAAAACTCAAAGTGCTAAATCTTTCACAAAATTGTTTTTTAACTTGGACTGAATTTAAACCGATTTTACACGTTATTGGAAACAATGTTGAAAACAGAAACGAAACAGTTGTTGATCTGAGGAACAATGATTTTTTATGTTCATGTAACGCTGATGTCGTGGCATTCATGAAAAGCGTGGCTGAAGACGTCCGAAGTCAGCGGTATTTACTACAGTTTACATGCAATGAAAACGAAGTCAACACTCAAACAGACTTTGAATCATTCAAAAACAATTTTGATAACAATTGTAGCACCTTAACATCTCGGATTATACTTAGTGTGATGATGACCGTGATTATTTTGTTAAGCATAATTGTCGCTATGTTGGTGTATAAATTTCAATGGAAAATAAAATACTGGTTTTACGTTCGAAATGGCAAACGGCGTATGCGAAATGGATATACCGTCATTCAAAATTCCAATGATTGGTCGTATAAATATCACGCATATTTGGCGTATTCTTACGAGGGACAGGAATTCATCGCGGACACTGTCTTACCCAAACTGAGTGAACTCGGGTACAAAGTGTTCAGTCAAGAAGACATTATTCCTGGTTTGAACCTTTGTAGTGTTATTGGAAACGCTATCCACGTAAGCAGATGTGTTTTGTTTGTTGTAAGTTCAGGTTGCGAGGACTCTAATGAATGGACTATTGCGGTCCATATGGCGAACGAAGAAGCGATCCAGAGAAGGAAACACATCACGTTGGTACTATTATATGATTACAACTTTGTGGATGGGATACCGGATGCAGACAAGTTAATACACCAAGACTATTTCATACAATTTCCTCTTCATGGCAGTGACCATGAGGTAACCGCGTTCTGGATTGACTTTGAATATAAACTGAATTCTATTGACAACTCTGCGATAGAAACATCAATGACTTGCCTTGCAAGAAATAATGAACGCTCCTGAAGCAAGTTTGTTCGTGTAACTATGTTACAAATATGAGACATCGCTTGGAATTTACTGTACGTGTAAACATTTGCGACGCTGTTATTATATAGTGTCTATACATGTAATGTCCAAAAGCGTGAGAAGTACATCATCGTTGTATAATGCGTGACACGTGTAATGCGATCACTCCTTATATATTGGTCGAGGACCACTAGCCGAAGAGGACCAATAACTATAAACTTGTTAAATTAATTAGAGTTCGATCGATCATGTTAAATGTGCATAAAATGTGTTGCAGAAAACCATATCATGTCAAACTTGTTTTGAAATATATATATATATATATATATATATATATATATATATATATATATATATACATCTAATAAATATGAACATTTACCTGATCTTCAACGATTGTATATTCGTGTACATTATTGATCATTTGTGTGTGCTTAATATTTTGTGCTGCCTAAAACTTTATATATTTATAATAAACGTCCCTTATACTATTTTTAAGTTAGAAAAGTAATTGTTTTATCTTTTTTAATTATTGTGCAAAACATTCAACAACACATACCTTTTTAAAAGATCTCACAAATTTATGGATATGTATAACGTTCCCTTTAATCGAAGGTATCAATACTTATTCCGAGCAGCGATGCATCACGACTAATTCAAAGCTTTGATTCATGCTACAGTTAACATGCAACCATGTTATATGTGCCTCGGTCAAGGAAAACGGAGTTTAATGCATGTGCGTTAAGTGTCATTCAATATTAGCCTGTGCAGTCCGCATAGGCTAAGCAGGGAGGAAACTTTCCACCTCAACTACAGTTTCTTTAAGAAGAGACTTTATATAAACAAAAAAACCCATAAAAGCGGAAAGTGTCGTCCCTGATTAGCCTATGCGGACTGCACAAGCAAATCTGGGACGACACTTTACGCACATACATTAAGCTCCGTTTACCCAGAGCGAAGTTCATATATATGTTTCATTCCGGAGAACTCCTTTAACACAGTATTTAAAAGTCAATTGATTAGATGTATATTTTCTTAACATATTTGTTAAATTTACATTTGTACATTGTTTACGTATTTGTTACGAGTAAGTATTTTATTTTCCTCGAAACTGTTATGGTGCATATAGTGATCGCGTCGTCTTTCCGTCCGTTTGTCGCGCTTCTTGATTAAACTTGGTAAGAATGTTTATCCTGAAAATGTAAAACCCGATTCCGCGTTCTAAAACTAGGGCAAAATCCATGTAAATTCTAAGAAAAAACTCGCTACCACTCTAGAAGCCGTGTTCGAAACTGGGTCATATGCGTTTAAAAACTAGATTACCTAATTGAAACATAGCAAATCCTTGTTACTACAATAGAGACCGCATGTAAGACACAATCTTGATGAAGCTTGGTCAGAACGTTAAGTTTGACAAATTTAAGGACGTGTCACGTGTGTCCAAAATATGGTTACCACACCAATAGTAGACAATTGCTTCGTTTACCTCAAACGTGGGTGAAAGCTGCATGGTCATCATGGGCAACGTTTTAATTTATCTTGCATGGAAGATGATGGAATTACATTTGGATGATTTTCATGAGTTATGATGTCGTGAAGTTTGAGGTCAATGCATTTATCTGGTCTTTGGATTAAACCAAATAGCATCGAAAAATTGAACCATAAATGTTAGCTCATTTGTCAGATTAGTAAAGTTGACAACGTCGAATTACTTCCAAATGATTTGGTCATGACCTGCAACAACAACTGCGAATTACTGCATGAAATATCTTTTAAATGACGGCGTTGATTTTAAGTGTTGTTTTGTTGTTGTTTTTTGTTTAAAACGATCGTCAATCAAATCAAATAGTTACGACCACTATTGCGGATGTATTTCTGAACAAGTCTTAGCCGAATTACATCCTCATAGATTTAAATTAGTACGAACGGAGCTTTAAATCTCATCTGACAGCCTACACTGAGATTGTAAACGCTAAACGAAGACTAGTATTTGTGGAAAAATCTTAAAGATAAACAAGTTGTGTGTCACAAAGTTCATCACTCCAGATATTAATTAAACATTGGTTTAACGACTCCACAAGTACTTATGTTTGATAGATCAACATAATACATCGGTATATGGTCTTATTTCTGTTGCATTTGATTTGTTTTACAATTAAGAAGGTTATGGTCATTTTGAGACGCTCGACAGTTTCAAATGGTTTACTCCATGATTATAGTTTAGGTTGGGGATGTTTACTGATACACTAGTTTGTAAACTCTCCCATACACGATCAATATGGTGGAAAGACCTTAGCTTAATTAACCAGGAAGCAAAAATTTAAAGCAAGGCCAATCTGTTGTTTATCTGAATGTTTACAGTCAATAAATAAGATTATGCAACAATTTGCTGTTGTTATACATACACATATTAACTCATGATTGGTAAACTTCATTATTGATTGAAAATATAACTGTCTACTAGTCTGCGAGGAGTTAGACAAACCTGACAATATATAAAACAGAAGGACATAACTAGGAAAAAATCAGTAAATCTGACTGATATTTGCAGATCAATGGTTTTCTGGTATGCAAAAATATTCCTGAGATATATTCGAGAGATACGGTTCAATCTTTAATATTCATCAGCCCGAAATTTCGTGGTTTAAAAAAAATGACTTTCATGGACACTTAATGCGGACGGCACATACAACACATCACATTGTCCATCGCCTAGCCGCTGCTTCTCTCTCGGCTGACTCTCAGGGGTCATAACGTTTGCATTAGATGGCCCATCACCTCTGAAATTACCCCGACATTATTAGGATGAGGGACTTCAGTCTTTTCCAAGCCCAAGGCTTCCGCCGCATGCCCTAGTGATTGACTGGCACATCGGCTTGAAAACTCTGACAAGACCCGACCGACCTGCCCTTCTTATATATAGCCCCGAATTTGCACATCTGGGGCCGCTCCCAACGGCGGGGATTATATGTTCGTTGCCTCTCAGGCTTACTCCAGATAAGCGCTTTATAGCCGACGCTAAGACCAGTGCTCAGGGCAAATATATGCTCGTTGGCCATTTAATGCAGGCTGGTGCAAGGGACAACCGCGCTTTACAGCCTCTCCAGCTCTTACTTTCCGATTCCCGAGCATATATATATATATATACTTGTAATCTGTAAAATATTTTCAGATGCTTTATATTTTTGATAAAATATAAGATTTACAAGTGTAGAGCAGCTGTAATTACTTAAATCCATTTTATGAAAACAGTATCCCGTCTGCATTTGCCTTGTTTGTTCATATCGTCTGCATTTTTCAAGGCCATCTATATCGTGTGCTTATGCAATTTAGCGAGAGCGCGCATGCGCCTGTTATGTGCTGGTATATGATATGGGATTCGGTGATAATAAAAACAATTGTAACGCTTACATTTTTTTATGTTTTAAAATCACAAGACGATGACAAATCAGTTTTTTTTTATTATGACGAGCAACCACGTGAAATTCTATGTTTGTATTTTGTCGACATGTGCATTCATTGTGTAAAGTAGAGTGCACTTGAAACTGATGATGTTCTATGGAAGCGTATATGGAACACCCCAATAATATGGTCATGCCGGATTAGTTTATATCGACTTACTGTCAAATAAAATGGTTTGTCGTCATAGTTTTGTAGGTTTTTCCCCCTTAATTTTAATCGCCATAACGACATTAAGTTAAAGTCTCGACGTAAATGTTTCCGGCTTTTCCCGAAAAAATATTTGGTCGACATGATCTAAGTAGACAAATCAACATAATTTTTGGCGTCATGCTCTTGTGAAAATTACTTGCAATCATAGTTTTAGTCGACACGATGAATAATTATGACACCTTTGTCATGTCATGCCGTCATAGAATGTTGACATCATCACAGCATCAGGGTGTACTATATACGCTTCCATATGATGATATAAATGCGTGCGTGACTAGCACAGGAAGTATCGATACGTATATGGTACACCCCAATAATCTTGTCATGCCCGGATAAGTTTATATCGACTTAATGTGAATAACATGGTATGTCGTCATAGTGTTGTAGTTTTTTTACGGAAGCGTATATGGTACACCCCAATAATATGGGCATGCCGGATTAATTTATATTGACTTACCTTGAAATAACATGGTATGTCGTCATAGTTTTGTGAGGTTTTCCCTCTTAATTTTACTCGCCATAACGATAAAAATATTCTAAAATGTCTGCCATAAGACTGTATTTAAGTGTACAGAACAACTTTTGAGGCTGGTTGGTTTTCTTATCAACTGAATGCAGTAAAAGCAAAAAGCAGAATGATGTTTGTATGTACTTTGATATATGCGAAACAAATAACACTATATATGTATTTATTTTAAATCACCAATCAATTACTCTTACTCAATTGCTTTATTTCCTGATAGTAAAATCCTATTCAGCACTCTTTTCATAACGAAGCAGATACATACTGGCATGTGGTGTTGTGGTGAAGATTTCCAAGGAATCTTGTGTCACGTTCAACTTTCTCCAGGGTCACTATCTCATGTCCTGTTGGATCCAGCCATTGCTTATTTCCCCTGTCTTGATCCTCATCCAGAGCTTCATGGTCACATTCACCGAGTATCCATCTGTGGACATTGGCAGTATGGTTGAGGACTGCTACCATCTTCATCTAAAAAAAAGATCATATTGCAAACAATCGAGAAAAAACATGTAAAAAAAATAGGGATGGCAACGAATACCGATTTGGGTATTCGAATATTCGGTCATCCTTACGAACGAATATTCGGATATTCGGTCAACATCTGTTGGAAAAAACAACAACTATGTTTACCGTACCATTACTCCATGAATTCTACTTTCGTTTTTACCGGAAGTTCACCTGAAGTGAATAAATATTGACACAGCATTGCCGTCGCTTATTGTTAAAATTGAATGACGAAAACTGTTTTTAAACTGTTATATTTACATGACGACAAAACAATTACAAGACAAAACAGTTAGATCTATAAATAATTTAAGCCGAAATTACACGTAGTATTTACATAGTGAACACGTGCTTTAATATGGTACATCAACAATAGAACGAGAAACATAATATTTACATGAGTAAAAAACAGATCTATAAATAATTTAATCTGAACTTAAACGTATTATTTACATAGCGAACACGTGCAAACAAAACACCGTTGCCACATTTAAAAGTCACACGGATCGGCGTCACTGGGCACATGAACATTGTTCTTATTTAAAAACACGATTGCGTCGACAAAATCACTGGCGAGTCTATTTCTTAGATTATTGATGAGCAATCCAGTGGTTGAGAATATGCGCTCAGATGGCACAGAAGTTGCAGGTACAGAAAGAACACTTCTTAAAACATAAGCGACTTTCGGAAATTCGCTCTCGTGACGTTTCCACCAGTCAAGAGGTTTAGCGTGTGGCTCCATTTTCATAAGCAAATGATATAAGGGCGAAATACCAAGCACATTTCTTTAAGTATAATACCTGATTGAATATTGAGTAATTAATTAAAGTTTGGACCATACGATACGCAAATACTCATAAGAGGTTGAGTAAATTATTTTCAAAATGCGTTTTATATTGGACAACGTGATTATAACCATACAATCTTTTTTTGTTTTTTTTTACACCAAGTCGGCACTTCCTTTACTCATTTAATCTTTGATCATTTAAATGTAGTTTGAGTCATTGGATCAAGTGCACGTCGGTGTTTTGATTGCCGATGCGATTCGCACCTATCATAATTTTGACACAAAGTGACTGTCTTTGTTAGGCAATTAGCGGGATTTATGACCGGTATACTGTCATCACCATAGCGACGCATTATCGCGCCTACCGGACTAAACATTATGACACGAGGAACAACTTTTTTTACAATGTTTGAAGCAAATTTCACGAATACAAAGTCTTTGAAATTACTCGATTTTTTTTATTTTTTTCTTCCGAATATTCGATTCGGAAAATACTATCCGAATATTCGGTCCGGGACCGAATATTCGGATATTCGGATATTCGTTGACATCCCTAAAAAAAAACTTATCAGGCTGTTAGACTTTCAAAGTATATAAAGTTCTTATTTGTGCCAATGTAATCATTAACTTGAGCTATTCTTACACTTAGTTTCAGAGCATCCCCTTCGCATGTTTCTGCTGCATGGTAAAAATGGTGGACAACAGGCTCCACCCATGGTCTTAGCGACTCATTCCCTCTCTCTTGAGCAACCTTCAGCAAAGCAAGTGTTTGATAAGAACAATAAAGTGCAAACAAAAAAAATACACATATCATGCTGCTATCATTGAAACAGATCTATTACTTGTTACATTTTGTATGAAGCTGCTAATACTTATGGTCGAAATATAACATATATCAATTATATAAAAAATCAAACTTTGAACTATTATCTGTCTATATTCTTCACATATGATCAACAACCTAGGTGAATAATTTCTTTCAATATCCAAATAAACAAGGGCTGTTTGTAAAACATGCATGCCCCCCATATGGGCTGTCAGTTGTAGTGGCAGCCCTTGTGTGAATACGTTTTTTGTCACTGTGACCTTGACCTTTGACCTAGTGACCTGAAAATCAATAGGAGTCATCTGCCAGTCATGATCAATGTACCTATGAAGTTTCATGATCCCAGGCCTAATTATTCTTGAGTTATCATCCGGAAACCATTTTACTGTTTCGAGTCACTGTGACCTTGACCTTTGACCTAGTGACCTGAAAATTATTAGGGGTCATCTGCCAGTCATGATCAATGTACCTATGAAGTTTCATGATCCTAGGCGTAAGCATTCTTGAGTTATCATCCGGAAACCATTTTACTATTTCGAGTCACTGTGACCTTTGACCTAGTGACCTGAAAATCAATAGGGGTCATCTGCCTGTCATGATCAATGTTCCTATGAAGTTTCATGATCCTAGGCGTAAGCATTCTGGAGTAATCATCCGGAAACCATTTGTTGGACGGACGGACCGACCGACAGACCGACGGACCGACATGTGCAAAGGGGGGCATAATCATTGAAATTCAGAAATAAAGAATATGAAAATAGAAATGTATCTGAAACAAATTAAATATGCTGAAGCCTTACTGCAAATAGCTTTTTTCCGAGATTCTTCGCACCATGCCACATGTCCCAACTATGTTTAATCTTGCCATGTTCTTTCTCTGCAAAAGAATATAAATTATGCAAACAGTTGTAAACAACCAATTCATTTCAGCAAGTAAATTCCACATTACAGCTTTTGGGGCAAAATTAACAACAAACAACAAAAGTGTTCCTTTCAATCAAAGAACTAAAAAAACATATTTAAGTAAGAAATACTATTGGAAGAAGAGAAAAACTTACTCATGAGTGACGAGATTTGAGAATGGGCATCAGTTACGACCTCCACCACTTGCATCCCCTCCTTCAACAACCCCGAAAGCGCTTTCTTGAAGGCAAATGTTTCCATCACTGTAGACTATAAGTATAAAAACAAAACTTGGAAGTTGAGGACATCAATTGGTTGTCCAAAATAATGATTTCTAATAAATAATGACAAGTAAAAATATCTTGCTATTTGTAACTGACCACTGTATCCTTAACATTTCAATACATGTTTCAGTTATTTTACTCGAGGCAATTAGTAATAACTAGATGCCCAATGCCAATATTGAGCCTGTTGACTGTGAATAGGTTATGAAAACAAGTGAAATTTGGACAAAGTGTGTTGTTTGCTCTTTTGGCATAGTCATTTATCTGGAGCTTTCGGATAATGATAGTGAACACGGTGAGACAGTGTATCGCACACAAGACATTCCATCTGTGTCATTGTTGTCTGAAGTGTGCTATCATGTCCTGTATTTATATAAAAATCTCCAATGATGATATTTAACAAAATAAATTGACGAAAAATATATCTTAGTGTTAGCAAATGTGTAAATATGCATGATTTTTGCATAATTGCCAGAATTTACTGATTTAATCATCATATTTCTACCCCGCTACTTATCCCTCCATTTATTACAAAGATATGGACGGGACAAGCCTATTAAAACACAATCTTGTACTATGACCTTGAGAGGCTAAGTGTGACCTTTACCTTTCAGAAAGATACCTGGGTCTTATTCCAGACACTTCCTCTTACTGTGCTTTACATTTGTGCCAAGTTATATCAAAATCAACCAAGGTATGGCAAAGTTACGAGTTGGACAACAAAATATTACCTAATTTTGACCTTTGACCACAAACTGTGACCTTTACCTTTTTCATAGCGACACAATTTTTGCGCATAACAGGCTGTCTCATTATTGTGAACATTAATGGTAAGTTATTTGAAATTCCGCCTATTAATGACAGAATTACGCCCTGACAAGCATAATCCGGACGGACGCCCAGCGGGACGGACGGACGCACCTACACTGAACCGCCATTGTGACAACTATTTCGAGCTCACCGCAAGCGGTCTCGACAAAAAATTGATTACCCTTAACTATTTTAAGAATATCAAATATGCTCAGCAATTTGATGTCAGATCAGGTAGGGTTTTGTACATGCTACATTAGTTTTCTTTAAAAATGTAGTTAACTTGTGTATCAACAAAAGGCACACATGATTGAAATACCTTAAACTGGCATTCGCTTATGTCAACCGCCTCCATGGCAAGGATCCCTTTTGTCTGCTGGTTCATGCAGGTGTATGTGCAGTACTTAGCACAATGGCCAGGGCTGTCCATGCGGCCATCACCTTTAATTACACATGTACACAATGTAAATTATGCAATTCATATTGATCACTAGGTTAAGGCATCTATCAGTTTTTAGTGTGAGCTAAAGCTCACTCTAATGTTACAGAGCAAATTTTGCAAATCAGTATGTGCTTAACTGCTAAACTACGCTATGGAAAGACAACCACTGCCTGTTTCAGTAAAATTAGCAGACGACAAGTTTATGCTAGAAGCGTCTGCTGGGAAAGATAACCACCACATCTGCCTGTTCACTGCAGTGGGTGTATATGACTACTAGTGTTTAACAGCTTGTAAGACAACATTGGCCAGTCTAGTGTTTATCATTGAAATCTGTACATATTGGCTGTTTTCAAGGAAAAAGGGGCTTAATGGATGTCAAATAAGATTAGCCTGTGCACACTGATTAGCCTGTGCACACTGATTAGCCTTGCACACTGATTAGCCTGTGCACACTGATTAGCCTGTGCACACTGATTAGCCTGTGCACACTGATTAGCCTTGCACACTGATTAGCATGTGCACACTAATTAGCCTGTGCACACTGATTAGCCTTGCACACTGATTAGCCTGTGCACACTGATTAGCCTGTGCACACTGATTAGCCTTGCACACTGATTAGCCTGTGCACACTGATTAGCCTGTGCACACTGATTAGCCTTGCACACTGATTAGCCTGTGCACACTGATTAGCCTGTGCACACTGATTAGCCTGTGCACACTGATTAGCCTTGCACACTGATTAGCCTGTGCACACTGATTAGCCTTGCACACTGATTAGCCTGTGCACACTGATTAGCCTGTGCACACTGATTAGCCTTGCACACTGATTAGCCTGTGCACACTGATTAGCCTGTGCACACTGATTAGCCTTGCACACTGATTAGCCTGTGCACACTGATTAGCCTGTGCACACTGATTAGCCTGTGCACACTGATTAGCCTTGCACACTGATTAGCCTGTGCACACTGATTAGCCTGTGCACACTGATTAGCCTGTGCACACTGATTAGCCTGTGCACTTTGATTAGCCTGAGCAATGCACACAAGCTGATCAAGGACGACATTTCATAATGTTTTTCATTTAAAGAGTCTCTGGTACTGGGATGACAATTAATGCATATGCATTAAGCCCTGTTTAATCCAAAATGAAGCTTAACTTATATTTTTATTAATGATTAAAAAACAACAACATCTGGACCTGTGCTTTAAGACACACTCTTTATAAATGTTGATGGGTTGTGTTAATTTAAACTTGCAATATAAAAAGCTATTACATAATTTTTAAAACTGAGTTGCGTCTAAACTTATACAACAGCAAACACCTACAGTGCCTTCAGCGCTTTGATAATTTTAAGTGTTCATATAACTCGGCATTATTGTTTTTCTAAACATTATTTAATACAAATTAAAAATACAGTGACATGAAACAAAGTAACACACATGAAATGACTACATTTGTGGCTCTGGTCTCTACAATGGCTGAGGCTTGAATATTACTCCAGTACTGCTCAACTGTAGGAGCGACAAAATGTCCCTGGATCTTTTGGAAGGTTGTTCTATGAGGGAGACCAAGATTTATGAACTTGGCCAGCAGTGCAACTTTTTGATAGTTGTTGCCAGACAAAATTGTTGATGCCATGAGCATAAAATTGCCCAGAAAAGAGCCGTAACGCAATGCTGGCTGGCTTGCCCAAGACTTCACCGTCTTCCCACAATCACAAATCTGAAGAAAAACAAACCACCATTTATTATTATTATTATTATTATAATAATTTATTATTGTAAGAAGAAAGAGTATAATAAGGTTATTATATTAATACACTACAGCTACTTCCACCACAACCACCACCATTCCTATACTCCTCCACTAAATAGATAACTACAAGCACTACTATCACTACTACGACTACAACAACTACTACCACGACTGCAACTACTACTACTTTTACTACTACAACAACAATAACTACTACTCCTACTACTACTTTTACAAATACGACTACAATTACTAGTAATACAACAAGAACAAACACTACAACATCAACTACAACATCAACAACAGCAACTACTACTACTACAACCACCACCACCACCACCACCTCCACTACCACCATCACTACTACTACTACTACTGCTACTTCTACTGCTACAACCAATACTACTACTAATTCTGCTATTACTACTACCATAACCACTACCACTACTACTACTCCTACTACTACTACTACCACCACCACCACCACCACTTCCACTACTACTACTACTGCTACCACTACTGCTACTACTACTGCTACAACCAATACTACTAGTACTACTGCTACTACTGCTAACATTACCACTACTACTACTACTACTACTACTACTACTACTACTTCTACTACTACTACTACTACTTCTACTACTACTACTACTACTACTACTACTACTACTACTACTACTACTTCTACTACTACTACTACTACTACTACTACTACTACTACTACTACCACTACTTATTTTTTCTGAGGAAAATCTCATACTCTTCAGTTTTTTTTATTTCAGTTAACAGACATTTACATTTTGTCACATATCCTACCCAGTTTACTGTGACAGCCGACCCAACTCTCTTTTTTGTCGGCTTTGGTTTTTCCCTACATCTACAGGATACTGGGATGTCAGCCAGCAGGGAATCCAAACAAGAATCTGTGAGCAGGTACATGGGCTGCTTGCAGTGTTCCTCAGTGACGCTTTTCAATTTCTGAAGCTTGGGGGAACAATTGTCTTCTTCATCGTCATCATTCTCTTCATCACCAAAGTCTCCATGCACCTCAGCTTCAATCGGCCCTACATCTGGCACGTTGCTCACCTCAATGTCTGATTCCCTGTTATGTCAAGTAAAGGGTTTATAATATACTAAGGTAAAATTAACAAAACATGACATGTGATTATATACACAAAAAGATACTCATGAGGTTTACAATGTTCATCCCAAAGTAGTTATAGGAAAGTGTATGTGTATCTAGTTGCAGATGCACCCTTTATGCAGATTTGACCAATAACTCTTTTTTGTTCTACTACTTATGATCATTTCTTCCCATCTAAAAGAAAGCATGTGATGTTTATTATGAAAAAGAACCATATCACATCAACTAGTGCTCAGTCAAAAAAGGAAGCACAACTATTCAATCCTACTTTTAAAAGAGAAAATTCTATCTATACTTTCAGCTAAGTCGCAACAAACTATGTTATATAATGCTTACATATGTGCAAAGGAATTTCAAGCTCTTCCTCAAATTGGAAAGTTGCGTCCTTACTATCACGGATGGCACCTGCATCTGGACTGGACGGGGGATCTGGATTATTCACTCTGGCAAAATGGCAGAAAAGAACTTAAAGCACTTATTTCTATACATGTCCAAATATTTCAATTTACATGATAATATGATTAAACTATGATTTCTGTTTTGTTTTTGGGTAAAGCCTGAAGCATATGATTTCTGTTTTGTTTTTGGGTAAAGCCTGAAGCATATGAACAAGGTAAATGTTTATATATTTTTTGAATTATCGCATACCTTATGAAAGCTCTTTCCCCACTTCTGTTCGGACTGAAAAAGAATGTATTTCAACATGAACAGTAACGAAGAATTCTAACATTTATGCCATTTAGCTGGTACAGTAAGCTGAATAATTGGTAAACAGCCTATAAATCTGGAGTGCATGGTTGTTCTGGTTTAATTCTACTGGAAGAAAACTTTCTCTATGATGTGTAACGCTTGAGGCATTATGCACTAGGTACAAAACACACACATATTCATACAAGAAACTTACTGCTGCCCTACTTAGATCATTATTCAGAGGTAGTGCCTACTAGTGGGCAAATGGCAATATAAATAGTTTAAAGACCAATCACCACTTGTGTGTGGTCCTGGGTAGAGGGTCATACCCAAAACCCCTGGAATAATAAAACGAAGCTCTTACCAACTGAGCTATGTGTTGATAAGACAAGTTTGTAATTCCATAATTCATATTTTTTATCAAATCTCACCTATCATGGTCCATGTCTGTGAAGTCCGACATCTCCTGGACGCCAGATATTCCTGAACTGTAATCATAATTGCAGATATTTATAAAAGTAACAAAGCAGCATGTTCACTTGATAAAATTCATGTTAGCAGTGTGCAACATTCAGATTTTAAAGTAATAGCCCAAATTCTTATACGCATATATAAAAAGAAAAATTTCTTACCAGCCCGACAATATAAATTGTTTAATTCCCACTAGCCCGAATGGATTTTCACTAGCCAAAACCCTGCGGGCTTGTGCAAATTTTGCAGGCTGTGTAAGAGAACTCTGCAAAATGCTATTAAAATTCAATATCTATCACTTTTATAATCATACCTGACACTTGCTTGTGCAACATCTGACAATTCACTTGACCAGTGTGGTTGTTCCACAAGCTTTGACTTTGGTGTAGACAGCTTTCTTCTTTTTGAGTGTGTTGAAGTTGAACTTTCCTCTGACTCAGAATGTCTTAAAGGAAGGCAATTTGTGAACTACATTTCTTACCGTGATATAATAGATACACATAAGGATAATGTATAACTTATAAAAAGAACAAAAAATAAGTTGAAAACCCTTATAAGTGTTATGATTGTTTCATTTATGTGAAGAGCAGAGTTTACATAAGTATTAAGATGCACGACCAGTATTAAAAGGTATAAAAGACTGCTTACGGGCATTTATTAAGAAAATTATGTGGCAATGTTTTAATTTCAACTTTAAAACAGTGCAAATGTAATCTACACATATATTTGTGACAAAGTTTGTTTACATGTTGATTTTGTGAAACTAAATGTTAAGAAAACAATTTGATAACTTGATACATTTATCTGGCTCCATAGCTTAATGAGTGATCCATAAATTCGGACATGATACTGTCCGAATTTAAGTACTGCACCAATTATGTTCGATGTAACAACAATCGAAAGCCAAGTTGCTTGCTTATTATCAAATTATCGAATTCACAAAGAAGTAAAATTTGATAAACAAAACTACGTAAAAATTTTAATAGTTTATAGACCTAGATCTATACGTACTTTTCTTTGGCCGAGACGGTTGTTTTTGCATGTGATGCAATGAGCATTTTCACCAACTCCGAGTCTGTGCATTTATTTTCATTCTTCAGGCGAGTCCATGCCTCGAGCGAATTTCCCAGATCGATAGTTCTGGCCTTCTTTTTGTCGTACGATGCTTTTCTTTGTCGTTTACGAGCTGATTGCGTTAATGTTGGAGGCCTACCTAGACGCGGTTTCTCCATTGCAAATGGCTTGTATACAATGATGCAATGGTCACGTGGTTTTACATGTGACCCGCGCGTCTTTTAAATTTAGATCATTTCTGTGCGTGCACAGGAATTGAAAAGCCGTATCTTTGTACTGAATTTGGGCATTTCTTGACCGACTTTGACCAAATTTTTTGCACATCTGACATAAATAACATCACATTTTGACTCATAATCACTTTTTTGGCGACACATAACAAAATT
Source organism: Dreissena polymorpha (assembly GCF_020536995.1). Lineage (NCBI taxonomy): Eukaryota > Metazoa > Mollusca > Bivalvia > Myida > Dreissenidae > Dreissena > Dreissena polymorpha. The sequence continues at coordinate 54,478,379 of NC_068368.1, read as the reverse complement.
GGGAAAATATACCAACATCAACTCGGCCCCCTTTAAGTTAAAGTCTCGACGTAAATGTTTCCGGGTTTTCCCAAAAAAATATTTGGTCGACATGATCTAAGTCGACAAATCAAAATATTTTTTAGCGTCATGCTCATGTGAAAATGACTTGCCATCATAGTTTTAGTCGACACGATGAGTTACGCCATGACACCTTTATCATATCATGTCGTCATAGAATGTTGACATCATCACAGAATCAGGGTGTACCATTTACGCTTCCATAGCTTTTCCCTCTTACTTTTACTCGCCATAACGACATTTAGTCTCGACGTAAATGTTTCCGACTTTTGCCGAAAACATATTTGGTCGACATGATCTAAGTCGACAAATCAACATAATATTTGGCGTCATGCTCTTGTGAAAATGACTTGCTATCATTGTTTTAGTCGACACGATGAGTTATTTTCACGCCATGACCCCTTTTTCATATCATGCCATCATAGAATATGGTACACCCCAATAATATGGTCATGCCGGATTAGTTAATATCGACTTACTGTTAAATAGTATGGTTTGTCGTCATAGTTTTGTAGGTTTTCCCTCTTAATTTTACTCGCCATAACGATATTAAGTAAAAGTCTCGACCATATTATTGGGATGTATCATATGCTTCCGTACGTTTCCGTACGTTTCCGTACGTTGAAAGATGAAATTTTACAAATTAGTCCTATCATGTAAGTTTTTATATTTCATAATTATTATGTTTGTTTGCCCATGTGCATTTGAAAAATAATTCTGAGACACCGGTCCGACGCTATTATAAATGCCACAACGAGATCGTTGGGAAAAACAGATTGTCTTACGGAGAATATCATTTGTAAACCTCGTGGAATAATTCGATAGCGTATGGCACGATACCATTTGTTATGTGGAACATGAATAATTATACCGATTCAAGAAGTAATTTTTATAATAAAACGCATTTAAGAAATCTGTTAAATAATTTGTCAAAGAGGAGAGACACGTACAAACTTATAATGAACCCCATGTGTCTCACAGTTAAAACGCAACAACGTCTCTACCAACGCCTCGACTAGCACCAACACATCCACCATCACTTCAACACACAACTATAATCTCAACTTCCACCCAAACCACAACACCACAATTGCTACCGCATGCCCCCTCGCAACCGCTACCCTTTGTATGCAAATGTCAAATCACTATACCAACAACAACAGGCTCAACACCAATGCCTATTACAACCGCTTGCACCATCGAGCACGTTCATGGAGGTCATGGTTCCCAACGAAATAACCACAACCATTAACAATACATCTATCATCAACAACCACCGAGGCTTTAGGCGTGGAACTTGTTTAAGAATTTTTCAATTTAGTTCTTTAAACTTCTACAATTTGGAGAATGCGTGAGGAAATGCAAATGCGTAAGTACCAGCATGTTTTCAAATGTTGGTCAATTTGGTTGCTTCATAATTGGTAGAAGTCTAAATGTAATTATTTATAATGTTTTTGGGTTTGCCTAGTTATATGTCTTCTTAATTATTACATCATAATAACTAACAATATCGTTCGCTAATTTCTAAACACCGAGCAATCGCCTTATTTACTTATAAAAACTATATAAATGATGAATTTCCATTTTTTTATTGATCTCGAAATCGGAATTGATTTCATCACACATAAATTGCATCATGGGAGCGGAGCGCTAGCATGAAGAATTTAACGCAAAGCGTTTTTTAAAACACTTATTTCAATGTCGCAAACAGACCGTAAAATTTTATTACGGTTTTTAAGGATGTTCGATCGTTTCCACTTTACGGTAATTGATTCACTATATCGTGAAAATTAAAAACCTATATATTTTCACGGTTTCAAAATATTAGGTTGGAATAAACGAGTGTAAATTCTAGTTTTACTGTTTTGATTATGCGCCTTTAAATTTTCGGCATTTACATATTTTCGAGATTTACTGCATTGAAACCAAGCGTTCGATTGCTTGACGTCACTTCGTGATCGACATCGATGAAACGCTTGCTTACGCTGTAGATGTTATTTTCTGTGCAAATACAAGCGTCTATTGATAACGAAACGATAATTTGTCAACAATGAGAATCAGATACTTGGCTTAATAATTTTCATTTAAAATGTCTAATTTGGATATAATTCGGAATACAAAACGAAACTTAAAAGGTATTGAAAACAACAACGTTCAAAAGAACAATGTGGATTTCAATAGAAAGACTATTTCCACCGACAATCAGGATTTCCGGTATGACCACTGTTATTTTGACGATTTTTCTATCGGTTCGTCGGTAAGCGTGACCACATGTGACAACAGCGATGCTAGTTGGATATAAAATTGGTAGACGTGTCGTTGAACTCGACACATTGACCGAATCGCTTTTAGCATGCAGTGCTTGTCAAGTGCCCATGAATTTACTTAACACTGTAGAAAGCAGGGATTTCGGACAGGCATGTGTTTTGGACATACAGTTTAGCAATTGTGGTGCAGTAAATAATGTGGCTACTGGACGGAAACATGGCAGAGTTTATGACATGATCACAAAGCTTGCATTTGGGTAAGACTTCTTTGTCTTTTTGGTACATTGGTGCATTATATCATGATTTATTGTCTCAATTACTGATACTTTTGAATACATTCAGATAGTTATCTCTAAGTAATTCGCGTGTAGTCTACATGCATACATTTTTTATATTGTACTTGCTATATTTTTCCTTCATATTTTGTCTGATTTACTGCCAGTAAACACAATTACAGTAGAATGTGAATGGTTGTCCTTAGTTAAACATGTATATTTTAAAGTGACATAAGTTTATTTTCTTCCTGCAGTCCTAGTTATTAATACTGGTAATAAATATGAAATTTTACAAGTTTACAAAACATAAATATTCTCAATTTGTCAAATACGTATTGGTTTTGAAAAATAAAGGGCTTGAATTAATTCTTATTTGTGTGTATGTAGATCACTAGGTCTTATAAAATGTTGTAACTTTTGTAAATTAGTGACATTATTTCATATTATTTTATTCCGCATAAGCATATTCTAGCATTGTGCATTGTCAACTGTTCTGTCATTTACTGCAATCTGTTTCAGGTAAATCAAAAACTGGGTGTTTCACCTGGGACTTTCACATCGAAACTGGCCCTTCTCCATGACCTTCAGCACAAAAAAAGAAAGGCTATAGCTGTTACTCGTGCAGCAAAACAGTGACGCATAAGACTTAAAACTCGAACGGTATTTTTAATTATGGGCATTTTATATTTAAAACACAGTATTCTTCATTTGTATGCCCCCAATTGGCGACATAGTTTTCGCACTGTCCGTCAAATTGAACATATGCTTATATTAGGCATTTTTTGTGAAAACTTTAAAAATCTTCTTGTTCATATTAGTATGGCATAGGGCTACCAAATTTGGTATGTAGTGACATGTAATAGTTCTCTACCAAGTTTGTTCAAATTATGCCCCTTGGGTTAAATTTAAAACTGCCCCGGGGGTTACAAAACTGAACATATGCTTATAAAGTGCTTAATTTGTGAAAACTTAAAAAAAATTGTCCATATCTATTGGGCCTAGGGCTACCAAATTTGGTATGTAGTGACATCTTATAAACCTCTACCAAATTTGTTCAAATAATGCCTCTGGGGTCAACTTTGACCCTGCCGCGGGGGGTCACAAAATTTAATAAACGCTTATAAAGCGCCTATTTTGTGAAATCTTAAAAAAATCTTGTTGAAAACCATTCTGGCTATGGCTACCAAATTTGGTATGCAGGAACATCTTATAGTCATCTACCAAGTTTGTTGCTTTGGGTCAAATTTGACCCTGACCCGCGGGTCACAAAATTGAACATTATATACGCTTGTATCTTGCTTATTTTGTGAAAACTTTAAAAATATTCTTGTCCTTAACTCTACATCTAAGACTTAGGGCCACCACATTTTGTATGGAGTGAGATATAGTAGTCCTCTACAAAGTTTGCTCAAATTATGCCCCTGGGGTTAAATTTGACCCAGCCCAGGTGGTCACAAAATTGTACATGTGCTTAAATAGGGCCTATATTTAAGTATCTGCACATGCGGAGAATATTTGTTTCAGTCTTTTTTTCAGCAGTGGAGCGATACGTGGCCATCATGGCCTCTTGTCTTTAAATACACATCACACAGTTCTAAAAATAATTTTAAAATACCTAATACATATGTTCAATTTACAACCAACAACATGGGTAACAGGTGGGTGGGGTAATTTAAGATGTTTATATGAACATCAACATTGTTTTTTCAGTTGTTACATCTGAAATATTTTCATAACAATATACATTATAAATATTTCTACGTGTATCACATTTCAGTTGATAATTTGATTGTTATGGAGCAGTTATTATATAGATATGTTTTAAATACTATTACAATGTTAGTCATTGTATTTTTGAAATTAAGTCCATATTAAAATGTCTATAGCAAAAAAAAATCCACGGTGACCTATCAATTTCTTTACTTCATTTTAATGCTTAGCTAGTTTCCTTTAATTATTGAGAACTTCAAATGAATATGAATATTACATCAACAGAAATATGTATCTGTATTGCATGTTATCTATTTTGAACTGTGCAATAAAAAATTCAAAACAAACAAAAAACTATTCATACTTATTTCTCATTATTTTTTACGATTTCCATAATTTTTGGTTTTAAAACTGTTCACTATGATAATACACATGTTACAGTTGCTAATCTAATGCAATCTCAATACTATTATGCCATTTTAAATGTATTACACAAAAACATTTTACCGTACCCCCAAATTTATGCCCCGCAAAAATGACCTTTTTTCAAACGCACATGGCATTTAAAAACCTTCGTTATCTCAAAATTATTCACGGTGACCTCTCTTTTTTATTTTATATTAATTTCAGATACAGATTCATTAATCACCATACAAAAAATTATAGCATTCCGGATATTTTGAAAATTATCACAAAACGATCGAACATCCTTAAACTGTTTTGAAAATCAGGATTGATTGTTTTGAATCAGTATGAAAAAAACAATTATGATGGCAATTTGATGTGGCTTAAACGTTTGAGTCATTGCATGATACTTGCAATCTTTAAAAAGGTCAAGGTCACATATATAAATACAGATTCGCACTTGCCTAGTGTAGATATCTGACCATATTGTGACTATTGTCGCGATCGAGTTTCATACAAGTTCGCAGTTGACTTGTTGATAAAACATCGCATAAAATCGGTTACCGAGATTTTTCAAATTTGACCTAGAATTAGGGACATGCGAACTACACTAAGTGCATATGCCTGACGTACTTTCTGGTTTCCCGCAAGGTCGACCTCGAAGATAGCGTTTCACGGGTTCCAAATGTCAATGTTTGTTGGCAAGGCAGACGATTATTTAGTTAAAACTAAATGTGGAAGAGTTGATGCATTATCGGTAGTAAACCCTTTCAACCACTAAAAATTATAATATGACATTGCTGCGTGTAACTTTAATAATATATTTTACTAATTGCTCAAACACCATATAGCTATTATAAGTTGTTTTGATCGTATGCGGTCGAATGACCAGCAAACTTTGGGCCAACAAACGTGTATACCGGTTTGTCCGTAGTTGCATATTAGAGTCGCACGGGTTATTTCCCATGGCATAATGATATTTCCGTCGTAGCTGTCTTTCTCAGGTTTTTAACTGTTTTCACCCTCATCAACAGCGCATATAACGTTGGATAAATTTCTTGATAGTAGACACGAATGAATACAAGTCTACAGCTTTGGCTTAACCCTTATATATTTACAAACTGTACTGTCATACAGTTTTATATTTACATTAGAAGTAGTGACGTTTGGTAATAGAAGCCGCAGAAATAGTTAATGATGCCGTAGTATAAGTAGTATATAAGTATTACAAGTAGAAGTAGTGGATGTCAAGTGTTTACCATTTTAATAAAACTTTGTCACATCCCACTTATGTGTATGTTTGTGTTTGTATGGATATATTATAATTATAAAACAGTTTGTCCGATTGAAATACATCTACTTGATAAATTGTCAAGTTAATAAAACAATGTAGAAGAATTGACATACAGAAAGGTGAAGTTCCAAGGTCAACTGAATTTAGCGACGAAATGACCATGAATCATTTATCAGGACAACTTTTGCCCTTGTTTTGTTCTGTTACAATCTGTAAGTGTTATTAATCGTTCGCTGATTGTCAAGTTAACATTCATATATAATTTGTTGGTATTAAGTTTCTTAATATCGTTTAAACACTACAAACTTGCAGCGCGCCAAACATCACGTGACGAGGTCATGACCTGTAGGGAACAGGGAGCGGGCTTCTTTGTCAGTCGCGCGGTTTTCTTCCTCGGAATCGCTATGTACTATTTTGCTTGTGATGATTTTTTTTAAATAAACGTGATTATAATAACATGATTAACAATAGCAAGTAATGAACCAGAAATAACAGTCGATAATGAAATCGAGGAACCATTTAATTTCGATTCGTGGTGTTCAGAACTACAACTTTCGAGGAAAGTTTCCCAGATACTTCGGCAGGAATATATTGTGACATGGGACGTTATTCGACTTTTAACTGAGAGCGATCTCAAACAAATAGGGATTGACACTTGGTGCTATTAAAGTGATCATGGTGAATATTAAAACAAAGCAGGATAATCCCTCATATGAAGTACCAAGGACCAAAGACCAAATACTGCAAGTGGCAGGTAAGGCATTTGACAATCTTTTAAGTGCCTCAGCAGACAAAGAAATTTCAACACACGGTGACATGTCGTTCATGGATTCGACAACTATACTTACTATAAAATCAGTAAACAAAAAGGCGACACATATCACGCAATTTCTCACTGAAAAGACGAAACGCCGCCGCCAAAATAAAAGAATAGAATACGTGCTGAGAGAAAGTGGCGACCGTCCACAAAACATCAGAAGACCGCCCTTACCTCGGAATCTACATAGAAGAATGGGGGGCTGCCAACATGCGACTTCTTAACCATCTCCTACGCACCGGTCAGATCAAACGCACCGACGTCGAGTTTTATCTCGCGTAAACAACAAAAATCTTCGAATTTGCAGAAAACTACGAATGGAACAGCGTCCTCAACTTCTACTACAGCTACCGGGAGCTCCAAGCCGAGCCTGCTTTTGGTTGGGGGACGTTTTCACCACATATGAAGCTGCAAATTCTACTCCCAAAACGACCGCGTAACGTCACGCAACACATACCGTCTTACCCTTCGAGACAACCTCGGGAAGATTGTCGTATATTTAAAGCTAAGGGATCGTGCCCTTTGGACTCAAGTGTCGGTACCGTCACCCGGCAGCCGGGACAATCGGCGACCAGCCAAAAAACCTTTAACCCGGTCTACGAGCCTTATCTACGAAGCATGGGAGCGGAATTTACCTGTGGATTATTGTGATCGCGAGTTCATTCTGAACGGAATAAAGCATGGTTTTAACATCGTCGACCCGGAAAAAATATCGAAAAAAGTTGAAGTAAATAATAACCTATCGGCAACAAATGCTGATGCGCGCGCTCGTTGTGAATCCCAAATTTTAACAGATATTGCAAATGGGCATTACGAAGTCGTCGATAAAAGACCGTGTATTATTTCTGATCTCGGCGCGATACCTAAGAAGGGCTCATCTAAGGTCAGGCTAATTCATGACTGCAGCAGACCAAACGGTTCAGCGCTAAACGATTACACAACAACGGAACGCTTCAAATACCAAACTTTAAAGGATGCCATGGATTAAATAACACCTAACTCTTTCCTAGCAAAGGTCGACTTAACTAATGCTTACAGAAGTGTGAAATTGCTTCCATCAAATTTCAAATTTTTAAGTGGAAATTCTCTGGAGACACTCATGAAACCTTTATGATCGATAAACGTCTTCCATTTGGTGCATCAATGTCGCCCCAGATATTTAATCGTATAACACAATCAGTGCGTGCAATTATGGCACGGAATGGTTTTAAGACGATAATTTGTTATTTAGACGATTGTTTGATCATCGCCCCCAACGTACGACGAATGTCAAACTGCTTTACATGAACTTATCCGTCTGTTGCGAGAATTAGGTTTCCAGATAAATTATAACAAAGTCGAAGGTCCGGTTCAAAGATTAATATTTCTTGGAGTTACAGTAGATTCCGTACAGTATACCCTTTCCATGCCAGACGATAAAATATCTGAAATACGATCAGAATTAAAGAGAACACTTAATTATAAAAAGATTACTAAGCGCCAAGTTCAAAGTGTAATTGGGAAATTAAGCTGGCTTTTACTATGTATTCACGGTGGACGTACGCATTTCAGAAGGCTGGTAGATCGGTGTAATAAATTAGGGAGACATTGGCACCGAACGCGCATAACGCTTGACATACGACAAGATATTGAGTGGTGGTTATCATTCATGCAAACTTTCAATGGCGTTTTACTGATTGAGAATGACAGTCAGAGAATCCACGTCAATCTCGATTGATGCTTGTAAAATTGCAGGAGGCGAATTTTTCCATGGTGATAGTGTGTATACACCGTGGCCACATGCTATGACTAGTTTACCTATAAACTACCTGAGGTATTAAGTCTTGAACCAGCGGCACACAGATGGTCACACTTGTGGAAAAATAAATGGGTTTTTGTGCATTGTGAAAATATGGCAGCTTGCGCTATTATCAATAAGGAGACTTGCAAAAACCCTTTTGTTATGGAATCTCTAAGACGTATTTTCTGGTTATCAGTTCTTTATAATTTTAGGTTACGGGCAGTTTACTATCCAGGCCAGTATAATACTTTAAGTGATTGTGTTAGCAGATTACAAGAACATGGAGCTATGCAACGCCTCCTTCACACTATGACACAGCTGGGATATTTCAATTCATATCTGTGGTGCCTTTTAAATTACAGACTGCAGTAGAGAAGCGGGTCTCGACTCAGACGTGAATTTCTACATCAGCAATACGTATTCGGACAATACCAAGAAGGCCTATAACGTACATCGTAAAGCATACATGTCCTTTTGTTCGGAGATGAATTACTGCCCTGTGCCAGCTACGTCACAGACTATTTGTCGTTACGCTGCTTATCTAGCAAAGTCAAAGAAATATAGCTCAGTGAAACAATATATGAATATAATTAGATTACTACATGCTGAATGGAATTTAGTCAATTTACCTAATCCGCTTACAAATAATTTTCAATTCACATGTGTGTTAAGAGGTATAAGACGTTTTCTGGACGACAGCGTAGTGCGAAAAACGCTTATCGACCCTAATATGCTCAGGAATATTTACGTGCAACTCAATTTAGCTAACTCTTTGGACGCAAATGTTTGGGCTGCCTGTCTGACTATGTTCTATGGATTGTTACGTAATTCGAATTTTCTTCTCAAAAGCGCGGTGACTTTTAACCCCTCAAAGAATTTACGCCGACAAGACATTAGTTTCCTTCCCTGGGGTGTACTGCTGTCAGTTCGTTGGAGCAAAGTTATTCAATACCAAACGCGGATCTTCGAGGAGCCATTAACACGCATGGCAGGCAGTCCTTTATGTCCAGCCCAGGCTATTTATCACTATTTTGAGTTGACCAAATGTGCAAACACTGCTGGCCCCGCTTTTGTCTATTATGAACAAGGTTCTTGCAAGCCTCTACGCGATGACGTTTTTCATTGCTCGTGTTAGGGATTGTCTAAGTCGAAGCGGCACTGACCCCGGAAAAATTGGAACACATTCGTTTCGGAGAGGCGGGGCATCTTTTTGTTACAAGAATGGCATGTCAGCTGATACTATCAAACTGTTAGGAGATTGGAAATCCACGTGTTATCAATCATATATCAGTGACGATTTACAAACGCGAATTAATTCTGTAAAGGATATGCAAAAATTTGTATGACTATTCTCAGCACAGTTCAAACTTGACTTTTCCTACTCCTATTATCCTACTTTAGGGTTTGGATATTTTGAACTTTGATATGTATTGTAATTGTTTATTACATAAGATTATGCATTGTCAAATTATGATAAACTATATTTGTATTGAATGGTGTGCGCACTATTGATTTGTGTATGTATGCGTATGATTTAAACTAGGGATGGCAAAATTATTCGAATATTCGATTGAATGGTCAGCATTCGAATAATAAAAATGATATTCGCATTTTTATCCAAACGTAATTTCACCAATATTTAATGACCTGCGAACCGCTTACTAAAAAGCAACCCAAATCACCTGGGAGTAACATGTTTGACGTGACGTTCTTCGTGTCAAACTGATAACGCGGCCCGTATCAGTGTTGATTGCGCAATGCAATATACACGCTCTAAGAAAGGCCGCGACTGTTGTTTGCCAATGGGGTGCCAATTAACGGTTTCAATTGATTGGCGAATAATAATTAAGTTTTGTGATCACAGTATGTACAGCCATTAAAATGTGTGAATTACTCAAATCGCGCAACGCAATATACTTACTATAAGAAAGGGCCCGAACTGTTGTGACTCACGTGCAAACACGATGACTAAAAGAAATGCGGAATATGGAATCAATCGAATGGGAGGGAAATTGTTTCTTTTTAACTTAATAGACTCTTATTAGACAGTAAGCGGTAACTTTATATCGTTCAACGCGCGAGAGTGGACATATATATTTAATTAAATGGGGAACATTTTTCAACTCTTGATGAATGTACTTCGCAGGAGGAAAAGTTGACACTTTATGTTTAAGCGGACGCGAGCATTTTGTTAGGCTTATGTAAGTAAGATTACTCGAGTGCTTCTTGCTTTTTATTTTACACTTCAGTTTGATTAATTATTTTCCCTCTTGCAACAGATTCAGGTCTTTTTATTTTATTTTTGTTTAAAAACATACAAACAAACTGTATACTGAATGCTGGTTGATGGTGGTGGTAATGATGGTAATTGTGATTGCATTAAAAATAAGAACAACGATCTTTAGTATGATGATTGCGCTGCTGCTGCTTCTGTTGTTGCTGCTGCTGCAGATGATGATGATGATGAGGAGGAGGATGATGATAGGCCTACACACAATTTAAAAAAACTCATATCACTAGCTAGACTTACGTTTAAAAAATACATTTCAGAACCAAGGCTATTGGGCGTCACTGTGGCGTTACGTCTCAATCAGTCCTAAATTTCATCACATCCGGCCTGACGATTCATGACGTCACAATCTTTAAAACCCGATATTTTCAGTCGCTTCAAAGCGACGACGAGTTCAATGCGTCCAGTGATGACGTAATTATGAGACGCCATCGTATAACGCCTTAGCTACGGTGAAAAGGCTACTTTGCAGTGTCGCGTCCAAACATTATGAATTCAGGGACGATATTGATTTGACCGTTTTCAGACGACAATGACGTATTAATTGACGTCAGAATTTGTATGTGTTCAGTTTAGAGAAGACGTGGTACACCAATATGAAGTATTATAATCTGCTTGTTTGATTTTATTTGTGTTTTGTACGATTTTCAGATGAACACGTTTGGCGACCAAGCTTGATTGAAGATGAAGTTTTGTAACATTTTTTTCATAGTACTCCATTGATTTAATAAACGCGAAAGCAAAACCGTCAATATTTTAAGTTTTGAATTATCAATTTTGAACAATGTGATTGGTTTCGGACCGATTTCATACCTTGAAATAATAATATTAAATACTGGATGTCACTGATCTAAATAAATTATGTTTTCGAATGGTCTCTTTATAATGACATTACAAATAACCTATAGGATAATTACAAAAAAATAACTTTGTTAAAGTTAAATAAGATAAAAATAACATTTACATGAATAAAAAACATAGTTAACATTGATTTGATTAAAGGCTGCATTTTAGTGTTTTTTTGTAGTCATCGTTCATTGCTTCTTATTGGTAATACGCAAAGTTGTCAAACATTAATTTGAATTTGGGCGGTCTATTTAAAACATCATTACCTCGTTAACAGTCAATTGAGATCCTGGTTTAAGTCGTCTGTATTTTAAATGTATCATACGGGTAGCTTAGAAAGCAAAACCGTCAAGGTTTTATGCTACTAAAAATTTGTCAATTGATCTCATTTTTAAAATGCCTTTCTGTTAGATTGAAATTAAGTTTATGTTTATGTGCTTCTTATTTTTTAATTGATTGTGCTCATATGTGTGCATAAATACTACCGACGTGAACTGTGTATTTATGGATAATTACCCAATTGGTATTAAAGTTTATTTTTCAAAGTAAAGAATTGAAAAAAAAACCACAAGCATTTTATTGTAATGATTGTATGCATGTGATTAAATAATAACGTAATGTACTTCTTCTTGTTTTTTCTCACATTTAAACTGAACTGAAGCGATATAAATTTAATGAAACGTATATTAAGTTTAAATAATCTGTTATTGGGTGAAGTCAAATAAATGTTTGTTTCTTTAAGAACGCCGTTATAATAAGGTCATTTTTGTAATCAGAATTCAGTTTCTCAACTTGATATTAATTTGAGTTTTCTTATAGATTTCAGTGTTTATGCAAATGTTGTGTTCATAAAGAAAACATTTTTCTTTTGCATAATCTCGGGCAATTTTGGTGCATTTTTAACTGACTGCTCGCATTTTCATTGCTTGGTGCTCAGTGTCAATGCTAATTAATCCGCATGCATATTATTCTGACCTTTTGATTACAGTATATGTTTCACCAACAACTCGAAGATAACAATTTTGAAAACGCAAATGAATGCATAACTCCGATGTATTTTTACGCTAATAACCTACAATAAACACTCACATGTCCTATAAATTTAACTTATTATACGATGTGGCGAAAGGTCGCCATAAGAGCAGATAAAAAGTGGAAACTTAAGACAAATAAAGCGTGCTTAAAAACAAAATGAAACCGGTTTCGGAGCTAAAGGGGGTGAGCACACGCGACGATGCAATTTGCTGTATCAAATAGCTATTTACTTATACTGTTAATTATGTGATTTATAGAACATTAACTGAAAACATAATTTTCATTCAAACTGTATAATAGGTCCACCATATTAAATGTTCCACATAAGTCGATTATATATATATATATATATATATATATATATATATATATATATATATATATATATATATATATTCGGTGGATACGAAATATAAAACGCTTATTACATGTGTAATATTTAAATGCTTAGTACATTTATTATTTAAAAACTGAGCTTTCTTCGTACCATTATTATACTTTATTTCAAGCTTTCCTTGTTACAAATGTATGTATACACATTATAAAGTTGATAAACCTCGATACCGGCCGTCGTCAGTTACTTCCGGCATTTGACACGGTCAATGCAGAAGTCGTGTGTAAACTAACCGTATATCACTTGGTTAATCCGACATCCCTTTATCCGGCAGTAAATATGGCGATTGACCACGAAACCGTGCGTGACTATAAAGCGGTCAGCGGGGCTCATGACCAGACTGCCCAATTTCGCAGGCTATGCAGGAGCTATGCTGGTCGCATATGTAATAAGAACCTTTTTCGCATGGCGATGATTTTTGATTGACATGAACATATTTTTAAATACAAACCGTAAAGGTTACACTCGCATCAAATCGTACATAAAGAAATATAAAGCCGCGTGTTTATAAACATGGACATGCGTGAATTTCAATTAAAGGCCTTGTGTTCATTTGAAAACAGCGAGAGCAGATGAAACTTTCAATTATCTTGCAACACTTCACAATCCTGCAATCAGGTCTCTACTGCTCTCTAGTGTATATTTCAGCAATAAACTGACATTTAGCACCAACAATGTCAATTAAATGTACCGGGTATCGTATTTTACGACATTGTGGAAGGTCGCAAAAGTGGATACACTAGACAAAATTAAGTGTATTCGATATTAAATAACAAAGTGTTACCGTTATCAAGAAGAAACGGAGATGAGTGTTTCACACTTACTGCGAAAAGTCACGGCCTCAACATGCTTTCAAACAGTTGCCACATGCAAGTCGGCATGATATACGTTTAAGGGTCAAAAGACTCAATAACGCGCATTACAGTTCATACATCGTTTAATTATTCTTCATCATTCAACATCAATTCAAACAACTTTTGCGTTTACGATTACGATTAAGATTGCGGTTATCTGAAATAAACAATGTTATAAAGAAGTAACAAAAGGAAAAGAAACACATACCATGCTTGATCTTAACACATGTAAATGAACAATTAATATCAATTACGCATTCTGAAAATAAACTTAACTTCCATTCATACTAAATAAGGTTTACTTATAAATATGAATACACTTCTAGGAGACTTCAAAAAATGACCAATAATCCATAAAAAAAGTACACTGTAACTTTTTTGTAAAATAAGCTCAATACAATACTGAAAACAAGACACACACACAAAAATACAATTAAAATTTACTGAACAATGCCAAGTTCCCCTAAAACGTACACAAATTCAAACAATACGACCCACTTGTTTCAGAGCCTTTTCCAAACTAATGCTTTGGGCGATTTCTAAGAGAACGTTCAGCAAAAATTTACATACATTAATTAATATTCATAATGGTAAACCAATGAAAATATAGAATATTGCCATATCAACCGGTCTAAATATATCTTTTACCAAATTTGGAGTTCCGGAAATGCCATGACCATATTCGGAGTGTCGAAACTTCAAAGAATTGATAAGTACGTATTAGATGTGACATAACAATTAAAGTATAGCGGTGGTCGACCCTCCCAGTCCCGCAACACCGTTATTGTTCAATCATCATTCTGCTATTTTGAACAATGGTGCTAGTCTGCAACACCGCCGCCCAATGAACTTTCCACAGAAGTTTATTTAACTACTTAAAATGACCTCAAAGACTAGGCACGAACTCAAACCCTTACACCTAACTTATAACATATACGAGTACATGTATATCCATCTACATCAGCAAACTAGACTACAGAGAAAAACAATAACAACAATATTAAGGTCCTACTACTATACTAAATGATATAAACTATAAACATCCGAACCTTTTCTGTATGCAATGTTTGCTTATGATTCTAAGCTACGTTGTGCTCTAACACGCACAATTTGGTAATCGGACGAACCATTTCCTGTGAAACCATTATTAATCGTCAGGCATTAATTTTCATAAATTTCGTCAGTCGACCGATCGGCGAATTTAAGATCCTAACGAACAATCATGCTCTATGTTTGAATGAAAACAAACACTTAGTTGAACAATATTTTAAAACTTTACCGTAGACATGAGGCATTAAATTTCAAAACAATCCATGCACACATTCACTGCTGTTTCGTAATCAAGATTAATCCGGTTTTGACACAAAGGGATGTAGATTACACAAGGTACTTTACTGACACGTGACACTTCTTTAAAACGCGTGTACAGTACAGCTGTATCGAATGCGTTGACTTCGTTTATGTAGAATGGTAATGAATTCGCGCTAATTGTTTATAACTGTATTACCCATAAGGTGCATTGTGTTTTTCAGGGTGTTGCATATTAGCCATCAAGCAGCGAATGCCGATGAAAGACAATAAACCAAATGCAAAGATGACGATGTGTGATCAACATGCGTATTTATCACAAATTAATAAAGAATATTTTAATTGCTGTTTGTTGTTTGATTGTTTGCGTTTAGCTACACTTATTACTATTTTATATGTATCGATTTATTTATTTTTAAATTAGTGACATTATTGATTAATATACCGGTAGTTTACTTTTTAATAACACACACACACATAGAGTTTATAATTTTAATGTTGATATCAGAATAAAAAAGCATTTTATTTGAAAAACAAACACTTAACAAACTGGAACCTCTTTCGTATAACACACACAGTTTTAAAACGGTATTGACAGCATTTTAATAAAAATCATACCAACTAGAACACAAACCCAAGAAAATAAACAAAAGTGACTAGTTTGATTTGCTTGCAAAAAAATACTTCATTTCATTTAGAGAGCAAAAAAAAACGGAAACAACATTGTTTCATCAACACAACATGGACAATTTTTTTTTAATCAGCCCAGCTTTAAGCCTAATTGGCAATTAGCTTCATTGTTACAAACACTCGTTAACGGTTATTCGATCCCACTTGTCCGGTAATCATAACAATGAACGTGTGAATGGCATACATTAAGAGGGTCCATTACTGTCCCTTGATAACAAAAGACTAGTTAATTGGCATGTGACAAACAGGCCCCACCTCCTGCAGTGATTCTCAAGTGTGTTCCCGCATTCGTACCACGATTTTTCGCAACTGCGATAGATCGCGAATATGTATTACACACAAATCGGATAGTGACTAACGCAATTTTTTTAAATTCAAAATCAGAAATCGGCGAATTTAAGTGCTGACGAAATCGTCATTTTTATAAAAATGACGAAATTTTGTGCTGTCGAAAATAAATGGTTTCACAGAAATCCTTAAGCCAGCGTCTCCAGAAAATGTTTGCCAGGGACTGAACTTGTCTCCACCATCGCCGACA
The DNA here is from genome assembly GCF_020536995.1 of Dreissena polymorpha. Lineage (NCBI taxonomy): Eukaryota > Metazoa > Mollusca > Bivalvia > Myida > Dreissenidae > Dreissena > Dreissena polymorpha. The sequence continues at coordinate 54,461,816 of NC_068368.1, read as the reverse complement.
ATAGTTATCGCCCTTCTCAAATAATCCTGGAGGAAAACACCTATTCGGGCGAAGAAGCAGAATTGTGTTCGGCGACAGCGGTTCTGGATCACGGGGATCATCAATTACCTGTGTAATCGGTCGGTCATTCAAAATCTTTTCTACTTCCATGCAGAGGGTTGACAGCGCCTCGTCGCCCAGAAGTTGTTCGCGTACTACAGATTTTAATGCGTTTTTGAAAGAGCGTACCAACCTCTCCCAAACCCCGCCCATGTGGCTTGCGTATGGAGGATTAAAGTGCCATGCAATTCCTCTTTGTTGCAAATGCCTCGAAATTCGGCTCTAATTCCATTCATGCATGGGCTCACGTAGCTCCTTTTCGCCAGCCGTTAGATTTGTGCCATTGTCACTGTAAAACTTTTCTGGATGGCCTCGACGACTAACAAATCGTTGCATGGCACATATGAACGAATCAGTATTAAGACTGTGCGTTATCTCTATGTGAACAGCTCTCGTGCACAAACATGTTAATAAACAACCATACCTTTCAGTTGCCTCCTGCCGGATGTGACGTATCTTTGGTCCAAAGAAGTCTACACCGACGTATGTAAACGGTGGTTTGTCCGGCTCCAGTCTTTCAACTGGAAGTTGACCCATTTGTTGTGATTCAGGACGTTGTTTTTGTCTCTTACAAATCATGCATTTGTTCAAAACAGACTTAATCGTCTTAAGACCTGGCAATACCCAATACTTTTGTCGCATCAACGACAAAATATGATGAGCACCCATGTGAGCGTTTGTTTCATGGTATGCTGTGATAAGGATCCGTGTTACGTGATGATTACCTGGCAAAATTATTTGATGCTTAGTATCACTGCGCAAGTCAGCGTTCACAAGACGACCGCCCACTCTAAGCAAATTATCTGTGAAAAGCGGACTTAACATTGCCATCGAACTTTTCTCTAGAACCCGTCCTGATTTCACAACACTAATAATCTCGCTGCTATACTCACCACTTTGTACAAGTGACAAAATAGCATTTGTCGCGGCCCTAATTTCGCTTACCGTCAAGTGCTTAACCTTTAAGCAGACATTCTCTTTCTGTCGTAAATATTTCTGAATGAGATATGCCTTGAATCTGAGAAGCCAGCCTACCGAACGCTGCAGCTTAAACCAGTCTGAATGCCTTGTCAACAGGTTATCAAGCCCGCTTTCGGGTTTCAACTGTGTCGCGTGCGCATAACGGTCCTGCTTTACATCAATATCGTCAGAGAGACTGGCTACTGGTCGTGGTATTGATGGCCAGTCAGAATTACCTTTCAGCAAAATCTGGCCCGTTCAGCCAAATGTTGAGTTTTTCTATCTCATATGGAAATAATCCCCTAGACGCTAAGTCAGCGGGATTCATTTCAGTCGGAAAATACCTCCAGTCATTTGGCGTGGTTACATCATGGATCGCTGCTAACCCGTTTGCTACGAATGTCTTAAAACGTCTAGACTCATTTCTAATGTATCCTAACACTATCATTGAGTCTGTCCAAAAAAACTTGTTATCAACCTTCAAATCCAATTATTGTGATGCAAACTGATATAACTTTACAGCTACGACTGCTGCAGCTAGCTCTAATCTTGGTATTGACATTGCTTTAATGGGTGCTAGCCTAGACTTGCCCATAATAAGACTGCATTTGCAGCTACCGATGGCATCGTATATCTTAACATATACGGCTGCCCCGTACGCTTGCTCGGATGCGTCACAGAACATATGTAACTCTACCTTTGCCGAAGAGTCATCTACTCCTTTTGGCTGAAAACATCTATCTATACTGACATGTGACAATGCAGGTAAACAATCCAGCCACTGGATCCATAATCAATGTCCGTGGACGACATCTTCTCATCCCACTGTAGCTTTTGTCGGCAAGCATTCTGTAAAGCCAGCTTTGGGATGAGAGTAACAGGTGCCACAAGTTCAAGTGGGTCATACAACGAACTAGCTACTGAAAGTATGCCACGACGAGTGTGACATTTGTCAGGAAGATCAACATCAAATATGAACGTATCCTTTTCTACATACCACTGCAACCCAAGAGCACGCTCAAACTGTTTTCCACTATCAAGGTCAACTTTTGTACACTGAACTGCCCTGTCAGATTCGGGAATTGTGTCGAGAACCCTATTACTATTTGAAATCCACTTTGTAAACTTAAACCCCACTTTCGACAATAATTCTGTCCGTTCAGTAGACAAATCTTTACCTACCTGAATATCTGCTACTGACTTCAAAAGGTCATCGACATAGAAGTTTCTTTCTACCGTATTTACGGCTTCTGGACTGAATCTGTCAGCATTCTCTCTTGCTGTGCACCTCAAGCTGTACGCTGCACAGCTGAGTGAGGACGTTGCACTAAACAAATGGACAGTCATACAATACTCACCAGGTGGCTGCTCCATATCGCTGCCAGGCCACCAAAGAAATCGCAATGCGTTCCTGTCTGTGTCTCTCACCTTCACTTGGTGGAACATGGCCTCGATATCGGCAGTTAGCGCTATCGGTTGCTCCCGAAACCTAATGAGCACGCCCACCAGTCTGTTCACAAGGTCCGGACCCTGCAAGAGGTGATCATACAGCGACATACCTTGATATTTCGCTGCACAATCGAACACTATTCTAACCTTCCCAGGCTTACTCGGACTGCACACCGGGTGATGTGGAAGGTACCACACTTTACTCGCGTTGCTCTCATTGGTCATCTTCACACGCTGTGCATGCCCATTTGCGATGTAACCTTCCATGGTTTTACTGTAAAGAGCATGCATATTTGCATCATTCAACAGTTTTCGTTTTAATTGTTCTTAACGTTTCACAACTAGGGCCTTGTTATTTGGCAAACTTACCTTTTCGTTTCGCCAAGGTAGCGCGAGTTTGTAGTGTTCACCTTCACGTTCGGTTGAACTTACCATCACAGACAACGCATGGCGATCTTTTTGTGACATCTCTTGTCGATTATCCAATCTGCAGTCAGGAAAGTCTGTATTCCACAATCGTTCTATTTGACTATGAATATCTGAACCTGATTGTTGAAAATGCACATTACATACCGAAGACGAAGTCTTACCTGTGGGGCCGATGATGCTCCATCCCAGAATTGACCGTATCGCGTACGGCTCCCATCTCCTACCTCTTCTCTCCTCCTCTACCCAGAAGGCCTCAGGTGTGTCACTTCCTATAAGTAACTCCACTTGCCCAGCACTGACCTTTGGCAAGTCAATTCCTGCTAAATGTGACCACTTACTGATCTCCGATCCAGTGGGAAGTGAATTTTTCTACAGACCATTCTCTACTTAAGTCTGTGGTTTCATTTCCATCAAGAGAACTTACCTTTAAGTTCACCTCTATACCAGTCCTACGCTGTGTAGACTGATTTACAGTTGTAATTGTAAACTCACGATAGGCACCTTTAGCACCTAATTTCCTTATCAAACTGCTACTACACAATGTAATATCACTACCTTCATCTAATAAGGCAAACGTTTCTACCTGACGGGTGTTATATTTCACAATAACAGGAACTATTCGTAAGCAAACCTTCTTCTGCTTAAGGTCACTAGACTGAGTGCAACAATTATTATGTCCTAAACTATCGTCTGCTTTTTTACATACACTAACAACGGGTCTATGCAACAAAGTATGGTGTTTTTGTTTACAGCCAGTTATCTCACAGCAACTTCCCTTCTTACAAAATGCTTAACATTCAGGCAATTTTCCCACATTTTATTCCTCCTGATAATATCTAGCCTTGATTCTAAATCAATTGACTTGAATTTGTCGCAGTTAATCAATTTGTAATTTTTCCCTACAGTGTACACACGATAAACCCCCTGGCTGCCAAGCGCGTGAATCATTGCTTGCTCGTGCCATACAGCTATTGACCCCAGCTGTGGTAGATAGGGTTACAACTTTCCCACGGTGCCCAGAATTTGTGTAATTAAGCTCCTTAAGTGTATTTAGACGAATGAGCAATGCTTCGCTGCCCCCTTCTGGGCCCCTAGCTGGGTCACGTGGGTTTCCGGCTTATCAGCCCGCCTTTGCACACAGGTCATTAATGAATGCGCGTCTGTGCAGAACGCAAGATGTTTTTAACTGTGTTTTGTTTATCATTTGAATAGTTAAATTATATAGATATTCACATATTGTTTTGTGTGCACCTCTGAGTATTATCTAATTATGGCGGATACTGAAAATTAAAGTGCTGACGATTTTAACTTTGACGCTTGGGCAAGTGATATTAATCTAAACAGAAAAGTGACCCAGATTCTTAGACAAGAAGACCTGTGCACAAAAGACTCATTGAAACTAGTTAATGAACAAGAGCTCAAGAGCATCGATGTGCCATTAGGCAGTGCGAAGTTAATTTCAAAGGAAGTTCTTAAGTGGACGGACAAGAAGGAAACATCAGCCCCACCAGCAACAGCAACCGTTGAACCAGTTCCCAACGAGGTCACGTTGGACTTAGCCGGTAAGAGTTTAGATAACCTGCTTGGCCAAATTAGCGAGCCACACGTTAATACCACTCATCAGCAAACAAATATGCATTTCATGGACCCTCGTTCCGTTCTAACAATGAAAGCAAAGAGTAAAAAAGCCGTTCATATAGATCAATTTTTGACAGAAAAGAGCAAGCGTAAGAGGCAAAACAGACGGAAGGAGCATGTTCTCCAATCAAAGGAAAGAGAGACACTTGTGCTAAAAACAGATGATGAACACCCATACTTGGGCATTCAGATAGAAGAATGGGGTGCTGCAAACATGAGGCTTCTCAATCACCTTCTTTCGACTAACCTGCTACAACGTCAAGAAGTGGAATACTACTTGGCAAACACCACAAGGATATTTGAATTCGCGGACATTTACGAGTGGTCTAGTGTCTTGGGTTACGACTACCATTATCGAGAGCTCCAGGCCGAACATAACTTCAAGTGGGGAACATACTCCCCGCATATGGAACTCCAAATGCTAGTTCCTAAACGACCAAAACCGTCAGTTCCGGTCCAAAATCCAGCGCCAAAAGAGGACTGCAGGATATTCAAGGCGAAAGGTGCATGTTCGTTTGGGGATAAATGCCGTTACAAGCACGATAAGGCTCTACCCTCAAACAACTCTCGCCAAGACGCTACAAAAAACCAGTAGCCCGACCGTCGACCTTGAAACTTCAAGCCTGGGAACAAAATCTGCCGGCGGATTATAAGGTTCGTGAATTTATACTTTCGGGAATCAAGAACGGTTTTCATATCATGGACATAGGCAAAATTTCTCAAAGTGCAGAGGTGGAACATTATTCATCGGCCACAAATTTAAATATGCGCGCGCGAACTGAGGCCCAAATTCTCACGGAAGTTGAGAACGGGCATTATAAGATAGTCGATGAAAAACCGCTCATCATTTCTGCACTTGGAGCCATACCAAAATCTGATTCTTCGAAAGTAAGATTAATTCATGATTGTAATCAGCCGACAGGATTTGCAGTTAATGACTTTGCGGACACAACTACCTTTAAATATCAATCAATTAAAGACGCCATAAAGCTAATCAAACCTAACTGTTACATGGCTAAATTACACCTTCAAAATGCTTATCGAAGCGTTAATATTCATCCCTCTAATACTCAAGCTACAGGTTTAAAATGGCGTTTTGGAAACAATAAACACTTCACTTACATGGTAGATACAAAACTTCCCTTCGGAGCAAAACTGTCCCCTTATATATTTAATACACTGACCCAAGCTGTACGAGTGATTATGAAAAATAGAGGTTTCAAAGACATCATTGTGTATTTAGATGATTTTCTCTTAGTAGCAGACACATACGACAATTGTCAAAAAGCACTTCATGAACTTATGAAATTAGTCCGCGAATTAGGATTTCAAATCAACTACAATTAAGTGGAAGGACCGTATCAGAAGCTGACATTCCTTGGGCTCGTTTTAAATTCAATTAATATGACTATAACGGTACCGGACCAAAAAATCACGGAAATACACACGCTCCTGATAAATACACTGCACGCAAGGAAAATTACAAAAAGACGGATTCAACAACTAGTCGGCAAGTTAAATTGGATAACACAATGTGTTTACGGCGGTCGGTTCCATATGCGTCGCTTAATTGACCGCGCAAATTCTCTTCGCTCTAGTGGACATCGTACTTATGTAAATAAAGATATGAAACTTGATATTATGTGGTGGTTGGACTTTATGAAAGTATTAAATGGTACAATGCAGATGATAGACGATAGAATGCCTGTGTCAGTCAGCATTGACGCATGCAAAACTGCATGCGGCTCGTTTTTCCAAGGGGACTTCATACATGCACCATGGACTCCTCAGACGGCATTACTTCCTATAAATTACTTGGAAGTACTTTCATTGTAAATAGCTACAAGACGATGGTCACGTGCGTGGTCCAACAAATTGGTATACGTACATTGTGACAACATAACCGCATGCGCGATCATAAACAAAGGATCTTACAAACATCCAACTGTGATGGACTCGCTTAGACGAATCTTTTTGCTGAGTGCTATTTATAACTTTAGAATTCGTGCTGTTTATTACCCTGGCCGTTTCAACACTCTAGCTGACAGGGTATCAAGACTCCATGAACCAAATGGGTTTTCGCGGCTTATCGAAATCATGGAACAATCGGGGTTTTTCTCTTTACAGTTTTTAACATCTTCGCAGACGGGACATAATTTTCTACTCGTGGGGAGCCCTTATGCAGTTTCGCTGGAGTAAGACAATCCAGTTTCGTTCCAGACCCTTCGATGTACCCCTGCCGCGCATGAAAGACCATAAACTGTGTCCTGTTAAGGCGATCTTCCACGCCGCTCAGTCTACCCGCCAGGCTGATGCAAATGGGCCCGCCTTTGTCTTTAGCGTTAATGGACTGTTGAGGCCCCTTACAAGTGATGAATTTATGGCTAGAATACGTCAGTGCTTAAACCATCATACAACATCTGATATTTCCTCCCATTCCTTCCGACGGGGTGGAGCAACTTATTGTTACACTATAGGACTTTCCGCGGAGACAATTAAAATGCTAGGCGACTGGCGGTCGAACTGTTTCCAAAATTACATATCGAACAAAGTGAATACCCATTTTAAAATAATCCAAAACATACAACAATCTCTCCAACAAACCTGATCACTAATATCTACTTTCTACGTGTGGATTGGGAACGTTTCATTTAAGTGCAACGATAAGGTTCTTTTGTATGGCCATTATCTATTGGCTTTGTGCGCCTTATCATGATGGTTTCTTTGATGCGCTTTTATATATAACATTGATTGGTATATATCTTTTATGTATATTAATGCTTTGTGTACCGATGCAGTTCAAATGCGCCAATTTTATGTTCTTGTTTTTCTGAATTTCTCATGTTGTTTATTTGTATTGCGCGCTTTTTGCACATATTTAATTACGCTTATTATTGTCTTTGGTTGTATTTTCATACCAGTCGCGCTTTTCAGCATTAGTTTAACGGAGCTGTAGTTAGTTTTTTATTTAGTAATAAAGCTCTCTTACCCCCCCTTATAATTAGTTTGTTCATTCGTTTAACTACCTTTGACAATATCTCATAGTGAGGGATATAGTGCCGTTATTGATATCTGAGCTAACCTTTCTGGTAAAGAACATTCTAAATTAATTATTTGATAATAACTACAAATAGTGCAAAGTTTATAGATACTATAAAATGTGATTGATTCAAGCAATCAAAAGATGTGATCAAATTAGATTAATCATATCTAAAACATAAAATCAAATAAGATATAAATAACTTTGAGGTTGGTGACGTGACAGTCGCTACCTTTAATTCGGTGACTGACTTGACAGTCTCTACCTTGAGTACGGTTGGTGACATGATAGTCGCTACCTTGAGTACGGTGGTTGACGTGACAGTCGCTAGCCAAAATGACTTTTAAACAGTAGTTAGGAATATACAAAATGATTTAATCCTAGTATTTTGGTACTTAAAAAAAAATGTACTTACACGTGTAAAATTATCAAAGTGTTATTTCAATGGTATTAAATAACATGTTTTGGTGGGTGACATAATTATCGCTGACCTACCTTGCATTTATTCCTCAGTTATGGTAATTTGAAATTACTTTGACTTTAAATGCTCAAAAAGGAAAATAATAATAATAAAAATAAAACAAATATGCTGTCTGGCCCTTGTGAAATATTAGTACAGTATGCAACATGGAGAAATCATTGCTGATGCCAATGACGATGATGTGCACCTGAAAATTATAATCGAGAAGGTAGCAACAGTTGGATGTTCTAAATTTGTACATTGTATGTTCTGGTTGATTGTTTAGTGTTTTAAGGAGGTAATTAATATATATGTCCTTGGTATATACCAATCTTTGTTTGCTGCACAATTTGTTTATAGTTTCATGTGTTACGCAACTTTTATCTTCGATCTATCTTCTCTTCAGGTATACATAATTATCGAAGTATAGGTCACTTTATGGTTTAGATAATTACTTATAAAAATATTAGAGTTATTTAGTTACAAGGACTGTTCTGTTGCTCTTATCCGCAGTTGGTACCATATATATTTTACCAGATTTGTGCAAAATAAGGTGATTTTATCTCAACTATACACAGTCGGCAAATAAGCACCATTTTTACAAACAGAAGATTTTGTGGGCGTTTCAAACATTATGTCATGTTAGCTTTTGAACTGACAAAATACTGTTCAAAATCATAACAAAATATCAATTAAATGTTATTCTTTGTAAAATTTTCCTAAGCAAGGTAATCATGCTATTATACAGCATTGCAGTTTACCTATATATTTTTCAAAAGGTCAGATTACTTAATTGGTAGAGCAACCCAGGCCAATATCATATGATCATTATCATCAGATGGCTCATGGGTGGATTCGGGTTCAAAACCCGATCTGACCTTCGTAGGTAAACCTGTGGTTGCAAGGCTGGCAACTGATAGTGTGATTTGGGCGGGGTTTTGGGCTAAAAGTTCTGTTCATCAGGTCACATGAAACCCTTTAATATGGTCCGTTTGTTGTTTAATTGCTGATTAACGTAATAATTAAAAGAAAATTTCCTTTTTTTTTAAATACCAGTGCCTATATTATGACCAGTCTTTAAGAACTCCACGTACGTTCTTCTGTTAGGAAGTGCCTATAATAATTTTATTTAAATATCATCTTTATTAAAGTTTTTTGTTAGTTTCTTCTATTAAACATTAATCAAGTTCGCTTTGAGGCTTTGCCTTATTTCATATTAAAGAATGTATTAATCGTTATCAAACATAAATACTTTCAATAGTATCAATATTTTTACGGAGATCGCTTGAACCCTTTCTCTCTCGAAAAATAATCATCTCTCTCGGTTGACCAACGTCTAAATCTCATGCGGCCGCCATGTTTACGAACGCTAAGAGTGGTCTTACCCAGTCGTAGCTTTAAGCACAAATCTGACGACATCTTAACTGCGATTTCTTTGATAAAACGGTTCGCAGTACTTACGATAAGCGTACGATAAAATCCTACGAATCTTACGTATAATCACGCTTAGATCCGTTGATAAAACGGCCTCCAAATCGTTAGGCGGACAATTCATCGCAACCTGTTATCATGGATGATTATTAAAGGCATTAGCGGCCTACTGAGATGGGCAATATTAAAACTAACTTACGTTTGACCACCAAACTTAATAGCCAATAAAACACGTAGGCGTGAGTTTGAATATTAAAAAAAAAATTTGTTCATATTGTATGTATGCAAAAATAGGCCTTATGCGTTATGCAGACTGATCCATGTAGATTTGCAATGATTTTGTCATTTCTTAATTTTTCCCCAATAGATCAACAGGATATAAACCGACGTAAAAGCATCTCCACTTGTGCATGACAGACATGGAAATATGACATTCTATATCATTTAAAAAAATCTCCAAAGCTGCATGTTTGGGAATATGAATGGCATTCTTCACACGGCCACTCTTCCCCTACATGTGATTCAACGAGGGAAGTTATCAGTAATGATTGACGAACATTCATAGCCGGTTTGCAAAATGCTTCAAATGATCATTGTTTAAATAACAATGTGCTAAAGGGTCCCAATTTATCCTGTTTATATTTAATAATTCACGCTTAAATGCACGCAAAAACATTGTGCCTACTAACATATATATGTGCATGACAGTATTAATATGTATATGCATATAATCTTGCACATGATTAATAGAAGATGAGTCTAGGAACAATGTAGAATTATTTCAATGATGGAAACATGTATGGGCTGAAATGTTAATGCATATTATTTAATATTATTTAAAATGATATTATGGGCATTTTTCACTGTTGAATTGAGCTGAAAAGAATTAACAGGTCAAAAGAGTTAGTTAAAATGTGATTACTGACCAATTGTCTGCAACTCATCTTGCTACCGGTTGTTTATAAAAATATATTTTATATTCGATATCTTACGTGACTCACCCAGTCCTGTAAGCCAAAATGATCCGTAAAACAAAATTGTGTCTGTGTGTTGTATGAACGAATCTGCACTAAAACTAAATTTAGGTTCACATCGTACATGCATGATCAGTTGTCAAACGAAAGAACGGTTGATATTCAAATGCATTATTTTTCTCTTTCCGGTTATTTAATTCTGAAATCGAAAATGTCTGTACAGTCGAATTCGCCAGCATGTATATCATGCATGTACGATGTGAATCGAAATTTAGTTTAACGATTCATTTTAAATTCCTGCAACGATATATATTCATACGACACACGAACACTAACTCTGATCCTAATAAAAAGACGAATTCTTCGGTTATTGTAGAAAAATATGTACGAAATATCTTCGTCACAATCGGCTCGGGGCGCTAATTTGTCTTTGCTGCATTTTATGAAATTCGTCTTCAATGTTAATTTACCACAGTGATTCATTTTGCTGTGCGTCCCGCATGCCAGACGCACGTTTTTTTTCTGGGGACGCATCATTCTCAAACATGTGCGTACTCGGGACGCATTGTTTAAAAACTCCGATTTTCAACATCGTCAAAGTTGTACATGATAGAGTTCGATTCGTGGAGATAATGCTGCGTTTACACTATGTTCCCGGCGACCACGGCAATCACGTTTCGGGCCACCGTGGAGGAAACGGGATGAACGTGAGGCAACGTAAGGGAACGGGATAGCCAAACGTGACACAACTGGGTTGCCGTGGTTGCCGTGCCAAAGGTTTAAACGGTAAAAAATGTTGCCACGGCAGCCACGGCGGAAATGAGAAACGTGATAGAACTTTATAAACGCAACAAAACTTGACAGTTCGTAGCAGACCGTAACAGAACCTGAAAAGGGTCCGTACTCTGACGGGAATCCTATGCATTTACCTACATGTTAATCAAGTGTTGTTACATTTTGTTACGTTTTGTCAAGATTACCACGGCAAGCTAGGATAATTGACAGCCGTTTTGCTACGTGTTTTTTCCGACCCGTTACGGTGTGTTGCGCTTTGCAGGCAGATGCGTTACGGCCAGTTGAGTCGTTGTACGGTCTGACACGATTCGCGCAGTCTGAAGATGAGTATATAAAAGCCGTGCTATTCAGGAAACTTTCATTTCAGTCTGAACACTCGATCAGTATAATGCCACCAAGACAGCGCCGAACAAAGGCTCCCCGCGCTGCAAAGGACGCTCAAGTTGAGGAGCAACCTGAAAGTCCATGCCTACCACTGCACGATCAAGAAGAACCCACTGCTCCGGTTGATCAACCCCCTTACACATGAGGAAGAAGAAGCTGAAGGACGTGCATGTGCTAGGAAGAGAACAACCCCTAGGGTCATAACAAATTTTACTGAAGAAGAAAAAAAGAGCTATTATTTGACTTACTCCAGCAAAATCCAATTATCTACTCAAAGAGGCTGACAGGTTACAAAGACGCCGTGGCCAAAGACAGGCTCTGGGTGGAGCAGGCCACAAAGATGAAACGCATAGGAGAGTGACGAGAAATTGTCCCCTGTAGCCAAATGCCTATCAGAGTCAGTGCCAGTGTCAATCCAGGTGTAAGGGAAGAGAGAAACTTCGTATCTTGTCTTGAGGTGACTTGAGATATCCTTTCAAGCATCTCGTCGAATTGTTCTGGGGGCATCCTCAGATAATTCTGAAAGGTGTCTATATCTTCGTTGCGGAGTTCCCTGGTAAGAAATGCATCAACGTGCCCTTGCTGCTGCCTTCTAGCCTCCGATAACCATGGACGAACCATCAGGGACCTTGGCCTCCTTCTTCGTCTTTTCCCAAACGTTTGTGCTTCTTTCAGCTCTTTACAACGCAAAGATTTTATCAATGCATTTGCAGGCAAACACAAAATCATCCTCGTCGTTCACATCCATGTCACTGAAATTATTTTGTTATAATAAATACTGTTGCTTGAGAGTTTTCTTTTATACCGGGAGCACAATCGTGCCGAGACCTCTCGGATGTCCACGTTTGATCAGCACGGTACCTTGACAGAACGTGACAAATGAATGACAAACGTGTACAACGTATCAGACCTGCATGACAAACGCAAACAACGTGCGGGAACTAAACATAACGCATCGTACCTTGAAGCAACATTTATACATCCGTGGCAGACCGTGGATGAAAACTTAGCGCACCGTCGAAGGGCCGCGTTTTTGTTTCGACGGCACGTCACGTATACCTTAACAAACCGTGAGGAAACTTAGCACAACCTTGGATTAAAGGTCAAAAATTGCAACAGTCAGACGGCGCGATACGTTTCGGACAAACGGGACTGCCGTGGCTGCCGGGAACATAATGTAAACGCAGCATAAGCGAATCACATGTAAACACCGTTTTGAAAAGTAGAACGGAAGTTACTACATTCGGAATGTAATACGCGTATTTTCATTGGTTGAAATATATCAATTATCCAATCAGTTACAGCGTTTTATTAAAAGTTTGTTGGACGTCTAATTGGCTGTCCCGGATGGTAAACAAAGAAAATGCCACCCAAAAAGGTTTTCAAAATTGATCCTCAACAATTTAAACTCGCTGTGTAGATATTTATCGATAACGCAGCCTCGATGTAAACCAGGTGGTTTAATGTGAAGAATAAACGGCGGAAAACACATTTTGCGTTCGTCTGTTGTGAGCGCAGACAGTTATATAGTAAAGCGATGTTACTATACTTTTCTGGATTAATTGATCATTGTTGTTTATTCTAAAGTGACAATTAAAAATTTGCAAGTTCTGAAATAAATAACATCTTTTACGGTACATACATAAAAGTGATACAACATACATAATAGTGATACAGATCGTACAGTATTCCGTCCTATGTAACGTAGAATGTAAGTACATATAATAACACAGACATCTGCTGTTCATAATGCAGGATGTGAGAGGGTTTTTTCTGTACAGAACAAGGTCTTGACCAAATTCAGGAACAGGTTAACTGTAGGGAAACAAGACAAACATACAGAGTGAAGTTGTACAATTTTGCCCTGAATGAATTTATGGGAAAAGCTCTCCCTGAAAAAAAAAACAAGGCGAGAAGGCTATACATCTTAAATACAGTATGAGTGTTGTTAAGGTAAACCTTTGACCAAAGCAGAACTTGTCTTTTGTCAAACTGTTTGAAAGGGCTTATTTGGACCAAAAAAGTATAAACACTAGTCATCCAATTTATTAAAACCAAATTGTCCAAATTGTTAAAGATGTCAAAAGTTCTCTGTTTAAGATGCCATATGTTTCACTGTTTGTTATTTAAAGTAAAACAAATAAAGATTTTACTTGCTATAAACCTATTTCTTCCATAAAAGAGCCCCTGGCTAAGGCGTATCATGTTTAGTAGATTATTTGTAACGAATTTACAAAGACACAATCTGGGACCCATTGTTTTCAGTTTGGACCCATTGTTTCAAAATATGCGAGTCCCAGGGACTCTTTGATGTAGATTTCAAAATAAATCACTGTTACCATGCCTATTTTGTGTTATTGTAACATATTTTATCAATATATTACAATTTAACACATATAAAAAATTGTAAATCTCGCTTTAAAGGTATTTCTTTGCTTATATTAACTTATTAAGTGATGATTTTTCTTTCTTTACTCGGTAGTTCTATATACATATATATAGTTCTATTTCTGTACTAAGAAATCTTAATCTTAATTGATTAGATTTCGCATCACTATGGTTAATGTGAAAACTTGATATACATTTACGACCGTTAACGACTTTATACGTTAATACGTTAACGTATTTTATATAAATATAAACACAATGAATAAGAAACTGTGACCTTTTATTCGTGTAAATAATTTAAGTGGAAAACAGTTAGACACAATACAAGTAATAATACACACAAATACGCAACATACATAAATAGATAAAACTGAGGTCCATGTCATCGCACGGTCAGTCTTAAGTATTTTGGGTTTCAACCGGTTTCAAATAGATAGCTCCAAACCTTACACGTGGCGTTCTTCTCAAGACACTTTATTGTTTCTGTAAAATACCGCGATAGCATCAATTTTCAAATTGAACATCAAAATTATTAGAAATATTTCAATTTAAATTACCATTTCAACACCCAAACTGGAGCAACATAATGTTTACTCTTTAGGAACGATGGATTGAACTTAAACAAGTATTAAATGCATACTTGTGTTAAAGCTTAAGAAACAAAGAATCATACAGTTGAAATACCATTCAAACCATAAATTCATACAATTCTCATACAATATCAGAAAGAAGCCGTAATAATGTTTGTAAAAGGCCAATTCACAAACTTGGTTATGTATATTAATTGTAAGCAATATAAGAAGCAACTCCATAATTGTTAAAAAAACACAAAAATCAAGCAAAGTACAAAGATAATAATGTAACATAATAACGTTATTCCCTAAAACAAAACACATAAAACGAGTCTTAGACGACACGCATGTGCCATCATCCATTTTTAAAAATGCAATGACGTAATAAATTCAAAGTCATACCACCTTATCCGCTGCCATGTTTGAACTGAGTTTAAGTTAACTAATTGTGTTAGTGATTCTTTTGTAATCAGATCCACACAAAAACACAAACACAGATTCGTTTTTATTATCCACCGCCATAGGCGGAGGGATATTGTTTTGGCGTTGTCCGTCCGTCCTTCCGTCCGTCTTTCCGTCCGTCCGGAGCCGTCTTGGAAGTGCTTTGGCGGATTTCATTGAAACTTGGTATGAGTATATATATGGATAAGAGGATGATGCACGCCAAATGGCATTGTACCCCATCTGTTAATAACAGAGTTATGGCCCTTTGTATCTTGAAAAAAAATGCTTTTTTGTGTGTCCGGAGCCATTTCTTGGAAGTGCTTTGGCCGATTTCATTGAAACTTGGTATGAGTATATATATGGATAAGAGGATGATACACGCCAAATGGCATTGTACACCATCTGTTAATTACGGAGTTATGGCCCTTTGTATCTTGAAAAAATGCTTTTTTGAGTGTCAAATATAACACTTTTGTGTCGAGAAGCATATTGGCGGGGGATATCAATTCAACGAATTTGCTTGTTTATAAAGAAACATTGGACGAACAGTAACTTATAACTAATAAATCCACAAAAATATTAGACTACTTAACGATGTTTCTGGTATTGTTTAAGATCGAACACTAACAACAAACAAATACACAAGGTTTGAAAACGAAGTAAAGCATACGTGCTATGTATCGTTAACTGTAGGCAACATTTAAGTGCACTTAGAAAATAACGCAACCATTACTACATAACGCACTTATCCATTTTCGGTAAATTGACACTTAATAGACGCTCTTATGTTCATGCTTGTCAATGTATGATTAATGTTTACTACGAGCATGTTTATTTTAGCTTGATGGTACCGGTATATCGAACATATCGCGATCGTAAGATGAACGATCTACCACAGCTTGATTTTTTGTTATCATTATTTACGGTAGTAGGGACGCACTGAGGTCGGGACTTTTCGCGTAACCATTTACCGACGCGCAAACACAGAGAGCTACGAAGACTGCGAAATTGTGCCTTGTTCTGAGAAAACTGGGCTAAATCCATGTGCATAAAGTGTCATCCCAGATTAGCCTGTGCAGTCCGCACAGGCTAATCAGGGACGACACTTTCCGCTTTTATGGTATTTTTAGTTTCAAGGAAGTCCCTCCTTACCGAAAATCCAGTTTAGGCGGAAAGTGTCGCCCTTGATTAGATTGTGCGGACTGCACAGGCCAATTTGGGATGACACTTTATGCACGTGCATTAAGCCCAATTTTGTCAGCTCAATTAATCGACAGCAATCGGGTAACCAGCTGAATTGAAACAAACATAGGTTTTGACGCGCACAATTAAATACAAAATAAAACGTTATAATATTTTACAGATGACTTCAAATCAATGATCACTTAACATTTTTAATGTACATCTTACGACAAGTACATGTATTCGTTTATTAGCAAAAATAAGGCTATTAGTTAATAGACTGAACATCTTAAAGTGTTAAAAAAATATTTTTGATTATTTATTAATTTGAACAATATATATTTCATATTGTATATGTGGAGCGTCATTCGAAATATATTCCTTTTGCGTTATGAGAACAGCGTAGCTCCATAACATCCTGCATGTCGTCACGGAGCGTATATTCTCATCTAGAGTCCGTGATGTCGTCAAACATATTTATTGGGCAACCCTGCCCGATATAAAGCGGGAAAGAGCAGTCTGGTGTTGAGCTGCGGTTTGAAAATATGTACGCGAATATCTGTTATAACAACATTACACAAACAAATGGTGTCCAACCGCCCGACAGAATTTACACATGTAATTCAATAACAATGTTTATATATAAACAAATAATATTTAATCTTATGACATTTTTGTGCTTTTACACTATTATAAAAAGTTTTAATTAACTAAAATACAAGTAGATTCATAACCGCACTGATCGTTATATAAATTCACTTCAACTAATGTTCACCCCTGGCCTCTCTGATGACTGCCAAAGAGTACTGGAGCTGAGTCCATTTATTAGGATTGCCGCCTTTGTCTGGATGATACTGAAGCGCAAGCTGTCGGTAGCGAGAATTGATATCGCTATTGGACGCGTTTGGTGGGAGGCCAAGAAAGTTGTATCCTCTCTCAAGTGCTTCACTTTTGGGTAGTCCAAATACCCACTGCGTAAGCCGATCAGAAAGCGCGTGAGCAGCGTACGAAGAACCGTACCCTCCTATTATCGCTCCGCCAATAGCCCCAACCACCGTTCCAATTGGACCAAGAAAACTACCAACAGCAGCACCTATGACTTCGCCGCCTATCCCACCAGCAATGCCAGCAGCTACGCTGACGCCATTGTCGATAATATTCTTTACGCATCTTGTTCCGGAAATCTCACCCTTCCACCATCGCCGTATGTTGACAATGACGTCATAAGCAAGGTACGCAGCCACCAAACCAACACGTACCAATGGCTTCGCTACTCTTGCCTTAGTTAAAGCCTTATCGACAAACCTGACAACACTACTTGCGTTGCCAATCGCCTGCAGCGCATTCGATAAGGCAAGATATGATTCAGGAGGCATGCTACTTACTGCTCGCATAAAGTTATACTGCACCACACAGGACACGCTGTCTCCTGGCACGGCTAAATCCCATTTTTGACCATGGTCTGGATTTTCGCTCAGATCATCTTTCATAAAATTTTGCCAAATATCATACATCATCTGCTTATAATGAGGATCCTTTTCCGCCGTTTTAGTATCCTGTTCCATTCTTTCAGCGACTTTTGTGAAAACGCTCGGCATATTGACAACAGCTTTAAGGGACTGGATATATGGCTCGGCAAAACCGTTGGCTGAATGATCAGCAAGGAAAAAAATAATCCGGGCAAGACTGTCTGGCTTGGACTGAAAACTTTCTTGGAGCGCAGTTAATACATCGCTCGGCAAAGGCACTGAAGTCTGAAAGTTAATACACAGAAAAAGTAAACAAAGATTCGTTCTGCAGTTGATCACTATCTAAATATTAAACAAGAAATGTCTTAAACAATAAAAGTATTTAAATAAAGACAACGTGCTTTGAAATCAAGTATATTGAAAAACACAACTGCAGGACAAATATTATTTGAATTGCGTTTCAAACAAACATCCTGATATAAATTGTTGCAACTTCTTGATCGTCTTCGACCACATCTAATAATACATTGTCAACATATATCAGGCGTTGTTTTTATATGATAAAATTTTCAAAGTCAATCGCTTTTAACCGTTAGTTATTCTCTTTTCATACCCAAGCCAAATCGAAATTGACTGAAACAAATAATTAAATTGTAACAAACAACTGATTTGAAATCTCAAACACTGTTAAGATAAAATACAAACATAAAGTGAATTCTTTAAAATTTACCATTTTAGAAGACAAGTGATAATCCGCTGATATTTCAACTGCAAATCCAAACTGAGTGTGGACTGGAACGATTAATCATTAGCTATTTATATAAACTTTCGTTTTTGATTTTCGGAAAATGGAGTAGTTTCGTTCTCGGAAAATGCTTACCACGGAAATTTTACTTTTCCACGGACAAGCCAGCTTTGAATAATTTGATAATTTTCTTAGCAGGGCCTCAATGGACAAAACATGTAATACGTTTGGTTGTAAACTGGTTGACCAATGTAAATCTTTGGATATGCGATGTGTTAACGGCAGGTTATTTGATGATTGTAACAAAGGTTCAATCACATTTGCGTCACGTAACGGTACTTCCACTATTGATTATGTACTAGCACGTGAATGTCACTTTACTCTGATCACTGATTTTGCGGTGATAAATTTTAACCAGTTGAGCGATCACGCACCATTGTATTTTGCTGTCAAGTGTAATAATAACCTATTGTCAAAACATGAATATGTTGAAACCAAATATAGATAGAATGCGGATTTAAAGGATGATTTTAAAAATTAGCTTATTGTCGATTATTGAACAATTAGACAATTAAACATCAAGTATTGACTCAACTTGTACTTATGACGTTGTTAACCAGTTTTCAGGTCTCTTGAACGACGTTGCTGAACCACTCTTTGCAAAATCTTTAACAAATCGTAATAACAGTTATTTTGCACCGTCGTCAGTTGCTAAGCATGCAGAGTGGTTCGATAGCGATTGTTTACAAGCCAAACCTAAATATGAAGAATCTTACGTATTTTTAATCAGCGTACTGTATGACGCCTGTTTCTCGAGACTATTTTTGTTATTGCAAAAGTCGTTATAAGAAATTAATATCGCAAAAAATGAAAAATAATTAGTCAACAAAATAAAAGGATATCGAAAATTTAAAAAAGAGCAAACCTAGGGGTTTTTGGAAATATTTTACCAAAAAGGAAAAGGCCCATGTCAATGCCGCTATATGTTTGGACGAATTTTATAGATTCTTTTCAAACTTAGAACAATATATTTTTCAGTTGCCCAACGAAACTGTAGAAACTTTTTGAACGAACCACGATTTAAATGCAGATGCCGATTAAAATGACGAATTAGATTTTCCTATAACGATTGATGAAGTTAAGAAAGCAATCAAAAGATTAAAACGAAATAAGGCAAATGGAATAGACTGTTTACTAAATGAGTATTTTATTGAATGTAGTGATATTCTCTCGCCATATATTTGTAAAATATTTAATGCGATATTAGTGTCGGGTGTTTTTCCGGAAAGTTGGGCGGATGGAATTATTATTCCACTGTTCAAAAAAGGCGATCATCGTTGTTCTGTTGCAAATTACAGAGGTATCACTTTATTAAGTTGTTTTTCAAAGTTATTTACTACTTTATTGAATGTTAGAATTACGTCATTTTGTGAAAAATATAACCTCATTTCCGATGCACAGTTTGGTTTTCGTAAAGATTTGTCCACTACGGATGCCATATTTTCCTTATTGTCTGTTGTCCAACATTATTTGAATAACAACAAACGGCTATATGTAACATTTATTTATCTTAAAAAAATGCTTTGACAGTATATATCGAAATGCACTTTGGTATAAATTATACAATGCTGATATACGTTGTAAAGTTTTCCTTATTATTAAAAATATGTATTCACATGTCTAATCACGTGTTAAGCATTGTAATAGTCTTTCTGAATATTCTGTCGGCTTAAGACAATAAGGGGTTGTCTCCCCTTTGCTAGTGTCTCTATTTTTAGAGGACTTAGAAATGTTTTTACAAAATAATGCAAATGCTGGAATTTAGTTGTATGATATTGTTTTGCTGGTTTTATTCTTTGCAGATGATATGATGATTTTAGGCAAAACGCCCCAAGAATTACAAGCACACTAAAATAATATAGCAATTTATTGCGATAAGTGTAGTTTAGAAGTCAATAGTTCAAAAACTAAAATTATGGTATTCAGAAAACGTGGTGCACTACGTGAGGACGAGCGATGCTCGTATAAAACGAACCAATAGAAATTGTTGATGGATGTAATTATCTCGTCTGTGTTTTTAAATACACTGAGAAATTTGCTACAAATAATGAGTACTTAATTGGTAAATCTTTAAAAACTGTACATATTTTGTTACATAATCTCAAAAAAATATCCTTTCAGTCCAAAGTCATGTTGTGAATTGTTCGATGCTTTTGTAGGTTCTACACTTTATAATGCGTCCGAAGTTTGGGTTTTTACCAAGTCAAAAGATATTGAACGTGTGCATTTACAATTTTGTAAAGCAATACTAAATGTAAGGAAATAAACTGCATCTGTAGGAGTATACGGCGACATGGGGCGATACCCTTTATATATATCCAGGTATACGAGGATGATATCGTATTAATGTAAGATTTTGCAGAGCAATAATATAATTATTTCATCTTTGTATCGTAGAGCTTTAGAAGATTGTAAACTAGGTCACTCTAACTGGATGTCCTGTGTAAAGAAACTTCTAGATGATTTTGGGTTTTCTGGGGTATTTTTAAACCCAGAAAATGTATGTAGTTCTTTTCCGTTCATATTTAAGGAGCGGGTTATAAGTAATTTTATTCAAAAATGGCAAGGGTTATTACTGCGTAGTCCAGTTTTAACAGATTACGCTCATTACAAAACTAACTTTGCCTATGAAAACTACCTTGATATATTGCCTGTTAACCTGAGGAAATTTGTTACACGCTTTAGGATTTGTGCACACTCATTAAGAATTCATACGGGCCGTCATGGCTCTAGTAATATACAAAGAAACGAAAGATTCTGTTTGTATTGTGGTAGTCGCGATCTAGAAGACACGTACCATTTTATATGTATTTGTCAATGTTACATTACTATAAGGAGAAGATTCCTTGATAGAAAATTATACGTTAAACCTTCAGTATATAAATTCAATTCTTTAATGGGATCTGTTAACGCATCTGTTCTTAAAAAAAATTGCAAACTATATAAAATATGCACTAGATATCAGACAATCTGTTACCGTGTAATACATGTACATCACTCTCCATGTTTATGTTACGTAGTCTGTACACTGTATTTGAATCAATATTTGCTTTTTGTTAAAACATTACCTAAAAAAACATAAACAAACTGACCACCGATGTATTGTATTTAATCACATTATTTTCTAGATTGTGTACTTTGTACCGACCTCGAATAAAATGTTGGCTTGTCTTGTCTTGTCTTTGAAGGGGAAATTGACGACTCGGATGGGAAGCTTATCTTTCTACCACCCTTTATGAAATAAACTGAATATGCTTCATGTTTTTATTTAATAAATAACCTTAGTTTAATGTTTGAATACTGTTCTTGCATAAATGGTAATTGTAGTTTTCTGTCTGTCATTTGTTTTTAATTATGATATATTTCATTATTAGTGTGCAATCATATACAAAAATTGATTATTTATGTTTTGTTCTTATTGCTTAAGATGAAATATGATGTATTTGTTGCAAATTGTATTATGCCAGAAGACCTTGTTGAAAAAAAGAAATGTATTATATAAATTGCATATTATATAATTGGCAGTAGCGAGCCGTACGGCCCAGTACGACTAGCCAATATAGGCTAACCGTACGGGGCCGTACGACTAGCCTATATTCACTAGTCGTACGGCTCTGTACGTATAGTCTTTTCTATAGGGACTGTCTAGCCGTTAGGCTGTGGTTTTTGGATTTCTCTTTATGCTACAAACATTAATGTTTCAGAAACCATGAGTTTGACGTAAGGACTCCGCACAAAAGAAAGTAGGGAACGATCAGCAAGCTCGGCGGAGTTCCGAAAGGCGTTCAGTCCATTCGGGAACACTACAACGTTAATGAAGCAAAACTACTACATTCTTTAAGACTTGGCATTACATCAAATACTTAAAACGAACTCAAGATAGAAAACGAACACGGCCCTTTTAATAATACATGATTTAAAGTGACTTTGACAATTCAATGGGATTCATATTGACGATGTTTTTTTTAATTATAAATTAATGATTCAATTTAAGCAAATGAAAGTTATGCAACAGAGATCATTTTATGTTAGCAGTATTCGAACATGAAATTATGAAATTTATGATGTTAACCCTTTGGCATAACAACAAATGCATATCGTTTATTCCTATAGCATATTGATTGTTCTTATGATAGAAATTTAAGTACAGATAGATTTAATAATAGGGAAATATTTTAATAATATGTTTGAGTAATTGATTAGAAACTGTTATAATTACAAATATGTAAGAAAATGTTAAAAGGTTATTTACATCAATATTTCTATCTTATACGTAAGCAGATGTTAAAAGTTTAAAGTGGTCAAACTATTTGAGATTTCAATTCGTACATGTAAAGACTAGTTAAAATATTGGAAGGTTTGTCAATAAGCAAGTAAACATGATATAGTGTGGGGTAAATAAATTGAAAAGTTTAATACCATATGTTAAGATAAGGAAATTGAGGGAATATATAACTGACAGACATTTGATTAACGGACCAGGTCAACCTATTGACATATAGAATTGTTATTACCTCATATTATCATTGTAACAGTACACATGAAAGGGGTCAACAGAAAGTCTTATTTGTACAGGCCATATAAGTTAATTCACAGGCATTCACAGGCAAACCCAACATAAAGTTTTATGTCACACCGAGTAATGAGGTTTTAGAATATTCTATGAGCATGTAAGAACTCTAACAGTTCGGGCGGTCAATTCCCAAGGTGCAATGTAACCAACCCGTAATAAGCCCGGACCGTGGTGACCAATCGGAATTACAAGTAAATTTTATGCAAATTAACCTGGGGATAATATGCAGTGTTTTAGTTAGTAGAAGGCAGTCTGCGGTGAAATTTGAAAAGAACTTTGAGATTTGTCACGTCTTCTTGACGTGGCGGCCATGTGGTCGCCTCGCTGTAAAATTGTATTTCATGAACATTAGCAAGCGTTGTGTTAGAAAATATTCAACAGACATAAATCGCGATGAAAACAGAAATTAACTTTGTTTGTTACTGTGTGTTCACAATGTGTAATTACGCTACAACCCTTTACCCTTTTCTGAATTGTTAATATTCTTTATAACCGTACTAAATTTATAAATCATTGTCTTGTAGTGATATATGTATTTGTTATGGTACAGTCAAATGTCATGTAATAAATAGATCAATGTTAAATATTGTTTTTGTTAGTTGACTAGACCCAGGGTTTAAACACGAGTGCAAAGATCAAGTGATTTTATAGCAGTGCAACTATACGTTTTGCATACAAATGGCAACATTGTTTAATATCGTTTTGCGCGGATCAGATTGCGCATTTTACTGGTTAAAAATCATGAACAATCCCGAATGCGGACCTGAAGCATACCAATTTATTTTATTTTTCTTAAATTGGAAAATGCGAATAATACTAAAACGAGTTGGGACATGTATTTGTTATACATTGCAATATCAGTGTCTTGACAAAATGAGCTGATAAAAAGCAAAAGTATTGGTCTTTGCTTATTAAGAAAGTATGTTTAATTCCTTATATTGTTATATCTATGAATACACTTAAGATGTCCGAGATGTAAGAATATTGATCAGTACGATATTAAAAATTACTAATACTTGTTTGGCGCAGTAAAAGTTGAATTACCCGTTTTGCGGCTTTGTGTTTTACATGAATGCATGACTATGTATAATATACAACACATTAGCTGTTCCATAATCATCAATTTAAACATTTTTCCACAGACGTGGCAAGTCACTTTCGGAGCATCGTGTTTATTCATATGCTGTTTCAACAGCCTTCCTGTCTTACACGTTTTGGTGCATGTTGCATATGTAACCTCTCTTTCTTCATGGTCCGGAAGGCTGCATTTGTTCATTCCAAGAATCAATGGGTTTTGTACGACTAACGAACACAGGTGTATATTTTTTTAGCAGAATGTGTACTTAAATGTTGTTGAATAGCGTATCTTGGCTGACATGGCTTCGCACACAGTTTACACGAATACTTCGATGCATGGCCTAGATGAAGCTCATAATCATTCTTGTTTAAACAATACGTCGTAGTGAACACCTTCCCACACTGACTACAAACTTTTTGACTATCGATGTTGGAACGGGTGTGACGCTGCAGTGAATTTTTACAATTAAATGGTTTCCACACCTTGGAAAATTGCGCACGTAGGTGGATCCACTTAGAAGCTACATGTGACGCTTTAAAGAGTATGCGGACGATGAAGCAACACCGCATTCTTCGCATGTAGGTCGTTTCCGTTTGACGATGACATCTGAAATAAGACATGAAATAATTCGCCTAATATGATTAAAGGCTCACCGATTTTGAAATGACTTTGTTTGACTCCGTTGATTACACATTCATTGACTCCAGCTATATTTGTCCATGAACAATAAGTGTATCTTATCTGTGTGAAGTATTAAAGGTTATAAAAAAATTGCACGATATGGATTTATATTGTATAATTGTAAGGTTTAAACCCTTTCACGGCGGCATTGAGGGGACATTGGCATTTTTATTTTGAAATATTTCCAAATCTTAAAAAGTGGCGTTTTTGCACAATTCTCACACATTTTAGAGATACTCGTTCTCATGTCTTACTAATCATAAGTTTATGCTTCAGCAATAATTTCACACGAAAATTGGTATATATAGGAAAACAATGTTAACCGTTTAGACGTATGTGGTATAGTTTGTCTAATTATTTAGACTAAAGTGAATACTTGCGCACGGAGGTGTGTATAAATGTGGATAAATGCGAAGGCATTTTCTAATTTAATCATGTGCATGTAAAATCAATATGTGCGCAACTAAAAGCAATACGAGCGCACGAGAAAGCAATACGTGCGCATGTGATAAATAGATCAATGAAAAGATAAAACGTGCGCACGCAGCACGTTAAACATACGCATATAAACATCAATGCGTGCGAACATACATGTCATTCGTGCGCAAATGTAAGTAATACGTCCGCACGTGTATTGTAAAATATATTGTCCCTTTTTTCTATGCCCCTGTACACTGTATTATGAATCCACAAATTATAGTAACACATCACCTATAAGAAAAGCATATATAAACATGCGTATTTTTATTTTGTTTTCCTTTTTTATCTGTGTATTCTGACTTTCACATAAATATCAGTTACTGAAAGTGGGGTAACTGTGCTCAACAGTTAAGGAAATTGGGGTTAATTTTCGAATGTTGATGCATATATTGCGATTGCCTGTTGGAAGCATCTTGGCGTTTATGCAAGGTAAACTATGATGGCTCTTGAGTCCATCTTTGCATGAACACTGCTTAGAAAACCTCATATATGGCCTAAAAATGCACATACATTGAAGCGTGTAAATCGTAAACAAAGAGACACTTGCGTATAAAGTCTTCAATAACTTTTTTAATATTAATAATGCATCAACAGGCTTTATACCGAGGTTAAATGGATATTAGTAGATCATCCTGCGCGTAAGTATAATGTCAAATAAGTATGGTAAATGTACAAACCTTTCAAAAATTCCGACGAAAACATTCAAAAATCATTCGTTAACCGCCATTTTGAACAACAGTTACTTTTTTTTCACTTACGTCACGCCAATTACTTGCGTACGATCCACCCCCTGAAAGAAACCCATGCGCCCGGTTCAAAATATTTCTCGATACAGTCAATGCTAACCGTGGTGAAAATTTCTGGACATTAAAGTGATATTATGGGCATCTAACAGTTTATAGGTGTCTATCGCAACTTTTGTTTATTTTTGGTGTTTCCACTTCATATACACTTATATCGTTAATGCAGCATCAACATACTAAAACAATATCACTGAAAGAGAAAATTAATGCATTTGAATATCAACAGTACTTTCGTTTGACAACTGATCATGCATGTACGATGTGATACTAAATTTAGTTTTAGTGCAGATTCGTTCATACGACACAAAGACACAATTTTGTTTTACGGATCATTTCGGCTTACAGGACCAAGCAGTCACGTAAAATATCGAATATAAAATATATTTTTATGAACAAATGGTAGCAAGATGAGTTGCAGATAATTGGTCAGTAACCACATTTTAACTAACTCTTTTGACTTGTTAATTATTTTCAGCTCAATTCAACAGTGAAAAATGCCGAAAGGTTAGCGTTCATCGACCATAAAAGTGTACTCGTTTTTACCTTGGAATTGCCACTTAAGTCCAGTTGCACTGAAATTTGACGGATGTATTTTTACAGATCTATAATCAGAACTCAAATCGACTTTTGCAAAGTAACAATTAGGTGTGACAATATCAATAGCATCCTATATAGACTTATTGCAACAAACACCGTGCAAATAAAGTCTGTATTAACTAATAACGACCTGTTCTCTCTATGTTTCTATATGCATCATACGTCAGACGCGCACTTGAATGATATTTCTGCTGTAACAGATCAATACAATACGAATGAAGACGACAGTACGGCGTGCTTCTGCAATTGCGCTCCGGCCTTTTAGTGCGTCTGCACTTGGAAACTGTCGGCAAAATGAGACACAATTACACGGCTGTGTAAAATCATGTTCTCATCAAATTAGAGATCAAATTAAACACATTTTGCAACGGATGTTTTTTTAACATATGAGCCTTGTTCTGAGAAAACTGGGCTTAATGCATGTGCGTAAAGTGTCGTCCCATATTAGCCTGTGCAGTTCGCACAGGCTAATCAAGGACGACACTTTCCGCCTAAACTTGAATTTCGGTAAGGAGGGACTTCATTAAAACAAAAATACCATACCAGCGGAAAGTCTTGTCCCTGATTAGCCTGTGTGGACTGCATAGGCTAATCTGGGACCACACTTTACGCACATGCATTATGCCCAGTTTTCTCAGAACAAGGCTCATATATCTCTGAATGAAACTCCGTATTTCTTAGTTGTTTGTTATTAACGTAACCCCAATGGATATGCACTTTATGAGGGAGTGACCAACAAGTGTGTATATATCTATTTTATAACAGAAATATTAGCACAAATTAAACACACATGATATTCAAAATTTAAATTATTTTTTAAACGAAAATAGAAGAAATGTTGAAGAAATTATGTTACTTAAGCGCAGAGGAAGCAACCACTAAATATTGTTTTAATGTACTATATAATATGTCGGCTGCCATTCTGACTACACATAACCCATATAAAAAGAAGTGCATTGAACGAGGGGGCTGTGCTTTTGGTCTCTCGAAAGTAATCTTGACAAGCGTTATTGTTATGTGAATGGGCACAAAATAGATACAATACGCCTGACAAAACAATAGCGTGATGGCCATGACAATTTTACAAACAACAGCCAACCATCTGCTCATAGACGGCAATTCGTAGGCTAGGAAACTAGAGTACTGCCTTTCGTGTGGACACCGATTCATCTCTTGTCTATCATGTGTAGTGCTTCTGACATATACTCGGGTTTCTCTTGCTAGCGCCTGCACGTGAAACGTGAAACGCATACACGTGCGGGAGACACACTTATTTCAGAAACAATTGATCGTTAATTAAATTGTAAAATGATCCCAGAACTTTCACGATGTCCATCAATTACCTGCCCTGATTTGAAGGTAGTGTTAGGTATAAACGGGCGATGATATTATGATGTAATTATTTAGTGATTTTTCGCATTACTCGCGAAAGTTGAGACGATATTTCTTACATTGCCGCAATTTCCAGCTTTTAAGTTTTTAACGGACATATATTCTATATATACCCAGAAGTAACGCCAACCAAGCTAACATGCGCCGGGAGCGAGGAATGAACCCGGGTCGCATAGAGGTGAAGCGCTTATATAAACTTCTGCGCTAATATGACAGCCCAAATAATACAGTCGGTCGAGATAATTGCACATATATTCATGGTAGTGGTACAATATACTAGTAACTTCTAACTCGTCAAAATACATCGTCATATTGGGCTCTTACTTGTTTATGATTCTATTTCCTACTTAAATAATGATGTGTTATATGTTAGTTCATGGATCCAAAAAGTGCATACCTAGTACGATATAATCAGTTTTACCTTTTTGACAATTAACCTTTGCGGTAAAACTTAGGTCTCAAATTGAGGACTTACGGCACTTTCCTTGCATCAGGATTCCAGGTACACTTCTGCTTTTAATCGGAATCGAGAAGATTATGAGCTTAAGCCAATAAATTACAAATGACATTTTGAAAGGTTGTTTTAATAAAATTGATGCCATAATTATTGCAGTTTCCGCTGTGCGCAGTAAACTAATGCGAAGTGAATTATCACCGGCATTGTACAAGATTCGTAATTCTATTTTCTGGGAAACATATAAATGCAATAAAGGCGCAGAGAGTCAAGTCAATTAAAGAACGCGTAACGGTTCGTAATTGATACGGATTTATTAATATTTACTGTCCGCGTTGTTTCAGCGCTTTTTGACATGATTCTCACTCAAATCCAAAAGCCGTAAAACAAACTCGTTTGGCTGGTGTGGATTTCGCTATTGTGTCATTTCCGAGACGAACTTTTCGCTTTTAATATTGTTTTATGATTTCGGAAAGCAATCCAGACCGTTGTTTCTGGAAATCTGGCGTAAAATAATGGTGACAGACTTTCCGCTCGTGCAGTTATTTATGAAAATACAAGTATTTCCGTTGTGCCGCCATTGATACGCATTAACGATACTAAATAATGTTCGAAATGACAATAACGATGTACTGTGGAAAATAACGGAGCAATTATCAATTTCAACATCACATCACATACAATGATTTTCAAACAATAAAGAAGATACAGATAAGATGGAAATTAACTAAACTTCAGAAACGGATATAATTATAAAACCACAAAGTTCAATGAAAATGATCTACAATGCATCAGAGTGAGCATAAATCAGCAGTAATAGTGAGCTTTTAAGTTTATAAATGAACTGCACTCATGTCATATCTCGACATATTTGTACTGCACCATGTCATATCATTTTTTTCATCAACAGGTTGAATGTAAAGTCGAATTTTTCCACCAATACGAATTTTTTTAATAAACCCTGGCGGATATGTTGCTCGGGGACATTGGTTAATATAATTGTCAGTGCAAAAACTTTTTCACTGGAATACCTTTAAAGAAATTTGTAAATAAAGTGCTAAATATCACCCGATACGACTCGAGTTAGTCTGTTCAACAGGCCTTAGGTTAACGGAGTTAGCCTGTACGGACAGGCAATGGTATTACCATCATACCATTTGGTATGGGGTTAGCCTGTAGATAACCTGGATAAAAGATCTATAAATAAATAGTTTATTTATAGATAACGAAGGAAAAGGTATTAGGTCACGGTATCTCGATCTCTCGATTATTTATTGAAAATAATGAAGAAAAACTCCTTTTTAGGTCTTAAACCAATAAAGAATGGAAATATTGGTTATAAATTTATATTTTAATCAATGAATTTAGAACATTTTAAGATTAAATATATTGCACACTGACAGTGAATAGATTAATAATTTTGAAAACACTAGGGATTTGTTTATAGTTAAATTATATTTAAGTATGAAATACCAAAAATAATAATCAAATTATTGTAAACAGAACAGGGTTTCATTCAATCATTTATTTATGTATTAATGTATTTATTTATGTATTAATGTATTTTCTTTATGTATTTATGTATTTATTTATTTATTCATTCATTCATGCGTTCATTCATGCGTTTATTCATTTGTTCATGTATTTTTTTCTTTCTTTCTTTCTTTCTTTCTTTCTTTCTTTCTTTCTTTCTTTCTTTCTTTCTTTCTTTCTTTCTTTCTTTATTCATTCTTCTATTTATTTATTTATCTATCTATTTATCTATTCATTGCGTTTGTGTGTACGTGGGCTTGTTCATTGGTTTATTGGTTCGTTCGTACTTTCAGTCAGTCAGTCAGTCAGTCAGTCAGTCAGTCAGTCAGTCAGTCAGTCAGTCAGTCAGTCAGTCAGTCAGTCAGTCAGTCAGTCAGTCAGTCAGTCAGTCAGTCAGTCAGTCAGTCAGTCAGTCAGTCAGTCAGTCAGTCAGTCAGTCAGTCAGTCAGTCAGTCAGTCAGTCAGTCAGTCAGTCAGTCAGTCAGTCAGTCAGTCAGTCAGTCAGTCAGTCAGTCAGTCAGTCAGTCAGTCAGTCAGTCAGTCAGTCAGTCAGTCAGTCAGTCAGTCAGTCAGTCAGTCAGTCAGTCAGTCAGTCAGTCAGTCAGTCAGTCAGTCCAGTCAGTCAGTCAGTCAGTCAGTCAGTCAGTCAGTCAGTCAGTCAGTCAGTCAGTCAGTCAGTCAGTCAGTCAGTCAGCCAATCAGTCAGTCAGTCAGTCACTCAGTCTGTCAGCGAGCGAGCGAGCCATCATCATCCTCATCCTCATCCTCATCATCATCATCATCATCATCATCATCAACAACAACAACAACAACAACCACAACATTATCATCATCATCATTATCATCATTTTTTTTATTTTTTATATCATTTTTTTATATATTTTGTATTATTTGTACTGTATTATATTAGATGCATATTATGTTAATGCTGCAACGTTAAAACAAAATGCATGTTGAATGAAGTTACAAAAATCGATTGGTGATATCGTCACATAGCAGGAGGAAGGCTGCCTTGGGTACTTTATGACATCTCATGCCGACAGGGTGATTGATGTCGGTGTGTCATGCTATATTGTCCTGTTTATTGAACCCTAAATGCGATAAAGCCGCTTTTAATAATGGTGATAACTGTAATTTCTATTGCTTAACAATACGAGACTGCGAAAACAAATGCCACAGGTTATTTATTTGACTCTTTCTTTGTTTATTTATTGTATATTTACGTATGACAGTTTGAAGTCTTGCTGATATAATTTATAAATCATAAAAAGGGCATATCATATTGCCCATGCACTTTTAAACACTTAATTAAAGTATTTGACGGGAAATAAAACCATATAGGAAGTATCAAGTAAATGAATGCAAAAGTGTAATCAAACTAAACACTTGTGTGCGTACATATAACTTGAACTACATTAAGCACTGTTATATGCATCCTAATATCAGTCATATGGCATATTATGTATGTAGCATACGTCTGTTCTCAAAAATTGAACTATATGGTATTTATGTATTTCATTTAGACGCAGTTGTCTTTCCACACATTATAATCACACATGTATGACTACTTGCGTTTCTTAATTGGACAATCTAACCTGTACTTTACGACAGAAAATTTAAGTTAGACTAATATATAACGGAGCTGGTCGATGTCTGATCTATATGAATGAACTTGACGCTCAAATGGATAAGATTTAGGGATCACAACCAATTTAAGTCAGACTAATAGCCGGCCGATGTCTGATCTATATCAGATTACTTTACGCTCAAATAGATAAGAAAGGGATCACCACAGCAGGTTGCTAATACACAGTGTAGACTTCCGCTGTTTTATTGTTGAAACATGTTTGTTTAGAAAGCATGGCCAAAATAATATGGTATCCAATTTTGAAATAAAAAATCGTCTGAAAATAGCGCCGTTGACTTGTTAATTGAAGAGTATAGGTGACATCAAAGAAGTGATTTTCTAGACACCAGCAGCCAATTGTATAAACGATTTAACCATAGTAAATACTTTTACTATGGTTAAAATGAACCGTAGTTAAGTTAATCCAATTGTATAAACGATTTAACGAAATTTAACCACGCACTAACCATGGTTAGCTTACCATGTGGTTAAAAGCTTTATACAAGTAAAAATTAACCATGGTATCTTAACTACGATTTTAACCTTGGTTACTTATTTACTATGGTAATTTTTAACCAAGGTTTATACAATTGGCTGCTGGAGACAACTGAGGACGACACATACAATTAAGTAAATACTAAAACAACTAATAAGCATCCTATGGAGGCATATGCTATCTTACTTAAAAGTCAACAGATAAGTTGAGGCT
Source organism: Dreissena polymorpha (assembly GCF_020536995.1). Taxonomy (NCBI): domain Eukaryota; kingdom Metazoa; phylum Mollusca; class Bivalvia; order Myida; family Dreissenidae; genus Dreissena; species Dreissena polymorpha. The sequence continues at coordinate 54,429,370 of NC_068368.1, read as the reverse complement.
TAAAATCGTATTTTATAAAGGTATATAATTGCATCTGTCCAATTAGATGTCTTGCAAGCGAATGTTTATTTCAAATGTAGTATGTGCTGTGATAGAAACCAACTTTGCGCTTAAATTATTAAGTTATTTAATAACGTGCCTTGAACGTTTTCTCGTCTGTGAGAGTTTAAACATGTATTATACTGTGAAAAGCACCCATGGTACTTCACCGATGTTATTTCTATTTAATTTTAGTAATTTACACTATTGCAATTTAGAACGTTTTTATTATAATTTTATTTTATTTTGTATGTTTGTTACAACAATATATTTAAAAAGAAAATTAATACATTTAATTAACTAGAAAAAGCTAAAAGGTTGAACACAAAATAAGTAAATAAATTATTAAATACATCAAAAAATGAATGAATGAATGAATGGCGGGGCTGGCTGGCTGGCTGGATGGATGGATGGAAGGGAGGGAGGGAGGGAGGGATTAGGGAGGGAGGGAGAGAGGGAGGGAGGGAGGAAGGGAGGGAGGAAGGGAGGAAGGAAGTAAGGAATGAAGGGAGGGAGGGTGTGGTGTGAGGGGGAGGGACGGGACGGAGGGAGGGAGGACGGAGGGAGGGAGGGACGGAGGGAGGAACGGAGGGAGGAACGGAGGAAGGGAGGGAGGGTATTGACGGAGGAGGGAGGGAGGGAGGGAGGGAGGAAGGGAGGGAGGAGGGGAGGGAGGGAGGGAGGAAGGGAGGGAGGGAGGGAGGGAGGGAGGGAGGGGGGAGGGAGGGAGGGAGGGAGGGAGGGAGGGAGGGAGGGAGGGAGGGGAGGGAGGGAGGGAGGAGGGAGGGAGGGAGGGAGGAGGGAGGGAAGGAAGGAAGGAAGGAAGGTTGGATCGATCGATGGATGGATGGATAGATGGATGGAAAAACAAACGAACGAACTCATGAACAAACGAACGAACCAATGCACAAACGCATGAACGCACAAAGCAACGGAAAAAAACACGGACGGACGAAGGGATGGAAAGAGTAATGAATGAATGAATGAACGAATAAATAATTAAATAAAAACAAAAAACAAAACAAAAATGTTTAAACCATAAATACATAAATGAATGAATAAATGCATAAACGAACGAACGAATGAATGATCGAACGAACGAACGAACGAACAAACGAAAAAAAGAATTAACCAAAGAACAAACCAAAAAAGAACGAAATAACAAAAGAACAAACAAACAAACGAACGATCCGAGGAACGAACCAAAGAACGAACGAACCAACCAACCAACAAACAATAAACAAACGCACGAACGCACAAACGAACAAACAAACGGATTGACGAACTGACGGACGGATGGAAGGATAAATGAATGAATTAATTAATAATTAGATAAATAGATGTGTAAATAATTTAAAAAAAAATTACGTTCATACTTTTTGTTTGTTATTATTTTTGCTATTGCATACTTAAATATAATTTAACTACATGTATTAACAAATGCATAGTGTTTTTCAATATTATGAATCTATTGTACACAGGTATTACAAATAAACCACGCGGTAACAAGATGGATTCACTTTAGCATTTATTATATTCAATCTTAAAATGTTCTAAATTCCTTGAATAAAAAAATACTTGCATTCCATATTTCATATATTTATGAAGTTCAAGACCTAAAAGGGCGTTTTTCTTCATTATTTTCAATAAATAATCGAGAGATCGAGATACCGTGACCTAATCCCTTTTCCTTCGTTATCTATAAATAAACTATTTATTTATAGATCTTTTATCCAGGTTATCTACAGGCTAACCCCATAATGGTAATACCATTGCCTGTCCGTACAGGCTAACTCCGTTAACCTAAGCTCTGTTGAACAGACTAACTCGAGTCGTATCGGGTGTAAATATTGGACAAATCGCTGCATCGTCGACTTTAAATAGCCATATTTCATCAAATCCTGAATAATAATAACCAGGATTTTTCTAACATACATGGTAATACCTCCTTTGCATACACCAAAATATATTTTAATTCAAAAATGCCTTTAAACAATTATAGAACTGGATTTACTTACACTACCGAAATTCATCGAAATCTATCGGCAACTTTTCCTAGCACATCCAACTTTTCACAGCTATCAGGTTTCCGGGGGTGATTATAGCGTCTATGGTATATTTCTTCATTTAAGCGTGGGAAAATCATCGCGGACTTGCCATGATATTATTATTATACCGGATTTATATAGCGCCCTTTTCATGCAAGAGTGCACGTTCAAAGGGGCTTAAATGATAGAGCTCCAAAATTTAGACAAAAGTACAGTATGTCTGTATACAGAATAAATAAAGCGCGATTGTGTCAACCCAGGTTTGGAGTCTATCATCAAACCATTCGTTTGTTGTCCACTCCCAAGATAATTGTCAATCATACCTCGTTATTACATGTGCGATGATACAAAGTTCGTTATCTTATTTTGACCAGAGATAATAAGAGCTACCTTTTTGTAATACCAATAAGTTTTCTCACATAAGTATTCATAATTGCAAACGTTTCAAATAGATAAACAACGTATTAAATTAGCGGCGCATTGAAGTGTGGGATTTGGCATTTTTTCATAAAAATGACGCAATGATACCACTACAAATATTTGCGCCATGCCACAAGTTACTTTAAATGGTGTCCGACAAGTAGTCCGTTATGCCTTTGTTCTCAGGTTATCTGCGTAGACAGAGTAAAATTAGTCACAGCGCGTATTTCTGGCACTAAATCGCACAGTCTTCTCCATAATTCTATATTTTGATGTATCGTTTTCAATGAAAGCTCGAAAACGAAACGCGTTAAATTGATGCCCATTTATTTAAATTACTCCTAAATCCAACATGTACTTAGCAGCCAGGTACAAAAGGGCAGCCGGAATTCATGTCGACCAATTTAAAAAACGCGTGATTGATAAGTTCTTAGATGTTGTTGTTTGTTGATCAACTGTTTGGACTTGTACATTTGCTAGAACTTTCGGTCATGACACATGTTAGAAAGTAATATGCCATTTGCGACCGTATTCGGTTATTTGCGGTTTTTATTATGTACACTAATACGTATTAGTAAACAAATATGTTTTAGTCGGTGATTCATTTCTTTCACAACATAGCCGCGTTCTCACGTTATTTTTATATTCGCACAAATATATGAGATACTGTAATAGCATGAAACAGATAAACGTCCAAACCTGCAATCAACGTTTGTAATAAATATAACAACATCGCAAAACAACAATCTAGAAATCCATCAGACTTCCAGTTATTTTATTGGAGACGATGATAATAAACGTCTTCTTATTTTATGCTATACATATGTATACATGTATTATTGTGCGTGATAATGTCTGTCAATATTATACTTGATGTCAAAAACAAATTAAAATGAATACGTATGCAGAGACGAAATAATTATTCGTTTAAAACAATTGTTTAGAAGTTGAAACAAAATACTGAAATATTTTACTTGACCTACAGAAAATAATGAATGAACTACAGTATAATCATCGCTATACATATCCCACGTGCTATACATATGTTTAAATTCTTTATTGTGCGTGCTAATTTCTTCAAATATGTTGCTTCAATTGATGTGAAAAATATACATATAACGTATGCAGAGATAATAATTCGTTTAAAACAAATGTTTAGTAGTTGAAACTGAAGAGTGAAATATTTTTCTTGACTTCCATAAAATAATGGATGAACTATAGTATTATCATCGGTGCATGTGCTATGGCCATATTTGATCTGTTTCATTGGCTGGAAATGATCGCAAGTCGACCAATAAGCATCGTGGTAACAACCCAGTAATGAATAACAGCTCGAGTTGTAAAATCACGTTTGATCGATACGATCAAAACCCTATCAATATACTATATATTTATAGGTCTTTGATACGATACAATATTCTGTTATGGGGATTTCTTTTTATCCCACCCAGCGTCGATGTGCAACTAATTTTCCTTAATTTACCGTTACTTGCGGCTCTTTACTGCATCTTTCCGACTATGGTACGCCAATGCTGCCTTCTGATGGGCCTGGTCTTTATGTTCGGTGCATTTACTAAGTTGTTTTGTGTAAACTACATTTGTCCTGTAGAAACATCATTTTGTTCTGTACATTTTTTTATTATGCTATGTGCATTTGCAATATCGTTTTGTACTAACGACATTTTGTTAGGTGCATACATCATTTCGTTCTGTGCATTCGTCATTATGTTGTGTGCATTTACCAACCCGTTTTGTACTAACGACATTTTGTTAGGTTCATACATCATTTCGTTCTGTGCATTTGTCATTATGTTGTGTGCATTTGTCATTATGTTGCGTGCATTTGTCATTATGTTGTGTGCATTTGTCATCATGTTGTGTGCATTTGTCATTACATTATGTTGTGTGCATTTGTCATTATGTTGTGTGCAATTGTCATTATGTTGTGTGCATTTGTCATTATGCTGTGTGCATTTGTCATTTTGTTGGGTGCATTTGTCATTATGTTTTGTGCATTTGTCACGTGTTGGTTGCGTTTAAATTTTCAAAAAAACGTAAGATTTATAGCTTAATTGCCAAATAAATAATATCAATGAAGATAGTAAACAAAAGGGGAGACGGCATTATATGGACTCATTACTATTGATATCGCGTCCTGTTTAATTTGGTTGTAGGCCGATAAAACCATATTCTATGACACCCATAATACCGTAGTCCTCAAGGCATTGGCGGTGGGTTAATTGTTCACCCTTTTAATGCGAACGCGAGGGAACGTTCAATAACAGTGCAAATCACACCGGATATTCGTTCTTCATGCGATCCTATGTCAGTCCAGGATATATTCTTGAGAACACACTAACACAGGTTCCAAACGCCAAGAACATCGCACGGCCACTTCTTTGGACATTCTCAAACTAACCGCAGACGCTCTACGTTCATATTGAGTCCCAGCTTGACTCGGCGTACGATCGTCCTGGCGACGTGATAGATTTAGACAAAACGCCAAGGTTCCAGTGATATCGTAGAACATACGCCGTGGACGTCGTTACGTTTCGGATGATCGATTTGACCTATCACCCATATCTTGTGCGGATCGATCGATACCAAACCGTTAGTATAGCAACGTCTCGTGCTAGGCATAGACGGCATCTGCCTTTCCATTATCCTTGTATAGAATATCCTTTTTAAAAAGCATTGTTGGTGTTCCCTAAACCACTACACATTGATTTATTTGTCAATTACGGTGAAGTCGCTTCTGACCTGCTTTCTTTAATTGGCCTTGACTTTTCTTTTTATTCGGATTGTACTGCCAGTAGACTATGTTTACTGCCACCTCTCTCATTTGTTGGCGACTTTCACGCCTACGATCATAATTATGTTTTGGTCATAAAGCTGAGCTAGTGAACAATTAAATTTAAATAATATACAATCTTCGTAATAATATCGTATGTATTGCCGTCACAATGCAAACGAACAAAGAAATAGGCCAACCTATTACGAAACTGTTTCAATATAGTGAGTTTAATTGTAAAGAATATCGCACAAATATTATGGAAGTTCAATAAAACGACGCGAATTATTTGACTTGTGAATATTCATCACGCTACGGTATCCCGCTAATGTCTTAACTATATAGCGGTACAATTAATCGCGTGCTGTTCACCAGTTTGACTGTTTTAATTAGAACTTCTCGGGGTTTTAATTTGTTAATTTCTTCGAATTTCTCTCGTAATGACTTAAAGAATCCAATTAACGTCAGATGAATGGGGTCGACCAATCGAAAACAAATCTGTTTTCACTTTTGGGAGACTTTTACACTTGTATCAGGAACTGTTTAAAATCTCTAGAGCTCCATTAAATCGCCTGTGAAGTTGTTTAAGCTGTTATAAGAAGCCGCATCGATATCATACTGATGTCTGTGTATATTTATGATCAAGATACAAGTGGCTCGAATTGCTAAAGTAATGCTTAATTGAAGCGCGGGCAATTGGCCGGCATGCGATAAAAGAAACACATAAATCCCGTACCAGAGCGTATCGCTTTACGCGGTGAATGTTTGTAATAATAATAATAAAATATGTTTTATCTAGACAGTGTGAGATTGTAATTATTTTATCTTTGAGTCTTGTTTTGTGTTATGTCTGGAACAAACCCAAGAAATTAGCTCAAAGACACACTGGTTAAAACATCAACAGGCAACGCGCGCGAGAGGAATTACACGTGATTTGTAAGAAAAATAAACGTGGCTTTATCGGATAAACTTTAGACACAATAATCAGTTAACGATAAACTCAGCATATCCAACAAAGACAACGAAATGCATCAGCAAGAATAACAGCGTTAACATCAGTAGCAGAAAAGCCAGAAGCATCACCTCATTATTAGTATAGAAAATATCAGCTCGATCGTAGTTATCATAATACTACTACTACTTCTACTACTACTAATAATAATAACAATAATGATAATAAATCATAATAATAATAATAATAATAATAACCATCGTCGACGTCGTAGTCGTCGTCATCATCATCATCATCATCATCATCATCATCATCATCATCATCATCATCATCATCATCATCATCATCATCATTATCATCATCATCATCATCATCATCATCATCATCTTCTTCTTCTTCTTCTTCTCTTCTTCATCTTCTTCGTCGTCGTAATCAAATATAAAGAAAAAATATCAAAACATCACCATTTTTACTTTCTTTTGAGAAATCTTTTAATTCTTACAGTGGACGCGTTAAGTTTGTGTTCAATATAGATGCTACCGCTTACCTAGCGGAATCAATCTCGGCACTAATACGCGGGCATCGGAAATGAAACTTTTCAAGGCGCATCGTTCTGAGGTGAAAGTCAATTAAATTGGCAAAGACCTATTTTCCATGCGCTATCACTTAAAATGAATGAATTTACACCTTTAAAGTCATTCAAAATGATAGCAATATAAACTTTGTTTGTTTAATTAGTTATTAAATAGTGTGTTCGCACTGCGCATGTGCAGAAAGCTCGTGAACACAGCTGGGCATGCTGGGATTTATGCGAGTTTCGGAACACCTCTGCAGTTTATGTTCATGTTTATCCGAAATGGCGGCGCGTAATATCGCGACCTGGTTGACACGTGGTCATTTAGATGTCGTAAAAGTGCAGAAAGAGGGACACGGGTTTTGAAAAAGTTGTGTACCATTCTGTTCGCTATGGCCTCGGGATGAAACACGATTCTGGTCGGAAACATCGGCCAGTGTAGAAGCTGTCATCCGAAATTGCATCTATGCGTATAAGTTAGTTATTTCGCTTATTGATAGTACTAATTTTTAATATACAACTACAATTACGACAGATTGGTTTGGTCAGTTGCTGTCGTTTTTACTATAAAACCAAATGCATCATTAATCTCATTCTCTGCTTATTTGACTCTTTAATACATGTTAATTATTTCCCATGTCCGGTTCGTTTGATAATTGATTACCTCTCAACAGGGAGACAGACATATTGGTGTATTGCTGCAAGCATTTTGAACACCACAGCCGAAAGGCGTGTACATTGCAATTACTTATCACGCTATTGAAACAATGATTTGATCTTTTAAAGTCCTTTTATTATATATTGTTTTTATTAAAATACAATTTTAAAATAATATATTTTTTTTATAATAAAGTCCTTTATATGTATAAGGACCAAATTATTTTTTCAAATACCTGTGAGCATCAAGACACATATGCACACAACAAAAACAAAAACACGAATAAACTTCGTGAACAATAATAGTGTCACCACACTTAAAGTAACATAACTAGATCTCAAAATCAACGAAAATTTCGTACAATATTTCGTAAAATAAACTTAACCAATTAAAAATCAGTGTTCCTTATGTCAGTTGCCGAAATTTCAATGCCAGATGTGGTCTGGTAAAATAGATGTTTGTAGATACAAAATGTTCGTTTTCCTTATTGTATTAAATATTTAATTCCATTTTTATATTCCGCAACGATTTCTATTCATGCGACATATTAACACTAACATGGTGTAAGTGTGTCGTACGAACAGATACATTCGCGGAAAATTAAAATGGAATTAATTGTGTCACAAATAAATAAAAACGAGCATTTTGTATTTACAAAAATATATGTAATCATACCACATCTAGCGTTGACATTGTGGCTATTGCTATAAGGAACAATGATTGCTTAGGTGTTAACTTTATTTTACGAAATACTTTACGAAATTTTCGTTGATTTTGAGCGTGATATAGGCTTTAACTAAAAGAAACGTGTTAAACTAAAGAAGTCATTGCAAGTGTAAGAAAGTCTTAATAAAACGTGCAATACTTCCACAATTTAATTATAAATAATTACATATATATTAATGAAAGTCTTTTGTATAAACACAGCCGCGCGATATTTATGGAAATAAGCTTTCTTCTTGTAACTTTATTTACCCGCGAGTAAGAATTAAGTTGTGCCCGTTGGTAAGACAGTTTAAAAGTGCAATACTTTTTGCACAAAATGCTAAGGGAATATAACGTTATAAAATATGCCATAGTCTTGTTTCCGTATATATTTGAAAAATAGCAAAAAACATAACTACTCTATCATTGTACAATAAAGCACAACAAATGTAATGCTAGGCAGACGTAACGCGCTGGTAAAGCTTACTACCTTCGAATTCTCAACCTGCGAAACGCCATTGAAATTACTTTGACAGTGTCGTTTTTTGTAGGCTAAATTACAATATGATTTGATTCTGTAAATTGATATTTGATCTGATTATAAGAAACAATAATTATAAGCATCCGCAAATGCATTTAACCTTTTTGCAAGTTTGCAATCACTCAAATATGAACATGTACTCTATTCTATAGGCAGTCACTGTTCCCGCTGCATATAACTATCGCCAGAAATCTAGGTCAAACCCCATATACGCCGAAAAAAAACTTTGCTTATTTTCATAAATTCATTGCCACGCCTGAAAAAACCCGCGGTATTATTCAATCAACGCGCGACATCTTTCATATCAAGTTCCTTCTGAACAAAGGTTTATCGTCGTGGTCATAAATTTCCGAACATTAGGCTCATCCGGGTGACAAAGTATGCCCCACTTCAGTACTGATGGATTTTCAATCACTGGTTCTCTGCCACTGACATATTCTTGTCTTCTCTTCTCACTCTTCACGATCTTGTTTCTTATGCCTACCGCTGATTGACGATACCACTTTCATGTCGAAATCTGTTCTTGGCAATTCATCAAGACGATCATTATCGCCCAGTCAATGTGACTTACTATGTCTGTAAGTGTTAGTTGTACCAGGTATTAACACCACCCTCGCCCCAAGAACACATCATTGCGTTCCCTTTGTGCCAAACGTGCATGATATATACGAAAATTATAAATAATATGTAACAATTTTTTAGGATATTTTACCACAGTTATAATTGTATGACTGGAAATATTGCAGTGGCACTTGGTATTAGTCTAAAGCTTGAGACAAACACATTTTGTAAGATTAACTTGGGTTATCCTTTTTAAATCTTAAGTAACAATTATAGCACAAGTTTTATTTTACATGACCTACTTTGTTCATTATAATTTAAATGTTTGTATTAAGAAATAATTAAAAAAAACAAACGATGACAGGTCCTATGAAATTTCACGAAACATTCCCTTTGGGAGATCACGTGCTAGTAATGCTGACTGATCGGCCAGTAGAACTATCTTACAGTTTATGCGCTTAGAGTTCTCTTTTTAAATGGATTATTGCGAGTAAAATGTGTTAAAGTATAAAACAAAGTGCAATTAACCGATTTAAACAAAACAATGGCGAATGAGACGTCGTAGAAAACAGTGACTATCATTTTTACAACTGGACGACGAGACCAAAACGTGAAAAGTGATTCAACTGCTACAGCAAGAGGAACGCATTAACAAAGAGACAGTGGAGTTAGACGAACACATTGACAGAAAGCCATGAGCGAACCACAGGGGTGTACCGAATTCGTCCGACAGGAAATTATAAGATGGCGAAGCGGAAACAACTACCCCGCCTATTCTGTGGAATAGCAACATGCGCCTAATGTCGCGTCAATCGAAGGATTGTGTGAGTTACTGGATGAACTTCTGAACACCGAAAACTCAGGCGTCAAACACGACAAATCATCAAACCTAACGTCTGCGCATGAATCAACCTTCACGGAAATAATGTTACTATTGACAAAGAAGTTAAGCTAAAAAGAAGCGTGGTCATCTCGCAATGTGTAGATACCACGAGAAACAAAACGCCGGCGACAAAAAGGAATACCACAATTCATTTTAGGTTCTCATTCTAGCTAGACCATCGCTATACCAACATAATATGAACTCCCGTACATAGTTGTTTTTGAGGAAGGGAGGCAGCGAGCAAGATTATTTTAATTTATTTTTCTGATTTCAATTGCATTTAAAGGACAAGCATGTATGTCGAATATTATCTCGCTGACATTGCGAGGATATTTGAATTCGCAGACAATTAATACGAATGAGGCATGGTGGTGAAGCAATCACTTTAGCTACCATGTGCTGCAAGCGGAACTGCAATTTAAATGGGACATCTTCTCTCCCTCCCACGGAGCTCCAAATCGACGCCTAAGCGTCAAAAAACCTGCATTTTCCTCAGCCTCGGTACCCTCAACAGTAACAAGAAATGTCTTTAAAAAGATATACGGCGTTGATGTTGTAATGTTTGCGGCCAGTGAAAGGAGATGGAATGAAGCGACCATATATTTTAATGAAGGTAGTGAATGATAATAAGATTTTATATATTACTCTATTAACAAATAAGAAATGAAGAACAAGAAGAGGTGAAATTGTATGTTTTATTGTCAATAAGTATTGTAATGACTAGGTTTTCATAATTGAACGAGTAATACATTTTTCAATAGGAAAAGAAAACATATTCGCCACTGAAATACTATGAACATAATGTTGGAATGAAATAAAAGATAATGTGTTATCATGTGTAAAGATGTTAGTTGAATGTAAACATAAAAGACTCAATATTGCAAGCATCATAGTGATTTGAATTTTTTGCAGAAAGACAGAACTTTATATAAAAAGTGAAAAAAACTAAGTACAAAGAAACATATTTCCCCTAATAAACGCAAATATGGATTAGAATAAATCAAAGACAGATACATTTCCAACACCTATATATTTCCTTAGTATCAGGGGCTACCGCCCCCAAACCCCAGCTTTGTCGATAGTGGTAAACAACTGCGTACAGGTAAAATGCAATCTAGCCTGTTTTTGTAGTGTTTAGTGTGACCGCTACGGCATGTAAACAATAACTTCTTTTAATTGTAGAGACATGTAATTCATGCTAAACTGCTTCGTAAACTATGGAGAAACGTTTCGATGTAATGTTTAGAGGATATTTTCTATCATGACAGTTTTTAACCCATTTATGCATAGTGAACTATCCCATCATTCTAAATTGGATCAATTTATTTCCAAAGTTAGGGATGTCTAGTATATTTATTTCTATATTTAGAATATTTCTTACAGAAATTCCTTTACGCAAACTGCGCAGACCCTGATAAGACGCCGCATCGTGTTTGTCGATGCCTTTTTTCTAGACGCTAGGCATAAACGGGTTAATTTATTGTAATGTACATGTAATTTACAATATATTCATATTTCAGTTCAAATGATATGCATCCAATGTTTACGGTGATTTTTGTATTATTAGCCAATGCACAATTCGGATTTATTCATTGGGGACCTATCATGAATGAAGGTTATCCAAGGTCAAAAGTGACGTTAAACAGCTATGCCGAAAAAAGAGGCGAAAATGCCAAAAAAACAAACAATAGTAAGACGATACACGTCCTTGAAATAAGAAGCATGCGATCGGAATATAATCAGATTACGAAGAAAGAGAACTTTTGTTATCGGATATTAAACATTGATTTAACATCATATGTTAAGTCCAGTTAAAGAACGATGTGAAGTCAACAGTTATCTATAAAAAACAGACATCCAGAAGCAGTTGTAATTTTATAACACAAATATTTTTTTTAAACGTTCGATTCAAATTTAAAAAAATATTATAAATGAAATACAGTTATTTAATTATGAATGCACCGTTGACTAAGTTCACCTATTAAATTTTAAAAACAGTTAGTGTTTAATAAACTTTGACATGAGAACAAACGTACGCCGTAACTAGCAACGACGTTCCTAACGTTTGGTGTCAACTCCGTCTCCCATAATGGCTAACGCAACTCAGACATTTCAAGCTACTGCTGTAACTCCATTGCCACAAAACTGCGTTCAACCAGAGGCTTCGTGGTTCCGTGGGAAACTCGCAAATCGGAATCATCAGAGTTTTTTTCCGCGGATGTGTCCCTCAGGAAACGTTCGAGAAAACGATGTTGCCCTGAGAAAGTATTCAATAAATTGTCCACGTCACCTGTCAACGTTGAATAACTTGCGACAACACAGTTGTGTCGTTAAGCCTTTTCGTGATGATAAATGACATTAAAGCGGTTACATTTTTGTTACCTTGTGCTATCACTTTGAATAAATATCTTGTATTTGTTGTTTGTGTCATTAACAAGTTGCGCGATCGGTACATTTACTTTCAACCCTAATATTCAATCAATTAATCGAGAAAAGCCTGCGTTTACCAATCCTTTATTTCTCGCTAAAATACGGTTTACATTTTAATGTAGTTTAAAATTTTGTTTAAAGCAAATATTGTTACAATTAGTACATATCGTTTTCTCTGGCTATTGACCGAATCGAGCTTTCACATTTCGATTTAAAGTGTCTTGAACGGTTTTGATGAGGAAAAACATCCTTGTACGTTCTTATCACGAATGCCAAAATCGTTCTACATTCAAGGATTCTCAGCTGATCGTATTTTTTCATTTAATCAAAAAGCATCGTGAAACAAGATATTTCAACGTACCGAGACACATTACCGAACACAACGTACCGAGACATATTACCGAACACCGTTAAGACGTTCTTGGTGAATATCACAATTGATGATGAACCCGTTGGAATGATAATGGAATTTAATTGGAAACATTCGGTTCCATTTAGCCTTTGAACTTCTATCGGCTGCTGTTTTACTCTTATGGAATTTCTATTCATTACATAACGGCATTCTTAAGGCACTTAGTAATTTTCTCAGAATCACTAAACATGCATCTTAATAACAAATGATGAATTTTCCGAGAACTTCTACAATTATCAACCCAGTCCGAAAGCAAGTAAACGTGGCGTTGGTACTTATGGCCATAAATCGACAATAAAAACCGCGTTTTCATTCCGCTGTTCCAAGATTGAAAGAACAACAAAATGGATGTTTTTCAATCAAAAAATATTATCAAAACGATTTCATTCCATTAATTCTTCAATTTAACCGAGAAAATAAGCCCTCTCCGATAAGAAGACCCGAAAAAACAACGTCTGGATATTGTCGCTTGCTTGTCGTGTGTGGAAAAAGAAGTCCCAGGTGGCGACTGCCGGCTACCACGTGTATCCTTGAGTTTTTTGGGAGCGCTCGTTTCTGGACATAGATTTCTTACACTGTACTTCCGGTAAAGGACCATTGTTCAGAAATTCACAAATCGGATGCAATTGATCCGATGGATCGAAGTCGCGTTCATGGAATTCTTTTTATTTTTGTTTTAGTGGATATTCCATATATATTGTAATTAAAATTATTGTATAAATTCATACACGCCATAAAATTGTCATAATGAATTGATATATAAAAAGAACATCTTCCACTCCATTTAGATAAATACTTAAAAGAAATAGAAAAAACACTGTGTTAAAAAGATTTATTACATGAAATAATCGCACACACCGATTCAACTGAATTTAAATCTATTAAACGTGCATAGACACTTTATTGTGACAGTTTCTTGAATGAACATAATTAGTTATATTTTTATAAATAATTACACTAATTGGCAATCCCACATTTTTTTCTCGGAAACTAGTTCCGTTACGAAAAAGTATATCGTGTCAAATCGCAACTTAACATCAAAGAAATAAATGTAGAGAATATTGCATAAATTCTTTCCCAAAGAACGCGTGATCTATACTCACAATCAAGCAGGTTTTATAACAAACTGTGTAACAGATACAGGTTAGCTTCATAAATAACTTCATGTTTTTTTCTATACAATCCTTACGTGTAAATAATTTAATGATCGTTTCAAAGGCAACATGTTAAGCGAACAAAGAACATTACAGGGACGTTTGTTGAAGAGCGGAACAGTTCTTCTTATACGAGCTTTACCAACAAAAAAGGCAAATTGGTTTAATAAATACAAATACTTCACTGCCAACTTCACACATAGATAATTATTTCTTAATATAAACACAATTCCACATGATTGTCATCATTGAAATTTTACCAGTTGCTAAATAATTATTTATTCTTATTACGTTATATTTATCAATTTGTTTTCAAATTAGTTAACATTTCGTTAACATTTATTGCAAGAAGGTCTGATTGCGTGCGTGTTGTAACTAATAACCATTAGACGTTATCAACTAATTAGACTGGCAACAAAATATTTTCTCCCCATCCTTTACTGTAAAGCTTATTTCTGATTTCAATCCTCACTTTACATCGGCGAATATAAATATTTCATAACCGTTAGAAATTGTTGATAATAGATAACAGAGTGCCTCTAATCAACCGCATCTGTAAACTATCCGTTCTAATCGCGCTCGCGGCACACGTACGTGCCTTTATTAGAAATCTCGAGCGTCGATTGGCTGAATCGCTGGTCAGCTTCACTCATTAAAGGGATCTTTTCACGCTTTGGTAAATTGACAAAATTGAAAAAATTTGTTTCAGATTCGCAAATTTTCGTTTTAGTTATGATATTTGTGAGGAAACAGTAATACTGAACATTTACCATGGTCTAATATAGCCATTATATGCATCTTTTGACGATTTTAAAACCTAAAAATTATAAAGCGTTGCAACGCGAAACGATTGAATAATTTGGAGAGTTCTGTTTTTGTCGTCAAGTTTTGTAAAACTACGAAGATTGCTTATATAAGGTATAAAATACGTCTTCTAAGTGTACTCGGCGGAATAGCTCAGTAGGCTAAAGCGTTTTTACTTCAGGACTCTGGCAGGACTCCAGGGGTCACTGGTTCGAAACCTGGTCCGGGTAATGTTCTTTTCCTTTTTTTAATTTTATTCTTGATTTTTTTACTGGAGCTTTTACGATCCAATGTTTACATTTATCGATATAAAGCATTTAATGAATAAGTTAAAAAATGCCAAAATCTGTGAAAAGGCACCTTTAATATGCAAACAGCCTCAGATGGTGAACGCGGATTGGCTGAGATGAAAATTGGACGGACAGTTTGCTGAAGCCAATGGGACAAGCTCCAAACTGTAATTCGCCGGAGAGACGCAGATATTGGTGGAAACACATATAAGCATTCCTTTAAAGTGATATTATGGGCATCTAACAGTTTATAGGTGTCTATCGCAACCGTTGTTTATTTTTGCTGTTTTCACTTGATATACACTTATATTTGTTAATGCAGTATCAAGATACTAAAACAATATCCCGGAAAATGAAAAATAATGCATTTGAATATCAACCGTACTTTCGTTTGACAACTGATCATGCATGTACGATGTGTGAATTTAGTTTTAGTGCAGATTCGTTCGTACGACACAAAGACACAAATTTGTTTAACGGATCATTTCGGCTTACAGGACTCACCAGTCACGTAAAATATCGAATATAAAATATATTTTTATAAACAACTGGTAGCAAGATAAGTTGCAGATAATTGGTCAGTATCCACATTTTAACTAACTCTTTTGACCTGTTAATTATTTTCAGCTCAATTCAACTGTGAAAAATGCCCATAATATCACTTTAAGGCGGAACGGTACGTAGCGTGGTTTTACAGTAAAAAAAACTTAACGATAACACACGAACAACGCTGGATGTAACTTGTCCGAACAAATAATCTTATTTGTACATTTAACTACAAGCTTGTTGAATACACATCACAGTCATTCCTGTTTTTTATGTACTTTAGGAGACAAACAAACACTAAAATATCAGTGTCGTAGGATGTCTTAAAAATCGTTACTAGGAGTTAGAATAAACTATTGCAAACACGAGTTTCAAATTTGAATATTAAGCTGTTGAGCGTTCTTTAGATGTAGCTGCCCAAAGATAATGCATAAAAATCCTCGTAACGGATGTTAAAATGTGGTGTGCTTTTTGAAATATAACCAGAAATAAAATAAACTAATACTGTTAGATGTGAATTGTATGTTTATCTTTTAAAGGCAATATAGTGCTTATTCTTATGTAAGAACTACTACTGAATGGGCACTTGTTTTTGAGATAATGCACCTATAACTTTGACATAGTTTTGGGAAAGATTGAACATTTTAGAATTTTGTTTGTTGTTTGATGTTTTGATAAACATATCTTGCTGATTTAACTCTTAATTGGCATTTATTATTAGGTAAATATATTGAGTTTGAAAATTTTATAACATATTAATATACAACTTTGTTGCAAGCATTTTTGAGACCATTACGCTATGATGGGCAATTGTAATGGATGTTATGAGTTTTCATGTTCGAATGGTCATAAACTTAATCTAAATCAAATGTGCAAATATAAATAATTTGAGCATCAAATGTATTTAAAACATATTATAACATGTAAGACTAGTATCTAATGGTAATAATTACACCATAATTACACCATAACTAAGGTTTTCAAAGAACTTTTAATACTGTGAAACCATTTATTTTCGTCGGCACAAAATTTCGCCCTTTTCATAAAAATGACTATTTCGTCCGCTCTTAAATTCGTCCATTTCTGGTTTTGAAAAAACAAAACAAAAAACGTCCGATTTGTTTGTAATACATGTAATACGCGGTTGCGAAAACATTGTGCTGGGGAAAGAGAGGTGCAGCACTTGGTAGTCACTTGCAGGAGGTGGGCCTTGTTTGGCATATGCCAATTAGCAAGTCTGTTATTTTAGGTGATAGTAACTGTCCCTTATCATTTTATGTCATTGACACGTTCTTTGTTATGATTAGCGGATAAGTTGGACTGAATAATCGTTAACAAGTGTTTTAAACAACGAAGCCAATTGCCAATTAGTCTTTTTCCATTACTATCACGGTCAAACTGATTACAATCTTACCTTTATCGGCGCCAATTAGAGAAGGTGCGAACATTATGGGTTATAATTAGCGTAAGCAAATTATTTTGGTCATATTTCATTAAAGTTTCAAGCGTTTTGCATCGTAAATATTTGAAACCAAACAACCAAACACAAATCAAAATGTTCTTTATTAATTTGTAACAAAGCGCATAATATATTTCACACATCGTCATATTTTAATTGCGTTTAATAGTATTGTCTTTAATCCGGATTCGCCGCGTGTAGGCTGTATAATCTGCAACACCCCTGAAAAACACAATACACACAATGGGTAATAAAGTTGTTAACAATTAGCGCTAATCAACACTATTATACCTAAACGAAGTCGACGCATTCGATACAGCCTTATTGCATTCGCGTTTTACAGGAAATGTCAGTTGTCAGTACACTGTATAATGAACACCCCTTTGTGTCAAAACCGGATTTAACTTGAGTGTGAATAGTCGACTGTTTCATGTTCTTTGTATCACTACCATCTGTGTATCTGTTTTATTAGTATATCAGTCAACAAACAAGTTGCGCGCTTTCGCATATGGGTATTCGGACGTTCAAAAAATTGACCTACGGTTTAGCGTTCACGCCGTCGAACGCATTAAAGCAATATAACTCGTTTTTTTTCACTATTTCTTTATATGCAAAAAATACTAGTGGCTTATAACTTACCTTGCAATCTTTTTTTCTCGCATTTTGCGAGTGTGCGAGTGTTAATTTCGAGCCGTGTGTATATGCGTGGATTACGCTGGATTTAAATGCCTCATGCCTACGGTAATTCAGTCTTATTTGTTTCAAATATGGGACATGATTGTTCGTTAGGATCTTGAATTCGTCCATCGGTCGAAGGACGAAAAACGCGAAAAATAATGTCGGACGAATAATAATGGTTTCACAGTATTCTGAATCAAACGTTTGTAACATTTAACATCTTAAACTATCAATAAACTTAAAAACAACATTTGAAAACTGTAACAATGTCATCAGTTGAACGAATAACATCATCTTACGTCATCATACTGTTTTGCAAATGAATCAAACCCTGTATGCAGAGTAACAGACTTCAAAAACAACACATGCAAGTGGTAACGGAAGTTACCAACAACAAATAATTGTGAATGTTAAACATAATTAACCAGAAACAACACTTCCCTTGGCTCAATCTTTACAGCAAATTCTAGTAAGAAATTTAAATGATATTTTAAAAATGTTTTATAGCACATCAATATACATGTTGTTGTTTTTTCAAGAAAAGTTCCATTTCAGCAAGCTCAAAATAGCAATAAGTAACTTTCACTGATGAACAGTTGAGTAACTGACCATTTTTCTTAATATGCAGACCACATTTAGCTTATTTTGTATTATTTCAAAAGTCAACTTCATTAAATACTCAACAGACTTCCAAATAAAATCATTGTAACAGATATGACAAATGTAACGGATGTTAAAAGCAAACAGGGCAATTGCTAATAAAACTATAGTTTGTCTGTTAAAGCTTTAGCACTATTTTCAGAAAGTGTGTAAAACACTAACAACACTTTTTAAACCAAGAACACATCACTTTTCTAATCTTTCAAAGATAGTTTCAATCATGTCAATGATCTCATTCCCTAGTTTGAACAAGCGTTGCCTTTTTCCAGAGGGATAAGGATTAGGCATTTTGGTAAGAACATCTGCCTTGGGAATCCACACTTCATCGCGCTTTGTAGGCCATCTGAATGTATCTCCAAATGTCCAAGCCTCCTGCATAAAATTTATTCTGTACTCATTATCTTTAGCTTCTGTAAGAGCACCAATATACCATTCCCCTTCGAAGACAGCTGCACAGAATTCACCCAACTCAAGCTTAATATCTACTCCTGTTTCATCTTTGTTAGAATCTTGTTGGATGGATAAAATGTTATCTTCATTGACATTTACTCTGTCACTACTGGTAGGCGGATTTGTATGAGTTTTCAGATTATGAACGATCCATCCCTTGCATGCAGATGTCAGCGGGTCTTCTAAGCATCTCTTGCAATTACAGCTCAAATCCCGGGTAGCTATCTTGTTCAAGCTAATTGGGACAACAGAATGAACTTTGAAAGTACCTGTTATTGCCTTTAATCCTTTCTCTGCATGTTTTACCTCATCTGAAGACTTGTCATAATCATCTTGACTTACATAGTAGTAGGTGACGCTGGATACGGTTTCGTTTAGACTCTGTGTCCAAGCATAAAAGTCCCTAGCATTCTGAATTACCCACTTACCCTGTTTGATTGCCATATCTGCCGACCTCTTAACACTAGCCCCTAACCCATCGCAAGGGCCTTTCCCGTGCCCAGCTTCAAGATATCCCCAACGTGCTTCAACATCAAATAGTTGTTTGTGCATGCTAAGAAACTGGAATATTGTTTTGTTCCGATACTGAGAGGTCGGCGAGTCCGTGAGGTAGTGTATACACTTCAGTTCTGGATACTCATTTTTCAGGATTGGAATGAGCTTCGTGATCATAGCTTCAACCATTGTGGCATTATGAATATTCAAGTCCGATATGCCTACAATACTTCTGTGAGTCTTACTGTGAGTTCCAGGGAAGTATGCAACAGTTGTGTGAAGCGTCACTTGCTCACTAGTCCAGTACGCCGATTGTACTTCATCAAGAGATGCACAGGTGAAATTCTCAGCGAAATCCATCTAAACAAGGATATTGCCATCTTCCAGGTTATCTCTCAGAATTTTCATCTGTGCATACTGGTTCTTTACTCTATCAACATGCTTGCGAAAGTCAGTAAGATCTTTAGTTAGCATCGCAAAAAAGTCATTCTTCATAACTTTGGTTTGAACTTGCTTCCATCGTAATTTTCCGTTTTCTTCCTGTTTCTTCCATTCTGTGTAGGTAATGTCTGCCTTGCTGATTTCATTTAGCTTTTCCAATATCTGTGTGTCGTCATACTTTGCTATAAAGTCATCCGGATTTTTGGTGCCTGCTACATCATAGATAGCTTTCAGTTTTAACGCAACGTTCTGGTGCTTAGAACACAAACACGTGTTTCTGTTGCAGAAGTTCACAGGAAGTACATGCTGTGGTCTCATATGAGAGAATCTTGATCTCGAAATCTTAACTCCAGGGTTTTCAAGGCAAAACTTTGCATGCAAATTGTGTAAGTAGTCTGTTAGTATCTTCTTCTGTTTCTTGTCTCTGCTTACTGTGTCCATTTTCCCTGGCATGGTTACAGAATTATCTTCTCGTTCTAGAAAACTCTGTACTTTCATTTTCAACTTGCTTGTGAGAATGATCTTCTTCGGCTTTACATTCAGGGTTCTTCGGTCTTTTTGTAGCAGCTTTCCCAATGCTTTCATCTGCCTGTACTTCTTCACAATCTCTATTGTGCTTACTGTGACCTTTATACTTTTTCTTTTAATTTCATTCTGCAACACATTTAAAAACAAAAGCTTCCTTCTTATGATTTTCTTCTGTCGTGGGGACACTCCATTGCTTCTCATTTCTTTGTCTGTTTTAGATCTCGGTGTTAATCTCTCTAATTCATCATTCAATGATTGGGTTCCCTGTTGAGCTCTAGATTCGATTCTCTGTAGCTTTTTTTGGAGTGACTTCTTGGTGCGTATCAGCTTTTCATTTCTTTCTTTTAGCGAAGAAATTGATTTGTACAGTGATTTTATTTTATTCAGATTAGAAGCCTTTTTTGACTTTCTTGTCTTTTCAAATTTCATACTAACTGTAAGTTTTGTCCCTTTCTTAGATGTGGGTTGTCTTGTCACTGGTTCATTTTCCATGTGAACTGTATTGTCAACGTTAGCATTTTTCTTCATTTTGTAATGTTTCTTCACTCTTTTATTCGTTTCTTCCCTTCTTTTCTTTGCTTCGGGTTCAGACAACATCGATACTGGAACATAGTTTTTTCTTTTTCTCTCCCTGTCTTTCTTGAGAAATGATCCCGACTCCTTTTTCTTTCTTTCTCGGTACCTTCTTTGTATTTCAGCACGTGAAAGAGGCATTCTGCAAAGAACATATACGATCAGGTGAGTGCATGGTATTTAATTGATTTTATTTATATTATTTAACATATATTATATATATATTGCATGGGTATCACTAAAACATGTAAGTGTATATTCATACCTTTTGTTAATTTATAAAATTATATCATACTATGATAAAAATGTTTACTTAAGATATGGGTATGCCTTAAAAATATTACATTTTTCCTTAGATAGATATCAGAATGCCTTTTAATACTGTTTCCATACTTTTAACATCTGTTACAATTCTTTTAACATCCGTTACCATATGTTTTGTAATCTAGCATATACAAAAGCTCTTTTGTTGTATTTATTAGATAATGTATTTATTTTTCAGTTAGTTTTCTTTTCTTTTCGTTAAACATTTCTCAGTGGAATGAAAATATATGCTTGAGATATGAAATATATAAAAGAACTTTAACATCCGTTACCAATGGCAATACGGTTCATCTTTAGACTACTACTTTTACTAATTTATAACAAAAAACACCTGTTTTAATCAAGTAATAAAACCAGAAATTTAGACAGTATCATTAATTATTATAAAGACGAAAATACAAAATAAAGCAACATGAAATATTTAAACATAAAAAAACTAACATCCGTTACAAAATGAACAATGTGGACAGCATCGTAATCAAATCAACATCAACGTGGTAAAGTGTTTGTTTATAACAAGTCAAATAAGATTAATTGCAAAATGCACCAGGTGATCCAATATGGAAATGGCATAGCAGTTTTTGTATCAAATTTGTCTTCTGAACACACTTACCTTCGTATGATGAGGAAAGTATGATGAAATTTTCAGACAAAAGTACGCCTTCATGTATTCAACTGTTGGCGCGTGTCAACTCTCTGTTTTGAACGCGGTGACATGTGAATAACAAAGCCGCGACGATCGCAATAGGCCACAAACCACTAGTGATTTTGTAACGGACGTTAAAGATCATGGATGTTAAAAAAATGTTAGTTTTTGCTTGGGCAGACAAACATTTAAGCAGCCAAGAGACAAAACTATGTTTGATTAAAAAGAAAGGATCCAGAAGTTGAAAGATTTTAATGTTCATTACACTCAAGTTCCTCCGCGATTGTCAGGAGCTTAGTAACAGAGGTTAATCGCATATTTATCCCCTATTGAATTCAGTGAAAAACAAAACTAATATCATCGCTATCTTCAGTTGTACCAACACAAGTCAGTTCAAAACATTTAACACGATGGTGGAGTAAATATAAATGGTGTTTGTCCGTAAGTTTTCCTAAATTCGTATCACTTATAAACAGCCTTAAACATTTATAACGGATGTTAAATGAAAATCGGCGACATGAAGATTCACACGATTATTTTTCCAAAGCGATGGAAAATCATAGTTCTGCTACAAAATGATTAAAAGTAAAGGCATATTCTCAAGCATAAACCTCTTATCTGGCGAAAATCAGCTTTTCTTAAAGCAAACTTAATTACGTTTTTTTCCACCCCAACTGGAGACATCGATTTTTTACGTTTTTTCACACGTAATAGGTCAAAGTTAAAATATAAGTAAGACAAATACCCATTAAACTTATGTTTTTATTGGAGATCTATGTTCGCCCAAAATGAAAACAATAATATTGATAAGAAATGTAGAACATTTCAGCATCAAAGTCACATGCGACATGAAATAACTTAAAAGTACATAAAAAACAGGAATGACTGATCAATCAACAACGCTCGATTGGTCATGGGTACTACTTAAATGTACTTCGGGTACTCTTAAGTATAATTAAATGTACCTTGAGTACTGAAAATATACTGAAACGTACTCGGGAATTCTTACGCTCATTTGGTCGTTAGCAGCTTTTTTGTTTTTCAAAGTAATTATGTTAACATTTATGTCTATCTACTGTAAAACTACCTCAATATTATTGAAAATCCTACTAAAAAAGCACGTCGAGGCAGGCTTTGTTCAAATAGAAATTTGTTTTGAATTCCGTAGCGTGTGTTACGACATCTGATTTTCGGCTATAATAAAACTCGGGTACCATCTAAATTTGCCTGGTACGTGCTAGTATATTTTTCGTACCCTGGGTACATTGAAGTATACTTAAGAGTACCCGGGTTACATTTAAGTAGTTTCCGAGCCTACAACTTCCAATCGAGCATCAATAATCCTAATCATATAATTTTATTTCAGACAGATTTACTTGCTGCAACGAAACTTTATCAATGGATATATGTGTTGCGGTCTGAGAAAACTGGGCATAATGCATGTGCGTAAAGTGTCGTCCCAGATTAGCCTGTGCAGTCCGCACAGGCTAATCAGGGACGACACTTACCGCCTTAATTGGATTTTTGCTAATAAGATACTTCATTTAAACGAAAAATGTCATAAAAGCGGAAAGTGTCGTCCCTGATTAGCCGATGCGGACTGCACAGGCTAATCTGGGACAACACTCTACGCACATGCATTATGTCCAGTTTTCTCAGAACGCGACTCATATGAATAAGAAATGAACATGCATATTAATTGTATCCTTTTAATCTTTTCTTTTAATAGCAGCAATTCTAATTTTATATTTAATACATTGTATTGATAATTTTGTTACGTAGTATATAAAATATCGTGATCATAAATGGCCGAGTTACGATCGAACGGAATACAAAACCTGTAGAAAATATTGGCAACTTCTAATATAACAGGTGAATATTACACCAAATGTATAGTATAACATTTCTATAATCTATAATTCTACAGTGTGTATGAAAGTCATGAAATCAAATCTAATGGTTTACCAAAACAAAACCATACAAAGCGTAAAATTACAATAGCTAACACAATAAATTAATTTATAAAGAACTTAATTATGTTGCTATATGGCAAACAAAATATCGTAATTTAGAAGAGACATATTACTAATGAAAGTTTAATAAAATTAAAAACAACACAGACGCCACACATTCAATTCTCATTTATAAAAATATGATTCGTACATAAGCTTCCTTGATTTTCTTCGTAAGCGATACAAGTCCGTTTCCATTCTTTTGACATACCCATTTTGGAACTGTTTTTTCACAAATCACGCGTTTGTGTCTTTCATACATTTGTAAAAATAATTTCTCATTTGGAACATTTAAACATGTAAAGAAGACCGAAAATCACATATAAACACAATATTATTTTTTTTTAGATAAAGGCTCCCTTCAAAAACAACACGTATTTTCACGAGTTAAGAAAATATCAATTCATCTTTTATGCAGATCTAAATTGGACATGATCATTAAATAAGAATTATGAGACTATGGGGCGTAAACAATGAGATCTTATTTTTTAACAAATCTAAAATATTGCTTTTTTCTCATAAGAAAAGGTCCAAACCAAAATTATGTCATAATTGAGTATTAATTAACTGTGAGCAGTAACTAAGTTAGTAGAGGGAGGCCAATCTTGTAATGCTATTCATTATCACTTTACGAATTTGCCTCCCTTCTCATGTGTTATTTCTTAGTGGGCGTTGCGACGAAAATAAAACCGATTTGAAAAATAACCTGTATCTTAAGTCAGTTTTTGACCACTAGAGACATATTATTTCCGAAAAACTGGATCCTGCTAAAGATACTTAAATGAGTTTACACACGATCTTTTTTGCCACCAGGGTTCGAAGTCACGTTAACAATACAAACAAATAACACATAATTATGATCTGTTAGGCTTTATGTACACCCTAAAAACCTTGTCCCATCCCTCTCTTCGTAAGTTCTTCTTAACCCTATTGTCCATAGAACTAAAGTAACTCGAAAAGGTGCGCCCCCCCTCCCTAAATAAGATATTGTAATGTGATATATCACATTTCGTAATATTGTTTAAATGTTAACCTTTACTTCCGGGTTCGCGAAATTCAATTCCATTTCTAATATTGTTGTTTATATATCAGTGACAGACGTTAATTACATATATAAAACGAAAGTTAAGGATTAACACCTCTAACCAGCGTCATATATACGTAGATAAATCCTTTTGTATCAAGTAACTCGTTGTATGTTTATTCTGCACATTTAATGTCCATCCTCCATTTGCAAAGAGTAGATAATATATTTGTTATTGTTGGTTATGGTAAAAACTAAGCCTTATAGGAAATAGGT
Organism: Dreissena polymorpha; assembly: GCF_020536995.1. Classification (NCBI taxonomy): domain Eukaryota; kingdom Metazoa; phylum Mollusca; class Bivalvia; order Myida; family Dreissenidae; genus Dreissena; species Dreissena polymorpha. The sequence continues at coordinate 54,403,996 of NC_068368.1, read as the reverse complement.
TAACATGCAACCAATTGTTGTTCTCATTGTTCAATATTGTTGTTTGATTAGATAATAGGGTACTATTGATATGCTTAGCTAATTTAAAGGGAGTTATTTATTTCTCTTTTGCTTTATGATTACAAGCCGGCTAGTGTCCTGCCAGCACCACCTTTGAGACCGCGGGTCAGTATCCGCGCTCTGTCCAGCATGCAGCCCTTTCAGGCAGTCAGTGCGTACAGCTCAAAGTGCTTACACGTCTCTCTCCGGCTATGGATTTTTGTGCTTAGGACAATTTGTTTATCTTTTATATGTCGGCATAAATGCATGTTTCCAATTGAAATCGTCAAGGAAGAAGCCGTCGATAGAGACAATAGTGACTTTCAGTTTGATAAGTGGGCGGTAGACTAAAAACTACCACGTAAAGTGATTCAAAAACTCCTACAAGAGGAACTCATAATCAAAGAGGCGCTGCTTCTTGTCGAGGCAAGCGACTTAAAGGCTATCGGTTTGCCATTAGGATGCACTAAACTTATAATCCAAGCAATTTGGAGATGCAAGGGTAGCGTAACTCCTGCGTCCGGAAACCAGCTGAACCCTGATGCAGCTTCACTCGACGGAGCTGATAAGTTACTAGATGGCATACTTACCAGCTGCAATGGATAACTAGCCGGTGGCGACGAAACACTCACATATACTTTCATGGACCCTCGGTCCCTATTGACAATAAAGTGAACTTCAAAAAAGCTGTCCATATAACACAGTTCTTGTCAGAAGTAACGAAACGCCGACGACAAAGTAGGAGCAAAGATTTCGTATTACGTTCTTTGGGCACAGTGACGATCGTGCTAAAAACAGAAGAATATCATCCATAAAAAAGAGGATACTGAATACTATCTGGCTTACACAGCCCGAATATTCGAATTTGCGGAGAAATATGAGTGGAATAGTGTCTTTCACTACGACTTCCGATACAGAGAGCTACACGCTGAACACCAGTTCAAGTGGGGAACATTTTCCTCGTATATGGAGCTCCAAATACTAACGCCTAGGGTGAAAAAGACCTCGTACCACCATGGCACAGGACCAACAAGTAAAAAAGGAAGACTGCAAGATATTCAAGGTCAGAGGGGAATGTCCATTCGGCCACAGATGCCGGTATCGCCATAACAGAGCGAACGCCTCTGACTCCCAAGAAGCAAACAAACCAAAAAACCACTAAGCCGACCAACGTCTTTAAATTTTGAAGCATGGAAGCGCCACCTACTGACCGATTACGAAGATAAAGATTTTTTTATTCTCAGGAATAAAGCATGGATTAAGCATCGTGGATACAGAACTCATCTCGTTCGGACAGTGTCGAAGTCGAAAAGTATTAATCGGCCAAAAACCTTAAATGCGCGCACTTTATGAAGCCCAGATTATCACGGAATTATAAAATGAGCATTACAAAAATCGTCGATAATAAACCCCTGATCACCTCGGCACTAAGAGCTATCCCAAGGGGACTTCACTCATTATAAGTAAGACTCATCCATAATTGCAGCCACCCGACGGGCCAAGCCGTTAACGATTTCGCAAGAACGAATTATTTTAAGTACCAGTCAATACAGGACGCAGTCATAATAATAAGTCCCAATTGTTATATGGCAAACCTGGACCTTCAACACGCGTATAGTTGTGTTCAAATTCACCCATCGAATAACCAAGCTACGGAAATAAAATGGCGATTCCACGGTTCTTCAAAATTCACGTACATGGTTGACATTAGACTGCAATTTGGCGCTGCTCGATCCCCGGATATCTTCAACAAACTTACGCAAGCCGTGCGAGTGATAATGAAAAGGCAGGGACATACTTCTATTGTTGTGTATCTGGAAGATTTCTTAGTCCTAGATAAAACCTATGAAAGATGTCAACGTTCACATTACGCACTCATGAAACAAGTACGTGAGCTTGGGTTTCAAATAAACTACACAAATTTGACGGCCCTATCCAAGAAATCACCTTTCTCGGTCTAGTATTAATCTCCCTTGAAAGGACTATAAGAGTACCGGAAAACAACATACATGAAATCCATTGTCTTCTGCACAAAACTCTAAACGCTCATACGGTTACGAAACAGCATATACAGTAACTCGTTGGAAAACTTAACTGGCTAACTCAATGCATCTATGGTTGTCGCTTTAATAAGCAATTCCAAGAAAAAAGCGCGCGACTGACCAAGAAGCCCGCTACCTGATACCTACAGGTCATGACCTCGTCACGTGATGTTTGGGGCGCTGCAAGTTTGTAGTGTTTAAACGATATTAAGAAACTTATTACCACAAAGCTCTGTCGACTCTGTCCAATGCGGTCAATTACCCAGATTTTAAACGATAGACCGATCACAAACACGTGATGATCATCGTGATACACTTCCACTATCGCCAAACACAATGTTCTACTGCACCCAAATACGTGTTGCCCTTCAGGAGTATTTAAGAAGGGAGATAACTATTGACGGCGATGGTTTAGACAAGTCCTGTACCTGACAAACTTTTGCTGGAAATATCGCGGTAAATGATCTTTTTCACGTATGCGACGAGACTTCGACTCGTAGCCATTGGGCTTTATGACTTGTATTAGAGGTAAGAAAGGGATGAGACGGTATTGCGCGGTCTTGCAGAGTTTGATTGACCGGTACGGAAACAGTTCTTCCGATTACCAAATTGATCTTGTTATAGCAAAACGTTGCTTACAATCAGTAATAAACAGCATACCGTAGTATAGATGTGCGTGTAAATATTTTTTAATAAGTTAGTATTATAGTGCAATCTTACTCTTGTATTTTTCTTCTAGAAGATTGCTGTAAAGCGATACGTACTTAAGTATATTACGAGTTCGGTTTCAGTCTTATTTTGAGCCTTGTCTAAAGTTAATTTAAGTATTCAAATGAACTGTGTTCATTGGGGACATATTGTTTTTGCCCTGTCTGTTGTTTTGTTTGTTGGTTTGTTAGTTTGTTTGTTTGCGCCAACTTTAACATTTGCCATAACTTTTGCAATTTTGAAGATAGCATTTTCATATTTGGTATGCATGTGTATATCATGGAGCTGCACATGTTGAGTGGTGAAAGGTCAAGGTCAAGGTCATCCTTCAAGCTCAAAGGTAAAATATATGGGGACATAGATTTTCACAAACACGCTTGTTTTAATTCATGCTTTTCATTTAGTCTATTTTTTTCAATTTGAACAACATTTCGCCAAAGAGAATATTGAAACTGCAGGTGGAAGTCTTGATATACGTGTTTGTTCACGCACTGATGTTTTCTGGTTATTATTGATTGATTAAAATAATGCTCACCCTTAACGGTTGCCGTACGGACGCCGTGGAACCGTTCTACGACCTAGCTACGCATTGTAAAAAGTTATAGGGGCTGTAAGGGTACGGGTAGGAAATGCAATTGAGGTATAAAGTAGGGAATTTAATAGCAGTAAGACAATGAAAAATGATTAAATAAGAGGGTAATGATTGTAAGTCTCTTAATTCTGTATCTGTGTTCTCATACTGATAATCATGACTGCCATTCAACAAGCATTTCATAAGGAAGAAACAGTTTATATTTCTACGATAAAGCCAGAGTATCCGTGTCTTGTTTTTTTTGTAGATACTTTATTAATGGAATGGGAGAGCATTTTATAGTAAGGGGTGACTTCAAAGTGTTGTATGGGTGTGTTTGTTTGATGTTAGTTTGGTAGGCGTGGAGATTTTCCTTTAATATATGCAACATTTCTAATATATGAACAATACTGTGCAAGGAAAAAGTTCCTTGAGAAAAGACAAATAAGTACTTAAATATGTTACGTCACAGATTGTGATATGGATATAAATCAAATTTCGTTCAATAAAACCGCTTGTCACAATATTGTTGACATATAATCAAACGATCCCAACTCAATGTTAAAAGCATTTACACACGTGCGAGCCAATATCAAGCGCGTCTAACCCATCAATGTTATTCCATAAGTCCCTATGGTTACAAACAATACTTCACAATAGGTAGCTGTAACAGTGTAACACTGTAAGTAACTTTAATGGTATACGTTAGGAGCTTTCTCCTATCATACAGAAGACCTGGGTTAAATTCCCGCACTTGCTCATATTTTTCATGTGTTACCTTGCACGGCATTTTCTAAAATAGTTAATGTTACGGAGAACTCTACCAATAATTGTTAATAAATAACTTATAATTGCATATTTAAATGACTTATAGAAATGTCATCAGACAGGATCATAAATGACTCAACATTCTATCATTTACTACTGATAAGCCCGAGTATATTTTAAAAAGAGAAATAACCAAGGAGTTGTTTGATCCGTACTGTCATGTGCTCCCTAATTGACTGTTTTCGATGTATATAAAGTTCATGAGATGGCAAATAATGTGTTGGGTCCGATTAATGTTAATCTTTTTATCAATGATGTAGCAGCTTTAACTTCATCTGATTGACGTCCAACTGAATTAATTACCAAATTGATTTTCCAATAACCAGCATGTATACCATATCTACATAAACACTCATAAATTAAAGATAACTGCTTTCGTATCCTGACGAAAATTTGATATACAGGTATATTTATACGCAAGGGACAAAAGACAGTGGTGGAAAATGTTTTGAAATTACCCAATTAACTATGTGCTCAGATTTTATAAAAACATAATATGCTTATTATAAAACTACTATGATCAAGGAGTAAATTCCGATTCATAATGCGACAGTTTTACAAAAATCTGCCTTTGTACCCAACGGTCTTTCAATGATATTCAAGGCTTTTGTATGATCAGAACGAATAGATACTACACGAAAGCACACACATAGCATAATTCATACGGCCTTATCATTTTTTGTAATTACCCTGGTAGTCAATTTAATCCGGTGATAATTATTGGGTAATCATTCAACCCGTTGTGCTATTCAAATATATACCTACTACTGACGCATTTTTTTCTCATAATTACACAGCACTCACATGGCTCTCTTTACCGAATGATCTGTAGTTATTTATAAAACATACATTAATGTTAATGTTGTTTTCACAAATAGTTACATATCTCACAGCAATTAGCGACAGATCAGAAATGAATTCCTTTCACTTAAACAAACGATCAACAACCACTAGGGGGGAAAGAGAGCTTTATTACCTAAACTAACAACTACAGCTCCAAACTAAATAAAGCGCACACATAGTAATAAGTACATATAAAGATTGCGCCTGCAAAAATGCATACTATATATATCATACATCAAAGCGTATCATCATTAATCAAATGATCAATATAACATATTACACAATAATACAATAGTAGGTTGTCTATAAAAACAGTAGAGCTGAATGAATAGGCATTATCGTCCAATCCAACCAGGTAGAGGTAGGGAAGTAGGGAGTACTTTAAAATGACTATTCATCCAAGCTAAGAAAGGGCTGTAAAGGGCATGATCGGGGTAATACTGCAGCCAACATCTTTTTGTTAAACCGTAACCTATCTTCAAATGCATTATCAATGTAATTTAGATAGCAGGAAGATCGCCAATCGCCAAGCAGACAGATAGCATGTACATCTGCCATTGAGAGACAAGTGCGATGTCTGCGAAAAACAATATCGCTCGTCAAAGCTTTTAAGTGTCCATTAGATATAAACATAAAGGCGGGGCCATCGAGGTCAGCATAAGGAGTGAGCTGAAAACAATTAATAATAACTGGGACTGGGCATAGAGTGTTCCCAGCAAGGCGTGATTAAGGGACTTCATAACTACTAGATTGGTACTGGTTAACTTTGCCCCATCTTATGACTAAGGACACTCCCCATCTTAAGAATTTGATACTGCTGCGTCGTAGGTGTTTGCCAGGGAGAAAAATATCCAGAGTAACATTGCTTTTCCTAAAAAGGAAATAGAATAACATACACAGGCTGGCAGCCAACACAGACGCATCTAATGAATCACTCAGCCTTAGATGAGGCAGTAACTTACGAAAAAGGTCAGGGGTGAAAGGTTTTTTCCTATGTACATGATCACCTAGAGTACGCCTTATACGCCTTAGAGTACAATTCATGGCAAAATTGTCTTTTATTCAATTAGGAAGGCCCCATTCTGCATGTAATACTCGCACACAGTTTAAATATTGCTTAACAGAATTGTATTTTATTGTTCTGACTAAAAACGCCGCATAGCGGCATATAGTCTTAGATGATGCTGGGACAGCGATGTAACCCAGTTTGTCGCAGAATCGTAAATAAGAATTCCTGTGTGTTCTATATGTCTTTTTAGTATTATCAGCAAAGGCACAACCAGTAAATTGATTAACTTCACTATCGAGTTCAGCTTGCAAGGAACCTGTAATTAGATAAAGTAGTAGCCTGCATTACGCATATGAAAGGACAATGTTTGTACACCGTTTTTCTCCTGCAATCGACTAACACTGTCAAAAAGTACATTACAAGAACATTTATAGTAAACAGCCTGCAAACGGAAATTGAAAACTGATGACAACCAAAACATTCTTCGCAGAGAGACCATTACTTTAGTATTACGACATGAACCCTTATTTATTATCGCACATGCTGTCAAATTGTCTGAATGCACAACTACTTTCTTGTTTCTGAGTTTGAATGCCCACTTTGTAATAGCCGGTTCTAAAACTACAACTTCTAGGTAGTTAATGGGCAATTTCACAGCTGATTCTGAGAACGGGGTGTAGAGGAATTCTCCATGGAAGACACTCCCAGCTGCAACTGGGCATGCACCAATGCTTATGGAAACACCACGTCGCCCATCAATCATTGGCATTGTGCCATTACAGACGTCAAAAAATTGTTGCCACCACTTAATATCTTCCATCATGTCTGACGTAACCAAAGTCCTGTGCCAAGCATGTCTTAATTTATTTTCGCGGTCAAACAGTCGTCTCAAATGAAACCGTCCTCCATATATACATTGTGTAATAACGTTCAGTTTTCCCGCGAGGCTTTGGTTTTGTCTTTTTGTAACCTTTTTTGCACTTAATAAACGATTAAGGAGCAGTTTTATATCACTGATTTTATTTTGCGGTACACGTATAGTCAAATTGATGCTATCGAGCACTAGTCCGAGAAATACAATTATTTGGGTCGGCATTTCGATTGTATTGTAATTTAAAGCAAAAACTAGCCTGTGCAAGAGTTTCATAAGTGTTTCTAGTGCTGATTGGCATTCATCGTAGGTTTTGTCTTTAATTATGAAATCGTCAAGATATACCACAATCGTTGTAAATCCTTTCTTCGCCATACTAGCTCGCATTGATTGAGTAACCGTGTTGAACAATTCTAGGCATTTATCGCCGCCGAAAGGTAGTCGTTCATCGACCATAAAAGTGTACTTGTTTTCACCTTGGAATTTCCACTTAAGTCCAGTTGCACTGAAATTTGACTGATTTATTTTTAGCGATCTATAGGCAGAACTCAAATCGACTTTTGCAAAATAAAAATTAGGTGTGACAAGATCAACAGCATCCTTAATAGACTGATACCGGAATTTGTTGGTGCTTGCGAAGTCATTAAGAGAAGAGCCCACCAGTCTTGATCAATCGTGTATCAAAAGCACTTTTTGGGACCCTCTCTTGAGAATTGCTCCAATTGCCGAGACAATTAACAATTTTGTAATGTCCATTATTCAGTTCGCTTTTTATTTGTAGCTCCGTCCGAACGCGCATTTCAGAGGAAATAGCAGTCTTGTGATTGTCTACATCCACTAATTTTAAGTTTTTGTTCATGTTTGTTATATGAAAGCCATTGTTGATCCCTGTTAGAATAAAGTCCCGATTGTGATAATCCTCCGTTAAATTATTCTCCCATTGTTTGTAGGTTAGAGCTGTGTCGGTATGTCAAGCGTCTGTGGATATATTGGTGTGAGCCACAGACGAGGAACCTTCGCCTTTCTTTGATGTCTGAGGAGCGTGAGTGTATTTATTACCAAACGGAAAGGATCCTCGTGCCTTCAATAGTGGTCTGGTTGGTGTCGGGTTTCACTCGTTTAGGTACCAGCAACTGTAACTCCATTTGGCGCGAGAATGTCCCCCATTAACCCGTGCTCACTTGTTATTCCCGATACGAATATTCGAAGTTCAGCACACTATTCCAATTCGAATATTTTCGTGGTATACGCAAGGTAGAACTCAAATTTGATCCCGTTTCAGCTCTCTATTTGAAAGAAGGCTGTTCATTAAACGCATATTTGCTGCCCCCAATCTTCAATCCGGATACCTAGGTAAGGATGGTCGTCGTCAGCACGAATCACCAGCGTTTCTGGTTTATTTTGCCCTGAACGAAGCACAAACTCTTTTCTCCTATTTTGTCGCCGTCTTTTACATTTTTCAGTCAAGAACATTTTAATGTGAACTGATTTCTTAGACGTGGCTTTCATTGTGAGGAATGTTCTGGGGTTCATATGTGCATTGAATTGCACTGTTGACTTAGTCGGTATATTTTGATCACCATATAAAGTATCTAATGTTTTACATGCATCTAATAATATATCCTCATTTGTGGTCTCCCTTTTGCAGCCTCCGGTGACACACTAGTTGTACTAGGCGTATTCCACGTTTTAATGTTATTTACGATGAATTTCACATTCCCAAGGGGAACACCGAGACATTTAAGGTCACTTTCCGTTATAAGTGTCAACGCTTCTCGAGTGTATAGCTCTTCATTACGGAGCATTTGTGAAACTGTCCGTGAAAGTTTGAGATTTTTACACCATTCATCAAAATTGAATTCTTCACTGGTGCAAGTGTTCTCCACTGTTTCGCCGTCTTTTCCCGCCATTAGTTTTAAGTTTAAGTCTAAATAACGTCACTGGTTTGCATCTGGTTGCATTATTGAAAGATCAGATAGAAATTCGACTTCGTAGCAGCGCACCGGTTAAAGCAAGCGAGTTCGTGACACGGTCCAGTGCATATGGCACCTTTCCCGTCTGTTTAAACGAAATTAAGAAACTTAATTCTACACAAACTGCAAACCGTAGAGCAGTATAGATGTGCGATTAAATATTTTTTGTTATCAGTTAGTATTATAGTAGAATCTTACTCTTGTATTTGTCTTCTAGTAGACTGTTGTCTGGGGGCGATGTTGCAGACTAGCATGTTGGTTTTTTTGTGAAACAAATATGACTAAAAAAATAATAATAAAGGCTAAAGCCTGAGTCGAATTTGCTACGACGGCCGAAAAATCTAAATGTTCTACTCTCAATAGCTTATATACGACCTACTCAGAAATTCGGATATTTGATGTTCGGATAACATTGTGTTACAGTCGTATTTTGTATTTATGGAGACAGAAAGCTTACAGCTGCTGTGCGGCCGATACGATGATGACCAACAATCTTCGCACAGCGTCCGCGAGGTGATATTTTATTTTTATTTTGCGGTGTTTGTTTTTTGCTACATGCTTTTCTTTTAGTCTCTTTCGTTCTATTTGAACAACATGTCTCCAAAGAGAATATTAAAAATGTAGATGGAAGTCTTGTTAAACATGTTCGTTAACGCACTGATTATTTCTGGTTATTATTGATTGTTCTAAATAATGCTCACAATTTACGTTTGCCGTACGGACGCCATGAAACCGTACTACGACATAACTACGCATTGTAAAATGTTATAGGGGCTGTAGGGATACGACTAGGAAATGCGAATGAGGTATACAGTAGGGAATTTAGTAACATTAAGTACAACAACAATGATTAAATAAGAGGGTAATGATAGTTAGTCTCTTAATTCTGTATCTGCGTTCTCATACTGATAATCATGACTACCATTCAACAAGCATTTCATAAGGAAGAAACAGTTTATATTTCTACAGTAAAGCCATAGCATTCGTGTCTTGTTTTTTTTTGTAGATACTTTATTAGCTGTCAGCGTCAGCTCACAACTAATGTAGAGGCAGTTTTCCAAGTCAGTATGTTGTTAGCTACGCTAGGAACGATTACTGCAAGTCAGTCTGTTGTTAGCTACGCTAGGAACGATAACCATTGCATGTTTATACTTAACCACAGGTACACTGCAGACAGCCTGTATGTAATCAATTGTGTTAAACAGCTTGTGCGATATTGGCCAGTCTAGACAAGTGTTTATAACAGCTTGTGCGACGACATTGGCCAGTTTATCATTGAAATCTGTACATATTTGCTGCTTTCAGGGAAAACGGGGCTTAATGCTGCATTAAAAGTCTGTCACGTGGGCAAAATTGTTGCTCAATAATTAAAATAAAAATTGATACACATAACACAACATGTACATGATTATAGGCTTGTTATTCTTTAGCAAGGCAACCACAATTCTAAAGATGGTTGCCAGTGCAGCAACCAATTGTGAAAAAAAGAGACATATTATTGTTATGTTGTCTAAGTTATCTTTATAACATATATATGAGGATAAACAGTGCACACACTTCTCGACCTGTGCTCTAAGACAAACTCTTTATAAATTTGAATGGGTTGTGTTCATTTCAAACTTGCGATATAAAAAGCTATAACATAATTTTGAAAACTGAGTTGCGTCTAAGATTATGCAATAGCGAACAACTTCAGTGCCTTCGGCGCTTTGATTAATGGAATGGTAGAGCATTGTATAGTAAGGGGAGAGGAGACTTCAAAGTGTTGTATGGATGTGTTTGTAGTTTGGTATGCGTCGAGATTTTCCTTTAATACCTATATTGAATTTCCAAATAAATTGATTTTCCAATAACCAGTTATGAAAAACATATCTACATAAACAACCCTATAGTGAAGGTTATTGCTTTCATATCCTGACGAAAATTTGAAATACGAGCATATTTTTACGCGGTTTGTATCAATGAGTCTATTATAGAGGTATGATTTTCATTGAAACGCGCAGAACAGGATACTTAAATACAAGCCGGTAGATGAGCTGCATTTCTGCCATATTAGAAACCAATAATTGCGGCGAACAAGTAATAAGAACAATTTTACATTTGAACGTGGTACGCGAAAAAAAATCGAGTAGTAGAAATCCTTATTATAGGCATGTATCATGTTACGCGTGAAACATTACAATAATCAGTATAAAGTATACGGACGAGTTTTGTGATGATTATAAGTGCCCTACTGCATTCACTGAGAAGACCATAAGTTTACTCTTGTCCGTAAAGCCTTTGTCTGTACGTTTGCTAACTGTTTTCCTGCGCTTTCTCAATAGTACTGTAAGTACTGGATTGAATCTTAATTTACTTATAAAAAGAAATGTGTTAATTATGCACGACACATTTTTTCAGATATTTAAAGTAAGATCGCTTTATCTATAAAAAGACAAAACTTAATTGTTAATCACTTGAAAAGAACAATAAATATATTGTCATGAAAGTTGGTATATACAATCAGCTATAGGTTCTCCATGGTTCTCTCTGTCTCTCGATATCTGTCTGATAAAACATCTAAATAGTGCTGTGCTAAATGAATCTTTTATATTATTACAAAACATTACACGTGTACAGATAAAGGCAATATGAAGGAAATGCATAATTTTTATTTGTTAGCGTTAGCTCACAAATAATGCAGACCGAATTTTGCAAATCAGTATGCCTTAGCTACGCTAGGAACCGTAACCCGTGACTGCCTGTGTGGATAACTACAGTAACATTTAGCAGACAATATAATGCTAAAAGCGTCTGCTTTAACCACCGCATCTGCCTGTTCTCACTGGTACAGTACATAGTGTGTATTTAACAGCTTGTAAGACAACGTTGGCCAGTCTAGTGTTTATCATTGAAACCTGTGCATATTGGCTGCTTACAGGCAAAACGGGGCTTAATGCATGTCAAATAAGATTAGCCTGTGCACACTGATAAGCTGTATCAATGATTTGAAAAAAAAACACATCTCGACCTGTGTTTTAAGACACACTCTTTATAAATTTGAATGGGTTGTGGTCATTTCAAACTTGCGATATAAAAAGCTATAACATAATTTTGAAAACTGAGTTGCGTCTAAGATTATACATCAGCGAACACATTCAGTGCCTTCAGCGCTTTGATTTATATTTTGTGTATTCCCGACTAAAATGGACATTTGTGTAACTGTTAAATCCATGTTGATATTGAAATATTTTCTTATACGAAGGCAATTTTTTAAAAGTATTTATAATGCAAAATTGCAAAAGAAGTATATAACTACATTTAAATGTATGTCAATAAAAGGTACGATGGCGCTAAAATTATCAGTAAGATCAACAGTTCATGTATCTAAACTATAGTTTATGTTAAAGGGATCTTTTCACGCTTTGTTAAATTGACAAAATTGAAAAAAGTTGTTTCAGATTCGTAAGTTTTCGTTTTAGCTATGATATTTGTGAGGAAACAGTAATACTGAACATAAACCATGCTCTAATATAGCCATTATATGCATCTTTTGACGAATTTAAAACCTAAAAATTATAAAGCGTTGCAACGCGAAACGATTGAATAATTTGGAGAGTTCTGTTTTTGTCGTTAAATTTTGTGAAACTACGAAGATTGCTTATATAAGGTATAAAATACGTCATTATTGTGTACTCGGCGGAATAGCTCAGTAGGCTTAAGCGTTTTTACTTCAGGACTCTGGCAGTACTCCAGGGGTCACTGGTTCGAAACCTGCTCCGGGCAATGTTCTTTTCCTTTTTTTATTTTTTTTCTTGATTTTTTACTGGAGCTTTTATGATCCAATGTTTACATTTATCAATATAAAGCATTTAATGAATAAGTTAAAAAAAATGCAAAAATCTGTGAAAAGGCCCCTTTAACGAATGTATCAAATACTTCATAATAACAGTAAAAGTAGTCTACTGAATACAGTTAAACAGATACTAAATGTGCGGCAAAACTATTTGAAGCGTGATTTAAATTTACACGTACACAATGCAAAGTCGTACTTATGAGCATATTCAAGGTTAAAACCTATCATTATCTAACGGATCAATTCAATTCATAGCGGCCCGCATTTCATGCATATTTGCCGCCTTAACCTGTTGGATTATGACTGTATATTTTTAACTGTGAAAGAAATATTCTTGATTCAGAAGGTACGTCGTTTATTGTCTTATAAAATAATGCTATTTATAATGCAGTCTAGTAAATTTTGAAATGGGAACCTTTGTTCACACAGTAAAAGTTACATAACCCTTTTTCAAAAGTACTTTTTTGAAAATAGAAGCTCTTCGGTTCCAATCATGGCAGAACGAATATAAATATTACAAATGAATATTGACATGTTTTCAAACTTGGTTTCATCGGTTTGGAATTTCTTAACAGATTAAAAAAATAATTAATACCACAACTACATTTTTATAAAGGATAAAACAACATTCAAGTAAAGGCAATTTATGAAGATTTGATTTCCGTCAAATGTTAAAATGATTTATATCTTTAGTGAGACGGTTCATATGGAAAGATACTTGCATTTTGTCATGTGAATGATTTGTTATTATTCCAAATGCATATTTTATGTATCTTATATTATTTATAAATATTTTTTTACAATTTTATACTTATATACTTAAAGTAAAAGTATGTCTAACTAAGAAAAAAAATGCTCGTATTGTCCAATGATAAAATGGTCACAGAAATACATGTCACGCTAAACGTGTGTGAAGTTAGCCGATTTAACCTATTTAGCCTATTTAGCTTATTCAGCCGGTAAAGTACATAGGTTGATACATACATCAGTTTTAGACAATTAAGCCTATTAAGCTGAAATATTAAGTTTAGTAAGCCTATTTAGCAGGTTTGGTACATTCTTTCAGAATATGAAAAACAAAATGAATATGACTGTGAATTATTCCCATGGCGAGTGGGTATGCACCTTTAAGGGCCCATATCGGACAAACAAGAGTTTTCCCACGGAAACGACCTAGTGCACGCTGAACTCTCGTCGGCTGCCTGTCGGGCTGATCTAGCTTCGGCCCGGGGTTTTAATTAGGGTAGGCGTCACGTACTGCCTATTTAACGTAGTATGCTCTATTGTCATAAAGAGTGGATATGCACCTTTAAGGGCCCATTTCGGACAAACAAGAGTTTTCCCACGGAAACGACCTAGTGCACGCTGAACTCCCGTCGGCTGCCTGTCGGGCTGATCTAGCTCCGGCCCGGGGTTTTAATTAGGGTAGGCGTCACGTACTGCCTATTTAACGTAGTATGCTCTATTGTCATAAAGAGTGGATATGCACCTTTAAGGGCCCATTTCGGACAAACAAGAGTTTTCCCACGGAAACGACCTAGTGCATGCTGAACTCCCGTCGGCTGCCTGTCGGGCTGATCTAGTTTCGGCCCGGGGTTTTAATTTGGGTCTGCGTCACGTACAGACTATTTAGCGTATTATGCTTTATTGTCATATAGAGTGGGTATGCACCTTTAAAGGGATCTTTTCACGCTTTGGTAAATTGACAAAATTGAAAAAAGTTGTTTCAGATTCGTAAGTTTTCGTTTTAGTTATGATATTTGTGAGGAAACAGTAATACTGAACATTAACCATGCTCTAATATAGCGATTATATGCATCTTTTGACGATTTTAAAACCTAAAAATTATAAAGCGTTGCAACGCGAAACGATTGAATAATTTGGAGAGTTCTGTTTTTGTCGTTAAATTTTGTGAAACTACGAAGATTACTTATATAAGGTATAAAATACGTCAAGAATGTGTACTCGGCGGAATAGCTCAGTAGGCTAACTTAAAGCGTTTTTACTTCAGGACTCTGGCAGGACTCCAGGGATCACTGGTTCGAAACCTGCTCCGGGCAATGTTCTTTTCCTTTTTTTAAATTTTTTCTTGATTTTTTACTGGAGCTTTTACGATCCAATGTTTACATTTATCAATATAAAGCATTTAATGAATAAGTTAAAAATCTGTGAAAAGGCCCCTTTAAGGGCCCATTTTGGACAAACAAGAGTTATCCCCGGAAGCGACCTAGTGCACGCTGAACTCCTGTCGGCTGTCTGTCGGGCTGATCTAGCTTCGGCCCGGGGTTTTAATAAGGGGAGGCGTCACGTACAGCCTATTTAGCGTATTATGCTATATTGTCATATAGAGTGGGTATGCAACTTTAAGGGCCCATTTCGGACAAACAAGAGTTATCCCCCGGAAACAAACTAGTGCACGCTGAACTCCCGTCGGCTACCTGTCGGGCTAATCTAGTTTCGGCCTGGGGTTTTAATTTGGGTCGGCATCACGTACAGCCTATTTAGCGTATTATGCTATATTGTCATATTGAGTGGGTATGCACCTTTAAGGGCCCATTTCGGACAAACAAGAGTTATCCCCCCGGAAACAAACTAGTGCACGCTGAACTCCCGTCGGCTGCCTGTCGGGCTGATCTAGCTTCGGCCCGGGGTTTTAATTAGAGTAGGCGTCACGTACAGTCTATTAAGCGTATTATACTCTATTGTCATATAGAGTAAGTATGCACCTTTAAGGGCCCATTTCGGACAAACAAGAGTTATCCCCCGGAAACGACCTAGTGCACGCTGAATTCCCGTCGGCTGCCTGTCGGGCTGATCTAGTTTCGGCCCGGGGTTTTAATTTGAATAGGCGTCACGTACAGCCTATTTAGCGTACTAAGTATTATGCTCTATTGTAATATAGAGTGGGTATGCACCTTTAAGGGCCCATTTCGGACAAACAAGAGTTATCCCCCGGCAGCGATCAAGTGCACGCTGAACTCCCGTCGGCTGCCTGTCGGGCTGATCTAGTTTCGGCCCGGGGTTTTAATTTTAGTCGGCGTCACGTACAGCCTATTTAGCGTATTATGCTCTATTGTCATTTAGAGTGGGTATGCACCTTTCAGGGCCCATTTCGGAAAAACAAGAGCTATCCCCCAGAAACGACCTAGTGCATGCTGAACTCCCGTCGGCTTCCTGTCGGGCTGATCTAGTTTCGGCCAGGGGTTTTAATTAGGGTATGCGTCACGTACAGCCTTTTTAGCGTGTTATGCTCTATTGTCATATAGATAGGCATGCACCTTTAAGGGCCCATTTCGGACAAACAAGAGTTATCCCCCCGTAAGCGACCTAGTTCACGCTGAACTCCCATCGGCTGCCTGTCGGGCTGATCTAGTTTCGGCCCGGGGTTTTAATTTGGGTCGGCGTCACGTACAGCCTATTTAGCGTATTTTGCTCTATTGCCATATAGAGTGGGTATGCACCTTTAAGGGCCCATTTCGGAAAAACAAGAGTTATCCCCCGGAAACGACCGAGTGCACGCTGAACTCCCGTCGGCTGCCTGTCGGGCTGATCGAGTTTCGGCCCGGGGTTTTAATTTGGGTCGGCATCACGTACAGCCTATTTAGCGTATTATGCTCTATTGTTATATAGAGTGGGTATGCACCTTTAAGGGCCCATTTCGGAAAAACAAGAGTTATCTCCCGGAAACGACCTAGTGCACGCTGAACTCCCGTCGGCTTCCTGTCGGCTGAACTAGTTTCGGCGCGGGGTTTTAATTAGGGTAGGCGTCACGTACAGCCGATTTAACTTATTATGCTCTATTGTCATATAGACTAAGTATACACCTTTAAGGGCCCATTTCGGACAAACATAAGTTATCCCCCGAAAGAGACCTAGTGCACGCTGAACTCCCGTCGGCTGCCTGTCGTGCTGATTTAGTTTCGGCCCGGGGTTTTTATTTGGGTCGGCGTCACGTACAGCCTATTTAGCGTATTATGCTATATTGTTATATGGAATGGGTATGCACCTTTAAGGGCCCATTTCGGATAAACAAGAGTTATCCCCCGGAAGCGACTACGGTCGGTTGCCTGTCGGGCTGATCTAGTGTCGGACCGGGGTTTTAATTTGGGTCGGCGTCACGTACAGCCTATTTAGCGTATTATGCTCTATTGTCATAAAGAGTCGGTATGCACATTTATGGGCCCATCTCGGACAAACAATAGTTATCCTCCGGAAACGACCTAGTGCATGCTGAACTCCCGTCGGCTGCTTATCGGGCTGATCTAGTTTCGGCCCGGGGTTTTAATTTGGGTCGGCGTCGCCTACAGCCTATTTTAGCGTATGCATTATGCTCTATTTAGCGAATTAGGCTCTCTTTACATGGCGAGTGGGACAATTAAGAGTTATCCCCGGGAGCGACCTAGTGCACACTGAAATCCCGTCGTCTGCCTGTCGAGCTGATCTAGATTCGGTCCGGATTTTTTATTAGGGTCGGCGTCACCTACCGCCTATTTAGCGTATATATTATGCTCTATTAAATGGCGAGTGGGAATGCATCTTTAAGGGCCCTTTTCGGACAAACAAGAGTTATCCCCCGGAAGCTACGTAGTGCAAGCTAAACTCCCGTTGGCTGCCTGTCGGGCTCATCTAGTTTCGGCCCGGGGTTTTAATAAGGGTCTGCGTAACCTACAGCCTATTTCGCGAATTAGGCTCCATGTACATGGCGAGTGGGTATGCACTTTTAAAGGGCCCGTTCGGACAAACAAGAGTTATCCCCCTGTAGCGGCCTAGTGCACGCTGAACTCCAGTCGGCTGCCTGTCGGGCTTATCTAGTTTCGGCCCGGGGTTTTCATTAGGGTCGGCGTCACATACAGCCTATTTAGCGTACTTGTATGTATTATGCTCTATTTACATGGCGATAGTGTATGCACCTTTAAGGGCCCTTTCGTACAAAAAAGAGTTATCCCCGGAGGCGACCTAGTGCAAGCTAAACTCCAGTTGGCTGCATGTTGGGCTGATCTAGTGTCGTCCCGGGGTTTAAATTAGGGTCGTCGTCACCTACATCCTTTTAGCGAATTATGCACTATTTACATGGCGAGCGGGTATGCACCTTTAAGGACCCATTTCGGACAACGAGTGTTCCCCCGGAAGTGAGCTAGTGCACGCTAAACTCCCGTTGGCTGCCTGACGGGCTGATCTAGTTTCGGCCCTGGGTTTTAATTAGGGTCGGGGTCACCTACAGCCTTTTAAGCGTATATATTAGGCTTCATTTACATGGCGAGTGTGTATGCACCTTAAAGGGTCCTTTTTGGACAAACAAGAGTTATCTCCCGGAAGCGACCTAGCGCAAGCTGAACTCCCGTTGGCTTTCTGTCGGGCTGATGTAGTTTCGGCCCGGTGTTTGAATTTGGGTCTGCGTCATCTACAGCCTATTTAGCGAATGAGGCTTTATTTACATGGCAAGTTGGTATGCACCTTTAAGGGCCTTTTTCGGACAAAAAAGAGTTATCCCCCAGAAGGAACCTAGTGCAAGCTTAACTCCTGTCTTCGGAGCCTTTCAATATACGAAGATTTACAATCCTTTCAATTTCAGTTAAAAATACCCAACATTTTGTAATTTTGTGACATGTTTGGCTTACTTTATCTAAATGTTGCAGATTTTGTATTCATTTGTATTGGTAATTTACCGGACAGAACAAAGGGTTATCATCCTTATATGTTTATGTTAAACAAGTGACCTCCAGCGTAAGGCAAGTTTTGACATCAGGGGCATAATGTTAAATAGTAGATTTTTTATATTCTATATACTAAATGTGTAAGTCATGTGCATTGCGGTTTAAGTTTATCAGTTTAAGTTAAATTAATAAGCCCTTGGGTCTAGGGGTTACTAGTTTTACTTAAACCAGTTTAATTCAGTAAGGGAGAAACCCGGTTTTAATATGACTTCTATCATTATATGGCAAAAAAAACATTGAACATATTTCCAAACGTTGTAACAAAGCACAAAAGCAAGAGTATAAAGCGAGAGCTAATAATAACTAATATATATGGCGTTCTCTCGAAATTACTGCCATACACGACATGTGCTCGAGTACTGTATTAACAGATATTGTTTTGTAATTTTGTGTTAAAGTTGTTTAAAAAGCGACGAGTGTTTCATTTCATTTAAATTAAATGATCAAATGTACCAAAGTATTTCTATTGGACCTATTATTTGCTTTTTAGCAACCACTCAATATTGACACTGAATGAAGAAGACTACAAATGGAATTGCACTCAGAATCATAACCTAATAAAGCTTTTAATCGTTTTTATTGACAAACGATCTGCATATATCATTCATTTACGATTGCAATAGCCTTGCAAAAAAACTATTTTGAGATTCATTGCCTCTTCAAATAAAGACCAAAACGTTTGTCATGATTGCACGAAGTCTTTAGAATTACGAATAATTGAAACGGTATTGAATTATATCTTTTGCATTCATAACCCTGAACAAACGTGTCATATTTATCCGCACCGTGAATGCGATCTAATCTTTCATCTCCGTTGCTTTTCATTGCTTTTAATTGCTTGCAATACTCAAGATTCAATCCCTAAAGTTATTATACATACAGCACACAATCCTAACAATCCTCAACAAAAAAAAAATCAAAAACTAATTAACAAGATATCACGCAACAAAACATTTAAACCTTAATGTACTCCGGGTTCAGAAAATAAACTTACACGTACCCAGCCAATTTAGACTTTAACCGAGTTTTATTCCGGCCCAAAATCCGATGACGTAAAACGCGCTACGGTAAACAAAACAAAATTCTCTTTGAACAAAGCCTGCCTGATCATGCTTTAATAGTGAGATTTGCGATAATATAGCGACAATTTTACAGAATATTTTATTTACACTGTTCTTTTTTTCATTCCATTCAAATCTATGACACGCGTTCGGACTATTGTCAAAATGTTAATATGTTAACCAGTGCCGCACTCTGGATCAGCAGACGATTTATTGCTTAAATCTCACGGTGGATTCCGGAGATAGTTGATGTATCATGATTGCTAGTCCATTTAGATAAAATAAACTCTTGTTAGTCCTAAAGCGGCCCTTTAAGGTGCATACCAACTCGCAATGTAAATAGCGAATTATACGCTTAATAGGCTGTAGGTGACGCGGACCATAATTAAAACGCCGGGCCGAAACTAGATCAGCCCGGAAGGCAGCCGTAGGGATTTCAGTGTGCACTAGGTCGTTTCCTCGGGATAACCATTGTTTGTCCGAAAGCGCCCCTTTAAAGTGCAAACCCATTCGAGATGTAAATAGAGCATACTACGCGAAGTAGGCTTATGTGAAGAAGAGACAACTTCAAATCCCGGGCCGAAACCAGATCAACCCGACAGGCAGCCGACGAGAGTTCAGCGTGCACTATGTCGCTTCCGGGTGATAACTCTTGTAAGTCCGAAAGCGGCCCTCAACCTTGTAATGAAAATAGCGACTATTACGCTAAATAGGACGCACACCATAATTAAAACCTCGGATCGAAACTAGGTCATCCCGACAGGCAGCCGACATAAGTTCAGCGTGCACTATGTCGCTTCCGGGGGATAACTTGTTTTTCCGAACACTGACCTTAAAGCTGTATACCCACTCGCACTGTAAGTATCGCATAATATGCTAAATAAGCTGTAGGTGACGCCGGACCTAATTAAACCCCCGGCCGCAACTACATTGGCCCGACATGCAGCCGTCGAGAGTTCAGCGTGCAATAGGTCGTTTCCGGTGAATAACTTTTTTGTCCGAAAGCGGCCCTTAAAGGTTCATATTCGCTCGCCATCTCAATAGCTCCTTATACGCTAAATAGGCTGTATGTGTCGCCGACCCTTTTTAACCCCCCGGGTCAAAACAAGGTTAGCCCGACAGGCAGCCAATGCCAGTTCAGCGTGCACTATGTCGCTTTCCAGGGATAACGCTTGTTTGTCCGAAGGCGGCTCTTATACACACTCGCCATGTACATAGCGCCTAACCCGCAAAATAGCTGTTTGTGACGCCGACCTTAATTAAAACCCGGGCCGAAAATAGATCAGCCCGACATGCAGCTGAAGTGAGTTCAGCGTGCACTAGGTAGCTTCCGGTGGGATAACTCTTGTTTGTCCGAAAGCAGCCCTTAAAGGTGCATACCAACTCGCCATGTAAATATCGCCTCATGCGCTAAATACGACGTTGTATACGTTGTGTGTTTTATACGACGCCAACCCTTATTAAAACCCCGGGCCGAAACTGGATCAGCCCGACAGGAAGCCGACGGGAGTTTAGCGGGCACTAGGTCGCCTCCAGGAGATTACTCTTGTTTGTCCGAAAGCGGCCCGTAAAGGTGCATACCCACTCGTCATGTTAATTACGTCTTATAGGCTAAAAAGCCTGCATGTGACGCCGACCCTTAAAAAACCCAGGTTAAAAACTGGATCAGACCGACAGGCAGCCGACGTGAGTTCAGCATGCACTAGGTCACTTCCGGGGTATAACTCATGTTTGTCCGAAAAAGGCCCTTAAAGGTTCATGACAACTCGTCATTAAAGAAGCGCATAATACGCTAAATATGCAGTTTGTGACGCCGACCCTATCAAGACCACGGGCCAAAACAAGGTCAGCTAAACAGGCAGCCGACCGAAGTTTAGCTTACATTAGGTCGCTTCAGGGGAATAAGTCTTTTTTGTCCGAAAGGGGCTCTTAAAGGTGCATACCCACTCGCCATGTAAAAAGAGCATAACAAATACGCTAAAAGGCTGCAGATGAGGCCGTCCCTAATTAAAATGCCGGGCTGAATCTAGATCAGCCCGACAGGCAGCCGACGGGAGTTTAGCGAGCACTAGGTCGCTTTCGGGGAATAACTCTTGTTTGTCCGAACGGGGCTATTATAGGTGCATACCCACTCACCATGTAAATAGCGCCTAATTCACTAAATAGGCTGAAGGTGACGCAGACCCTAATTGAAACCTCGGGCCGCAACTAGATCAGCCCCATAGACAGCCGACAGGAGTTCAGCGTGCACAAGGTCGCTTCCGGGGGATAACTCTTGTTTGTCCAAAAGGAACCATTATAGGTATATACCCACTTGCCAAGTAACTAGAGCATAATTCATACGCTTAACTGGCCGCAGGTGACGCCTTATTTAAACCCCGGGCTGAAACTAGATCAGCCCGACAGAAAGCCAACGGGAGTTCAGCGTGCACTAGGTCGCTTCCGGTTTATAAATCTTATTTGAACGGAAGGGGCCCTTAAAGATGCATACACGCTCGCCATGTAAATAGAGCATAATGCATACGCTTAATAGGCTGGAGATGGCGCCGACCCTAATTAAAACCCCGGGCCGAAACTAGATCAGCCCGACAGAAACACGACAGGAGTTCAGCGTGCAATAGGTCGCTTCCGGGGAATAACTTTTTTTTTTCGAAAGGGACCCTTAAAAATGCGTACACACTCGCCATGTAAATAGTGCATAATACGCTAAATAGACTGTAGGTGACGCCGACCGTAATTAAAACCATGGGCCGAAGCTAGATCAGTCCGACAGGTAGCCGACGGTAGTTCAACGTGCACTATGTCGCTTCCGGGCGAAAACTCTTGTTTGTCCGAAAGGGGCCCTTAAAGGTGCATACCCATTCGCCATGTAAATAATGCAAAATACTCAAAATAGGCTGTAGGTGACGCCAACCCCAATTAAAATCAAGGGCCGAAACTAGATCAGCTCGACATGCAGCCGACGGGAGTTCAGCTTGCACTAGGTCGCTTGCGGGTGATAACTCTTATTTGTCCGAAAGCTGCCGTTATAGGTGCATATCATCTCATAATGTAAATAGCTCATTATACACATAATAGACTGTATGTGACGCCGACCCTAATTAAAACCGCGGGCCGCAACTAGTTTTTCCCGATAGGCAGCCGACGTGAGTTCAGCGTGCACTACTTCGCTTCCGTGGGAAAACTCTTGTTTGTCCGCAAGGGGCCCTTAAATGAGCATGCCCACTCTTAATATAAATAGCGCATAATACGCTAAATAGTCTATATGTGACACCGACCCTAATTAAAACCCCGGGCCGAAATTAGATCAGTCCGAAAGTCAGCCGACGGCAGGTCAGCTTAAACAAGGTCGCTTCCGGTGTATAACTCTTGTTTGTCTTAAAGGGGCTCTTAAAGGTGCATACAAACTCGTTGTGGAAATGGCTTGTCAATAGCCTGCTAAACAGGCTGTTTATTTTATCCTTTTTAAATTTTGCTAAAAATGCAAAATAGGTTGAGCATTTAGTATGATGCTATTAAGCCTGAAAAGGCTTGCTCTTATATATGTTTCAACCTATTTGATAAACTTTCGAAAAAGGCATTTTAAGGCGAATAGGCTTCTTATAAGGCTAAATAATTATGTTTCAACCTATTTAATTAACTCGCTAGGTAGACTGAATAGGCTGCTCAATAGGCTTAAAGTGAATAATAGGATGTTTGTCTCCACCTATTTTATAAGAGTTCTTTAAAGCTTAATAGACTGAATAGGTTTTCTAGATAGCCTAAATATGAGGTATGTTTCAACCTATTTCATATAATTGTTAAATAGACTAAATTAGCAGGAAAGGTTGCTTAAAAGGCTTTTGAGGCTTAAAAGGATGTATGTTTAAATACATGTACTTAGCTTGCAATATTGGCTTTATGGGCGGAACATACTGCTAAATATGCTAATAAGAACGTATTTTTCAGCATATGTACCAAACTTGCTAAAAAGGCTAAATAGGCTGAAAAGGCTGCTTAATGTGCTAAATATGCTTAGTATGATGTATTTTCCAACCTATGTACTGAACTTGTTAAATAGGCTAAATAGGCTGAAATCGCCTCTAAATTGGCTATATAGACTTAATAGGATGCATGTTTCAACCTATGTACTTGACTTGTTAAATAGGCAAATAGGCTGATAAGGGTGCCAAATAAGCTAAATAGGCTCATTATGATGCATGTGTCAACCTTGGTACTTGACTTGCTAAATAGGCTAAATATGCTGAAAAGGGCACTAAATAGGCTAAATAGGATGCATGTTCCAACCTACCGGTATGTACATAACTTGTTAAATAGGCTAAATAGGCTGAAAAGGATGCCAAATAAGCTAAATAGGCTCAATATGGTGCATGTGTCAACCTTTTTTTTTGCACTTAACTTGCTAAATAGGCTATTAAAGGCTGAAAAGGGTACTAAATAGGCTAAATAGGATGCCTGTGTCAAGCTATGTACTAGTTTTGTTAAAAAGGCTAAATAGGCAGAAAATGGTGCTAAATAGGCTAAACAGGTTAAATCGGATACATGTTTTAAACCTATGTCATAGACTTGTAAAAGGGCTAAATAAGAAGAAAAGGTTGCTAACTATGCTAAAAAGCCTAAATAGGATGCATATGTAAATCTATGTACTAAACTCTTTAAATAGGCTAAATAGGCTGAAAAGGGTGCTAAATACGCTAGATAGGCTAAATAGGATGCATGTGTCAACCTATGTACTAAACTTGTTAAATATGCTAAATAGGCAGAAAAGGGTGCTAAATAGGCTTCATAGGATGCATGTGTCATCCTATGTACTTAACTTGTTAAATAGGCTAAATAGGCTGAAAAGGGTGTTAAATAGGCTATGTATGCAAAATAGGATGCATGGTTCAACCCATGTTCTAATCTTGCTAAATAGGCTAAATAGGCTGGAGAGGGTGTAAAATAGGACAAAGTTATAGGCTAAATATGATGCATGTGTCAACCTATTTACTTAACTTGTTAAATAGGCTATATATGCTGAAAAAGGTGTTAATAAACTAAATAGGCTAAATAGAATGTATGTTTAAACCTATGTAATAAACTTGCTAAATAGGCTTAATTTGCTAAATAGAGTGCTAAATAGGCTCAATATGCGAAATAGGATGCATGTGTCAACCTATGTACTTAACTTGTTAATTAGGCTAAAAAGGCTGAAAAGGGTACTAATTGGGCTAAATAGGATGCATGTGTCAATCTATGAACATGTAATAAACTTGTTAACTAGGCTAAATAGGCTGAAAAGGGTTCTAAATAAGCTAAATAGGATGCATGTTTCAACCCATGTACTAAACTTGCTAAATATGCTGAAGAGGATGCTTAATAGGCTGAATAGGATTCATGTGTCAACCTATGTACTTAACTTGTTAAATAGGCTAAATAGGCTGAACAGCCCGCTAAATAGGCTAAATAGGCTTAATATGATGTATGTTAAAACATATGTACTAACCTTGCGAAATAGGCTAAATAGGGTGCATGTGTCAACGTATGTACTTAACTTGTTAATTAGTCCAAATAGGCTGAAAAGGGTGTTAAATAGGCTAAAAAGGCTAAATAGGATGAAAGTTTTAACCTATGAACTAAACTTGATAAATAAGCTAAATAGGCTTACTTAACACACGTTTCAGCCCAGCCCGATAGGCAGTCGACGGCTGGTCAGCGTGCACTAGGTCGCTTCCGGGGGATATCTCTTGTTCGTCCGAAAGGGAGCCTTAAAGGGGCATGCCCACGCACAGGCAAAATGTCGCGTAATACGCTAAATAGGCTGCACCTGACTCCGATCCTCATTAAAAGTCCCGGCCGAAACGAGTTACCCCTATAGACAGTCGACGGCTGGTCAGCGTGCACTAGGTCGCTTCCGGGGGATAACTCTTGTTCGTCCGAAAGGGGCCCTTAAAGGGGCATTCCCACTCACAGGCAAAATGTCGCGTAATACGCTAAATAGGCTGCATCTGACTCCGATCCTAATTAAAAGTCCCGGCCAAAACTAGTTCAGCCCGATAGGCAGTCGAAGGCTGATCAGCGTGCACTAGGTCGCATCTGGGGGATAACTCTTGTTTGTCCGAAAGGGGCCCTTTAAGGGGCATGCCCACTCACAGGCAAAATGTCGCGTAATACGCTAAATAGGCCGCACCTGACTCCGATCGTCATTAAAAGTCCAGCCCGAAACTAGTTCAGCCCGATAGAAAGTCAACGGCTGGTCAGCGTGCACTAGGTCGCTTCCGGGGGATAACTCTTGTTCGTCCGAAAGGAGACCTTAAAGGGGCATTCCCACTCACAGGCAAGATGTCGCGTAATACGCTAAATAGGCTGCACCTGACTCCGATCCTAATTAAAAGTCCCGGCTAAAACTAGTTCAGCCCGATAGGCAGTCGACGGCTGGTCAGCGTGCACTAGGTCGCATCCGGGAGATAACTCTTGTTCGTCCGAAAGGGGCCCTTTAAGGGGCATGCGCACTCACAGGCAAAATGTCGCGTAATACGCTAAATAGGCCGCACCTGACTCCGACCCTAATTAAAAGTCCCGGCCGAAACTAGTTCAGCCCGATAGGCCGTCGACGGCTGGTCAGCGTGTACTCCGTCGCTTCCAGGGAATTAATAGGCTAAATAGGATGTGTATGTCTACGTATTTACTAAACTTGCTAAGTAGGCTAAAAAGGCTGTTAAATAGGCTAAAAAGGCTAAATAGGATGTATGTTTTGACCTATGTACTAAAATTCATAAATAGGCTTAAAAGGCTGACGAGGCTGTTTAATAGGCTAAATAGGCTAAATAGGATGTATATTCCAACCTATGCACTAAATAGGCTAAATAGGCTAAATGGGATAAATAGGCTAACTTCACACACGTTCACGCTAAGTGTCTTCAACACGCTGCAAAGAGAATCCAACAGCGTTCAAGAAAAATACCTCGCGGATAGAATTTAACCGTTTTATATTTAAAAAAATAATATTTTATACAGGACAAGTCATTTGGAAGCATTTTTTTTTTGCTGTATTACCAAAGGACATTACTAGTAACTTTGGAAATCGATATAATCAATTAACAAATGTTTTAATAGCATGCTCCTATTCGAGTTTGATCCTGACGCAACACGATTGTTTCTCATGTACGACCTTAAATGTGGCCATATTGTCTACATTAGACATTAGACATTTAGTATTGTGTTTACTAAACGTGATTCTGGTTTTTATCATTAAAATATATTTTAACTGTCTTCATGATAACAATGACACGGTTTTATATATTGGGGATTGCTGCCACGCATACAGTTTTGTGTATAAATCAATTTAAATGGTGCCGTTTTTTTGCAGGCGACTATGTTTCACACAATTTGTCAAATTTCAAACGAACATCAGATAAAATGCATATGAGAAATTGTTGAAAAATGTTACTAGCTTATTACAATTTCAAATTAATATCGCGATTGATTTCCATGTGTGTGCCTAAAAGACCAGAATAGGTCTACTACGAGCTTAAACAGGCAATAGAGAGATCAGAATGTAGATTTGTTTATGAAATAAGGAAACAAATAATTTAATGAATACGAAATCCATTTTTAAACCACGTCTTGAACAAGGTTACAAATCCTGGTTGTTATAATTGGATATTGTGGACGGACGGCCTGATATGTGGAAAGTGCATGTTTAGATGGCCGGTCTTATCTGATACGGAAAAATAATCCTTCTGGCTATCCATTGCTTCGCATATGAAAATAGTGAACGTAGAGGGTATCACAGCAATACTAAGACGTTTATAAATAATATTGAATTTCGTTCCTGTTTTGCTATAAATGAATTATTGTTGTTTATGGGGAAAAAAGTTCGCATTTAATTGTAACTTGAACATTTTCCTTAGAATGTCCATGTTTATGTATCCGTTACCATACTTATGTCCATGAAGTTCTTACAAATGGTGCAAGGATGTACTATAATTTGCAGCTTCTAATATGTTTTGGTATTATTATTTGTATTATATAACTTTTTCCTGTTATCTTCACTGTGTACGGTATGCCATAATATATTATTAAACTGGTTTAAACACTACAAAAAAGACATGAAATTAACATGTCATACAAAATATTTTCATCCGGATATATGGTCTCTTTCGACATATTTAAATAAAACCCGACTTTTTTCAATTTGTAAGAAAAACATTCATAACACATGTTCTTACTTCAACGCCTTTGTAAGCAGTCACCATCTGACCTAAAATGGCACTAAATGACAGGGTTTTATCTCATGTTTTCAAGATGTTGATGTTGTTGTTGGTCACAGCCAAACGGCCGCAGTAATCTCCACTGGTAAACGTCACATGTTCAGTTTTGTGAGCCCCGGGACCGGGTCAAATTTGAGCCCAGGGGAATAATTTGAACAAATTTGGTAGAGGACTATTAGACATCACTACATACCAAATTTAGTAGCCCTAGGCTCTATAATTAAGAACAAGAAGATTTTTAAAGTTTGCACACAATAAGCCTTATTTAAGCATATGTTCATTTTTGTGACCCCTGGGGCAAGGTCAAATTTGTTCCCAGGGGCATAATTTGAACAAACTAAGTAGAGAACTATTATATGTCACTACCTACCGAATTTGGTAGAAATAGGCCCAATGGTTATGGACAAGAAAATTTGTATAGTTTGCACAAAATGGGCCCAATATAAGCATATGTTCAATTTTGTGACCCCTGGGGAACGGTCAAATTTGATCACAGGGGCTTAATTTGAACAAACTTGGTAGAGGACTATAAGATGTCACTACATACCAAATTTGGTAGCCCTAGGCCCAATGGTTATGGACGTAAAGATTTTTAAAGTTTTCACAAAATAGGCCTAATATAAGCAAATTGGCAATTATTTGACCCCCCAAGGCAGGGTCAAATTTGACCCCAGGGGCATAATTTGAACAAACTTGGTAGAGGACTATAAGATGTCACTACATACCAAATTTGGTAGCCCTTTGCCCAATGGTTATGGACAGTTAGATTTTTTAAGTTTTCGCAAAATAGGCCTTATATAAGCAAATGTTCAATTTTTTGACCCCCCGGGGCAGGGTCAAAGTTGACCCCAGGGGCATTATTTGAACAAACTTGGTAGAGGACTATAAGATGTCACTACATAGCAAATTTGGTAGCCCTAGGACCAATCGTAATGGACAAGATGATTTTTAAAGTTTGCACAAAATAGGCCTTATATAAGCAAATTTTCAATTTTTTAACCCCCCGGGGCAGGGTCAAATTTGACCCCAGGGGCATAATTTGAACAAACTTGGTAGAGGACTATAAGATGTCACTACATAGCAAATTTGGTAGCCCTAGGCCCAATGGTTATGGACAAGAAGATTTTTAAAGTTTGCACAAAATAGGCCTTATATAAGCAAATTTTCAATTTTTTAACCCCCCGGGGCAGGGTCAAATTTGACCCCAGGGGCATAATTTGAACGAACTTGGTAGAGGACTATAAGATGTCACTACATACTAAATTTGGTAGCCCTACGCCCAATGGTTATGGACAAGAAGATTTTTTAAAGTTTGCACAAAATAGGCCTTATATAAGCAAATTTTCAATTTTTGACCCCCCGGGGCAGGGTCAAATTTAACCCCAGGGACATAATTTGAACAAACTTGGTAGAGGACTATAAGATGTCACTACATAGCAAATTTGGTAGCCCTAGGCCCAATGGTTATGGACAAGAAGATTTTTAAAGTTTGCACAAAATAGGCCTTATATAAGCAAATTTTCCATTTTTTGACCCCCCGGGGCAGGGTCAAATTTGATCCCAGGGTCATAATTTGAACAAACTTGGTAGAGGACTATAAGATGTCACTACATACTAAATTTGGTAGCCGTACGCCCAATTGTTATGGACAAGAAGATTTTTAAAGTTTGCACAAAATAGGCCTTATATAAGCAAATTTTCAATTTTTTGACCCCCGGGGCAGGGTCAAATTTGACCCCAGGGGCATAATTTGAACAAACTTGGTAGAGGACTATAAGATGTCACTACATACTAAATTTGGTAGCTCTACGCCCAAAGGTTATGGACAAGAAGATTTTTAAAGTTTGCACAAAATAGGCCTTATATAAGCAAATTTTCAATTTTTTGACCCCCGGGGCAGGGTCAAATTTGACCCCAAGGGCATAATTTGAACAAACTTGGTAGAGGACTATGAAATGTCACTACATACTAAATTTGGTAGCCCTAGGCCCAATGGTTATGGACAAGAAGATTTTTAAAGTTTGCACAAAATAGGCCTTATATAAGCAAATTTTCAATTTTTTGACCCCCTGGGGCAGGGTAAAATTTGACCCCAGGGGCATAATTTGAGCAAATTTGAAAGAGGTTCACCACATGAACATTCCTGAGAAATTTCATCAGATTTGGACCAGTAGTTTAGGAGAAGAAGATGCTTAAAGAAAAAGTTAACGCACGCACGCATGCACGCACGCACGGACGCACACACGACGGACACAGGACCATGACATAAGTCCCGCTGGCCTTTGGCCAGTGGAGCTAAAAATGATGACATATACCTGCCTGGGGCGGGGATTGAACTCTGGTCGCCTAGGTGAAACGCGCTTGTACCAACCGCTGCGCTAACCTGACAGCCATCGTGGCTTAGGCCCAGGTTGTTTACATGGGCAGGTTTACAGATTTTCGTGTTGATGTTTTTTAATGCTAAATATGCTTAATAATAACTCAATAATACATTAAACAGCCTTAATTCATTATGATTGTACTGTCTGCAATAAACTTATATTTTCTCCGTAATTTAGTTTAAATCTTTTATTTAAGCTCGATTACATTGAAAATATAAGGCTCATTGAAACACTCTCGAGTCCGTTCCCTGGGACTAAGAACAAACACAGACAGACCGACCGACCGACATTCGTTACTGACGTTTATTGAAAAGTGTTATTAAGCATACCATTCTCATTACACAATCTACTTTTATAAATTTACACACATTATAAATTATGTATTTGTCACATGAGAGTATTAACATGTGGAATTTATTTACAGATCGATTGATATAAAATATACGGCGTGTGTACTTTTTTCTTAACACGGTGTTACAGCGAAATAAACATATACAATGGTATTCATCTTGAATATCAAATTCATTACAAACATAGACAATTACGTTCATTTTGTGGAATGTTATTCTGAGCGTATCTGCCAGTTTGTATTCTCAACGGGTGTGCAGAGGCTCTTAATCTTACAAACAAATAAGTCGTCCATGAAGTAAGTCTAAATAGTCTTCATATTCCAAAGTGATTTAAAAAAACTTTATACATATCTAATACAGAATTGTTAGTGATGTAACCATAACATTCTTCTCAGCAGGTCTACATAACAACTCGCTTATAAAACTATTAACTTGCACATTTTGATTTTCAAATACATATCCAAATCCAAAATAATTTAACATGTGCTTGATCTTTGAGACCCAAATTGTAAAACCTTTATTACAATTATTTAAAGCGTTCGTATATAATGACATTGTCGTTGTAAAGAGTTTTTAGCAAATATTTTAAAAAGTAACAAACCTGCTATTATAGAATGGATATCTTCCTAATTCACCATAAACAGCAACATTACAGGTATTCATTTTAATATTAAACACTCGTTTTCAAAAAATTTAATGAATGGCATGCGTTCAATATCATGTGACTCTGTGTAACCCATACTTTTTAAAAAACTTTTATATCGAATCCATAACAGAGTCAAACAACTGACACAATATTTTTGTTTTATGTCAATGTGATTGCTTTTGAACAATACTTAAACCTGGCCTTCAGGGCTTTACCAACCAAATGTTCCTGGTTAACTTGAATATAAAATGTGTATAATTTGACACCGTTCCAAACTAGTTAAAGTTATGAACCACTTCAATGCCATTACCAGTGTATGCCCATTTTTCGTTTCTTTTTAATTCATCCCCTCTTCCGAAATATCAGTATTTATTGTTTTTGCAGTGTTAACATTAAGCTCGGAACATATGCACTGTAAATATAGACAATCCCAAAAATTAAAAACTTCCGGATTACCGCCTCTGAATATTCGCATTACGGTACTGAAGAATAAAACAGGGAAGCGTAGCGATAAAACAGGGAAGCGTAGCGATTTTATCGAATATATTTAAAGATTTAAATAGTTTCTGTTATCGATCTGATAATCAAAGTATAGTACGTTTTTAATGTGAATAATAGAAACAAGGTTCGTCTGCATCATTTTGAGAGTCATACAACTCAGCACGAATTAGGTATTGATTGTCACTTTACATGTTATTTGAAGGTGACGCATGATATCTGGTCTTAATAACGGTATCTTCACATGTGCAGAGATGTGATGTCACAGTCATACCCATAAACTCTTTTTATCGACATTTTGGAACCTCGCCTCCCATTGACCGAATGCGTATCTGCTTCTCTCGCGGATGATTTTTAAGACCATTATCTTGCTTAAATTGGTATATTCCGTAATTAGTTAACAAAAATCATCACGCAATTGTTTCCTGTTTTTAAATTAAAACAAATACCGTTAATTTAAACCTTTTAAAGAAATTTTAATAAAGACATGTTAGGGAAATGTAGAGAACATCATTTGAGCTTTTTTAGTTAAGGCTCCAGTTTTATCTTGTTAAACATTTTTATCGTAAATTTAGATTTTATTAATAAAAAAGGTTAGTAAATATTGAGAAAACATACCAAATTTATTTCAGGCTTCTGACTCTGATATGCCCTGTAAAACGTTATTTAAATGATAACTTATAATTAAAGTTATATTCAAAAGATGATATCTTTTCAAGAAAAACAGTCTAATATCTTAGAAACTTTTTCTAAAAACCACAAAATTCATTTCCGGCTAGAGATTTGTGTCTTAGATTGAGAGCGATAAATAGGATATAAATTTAAAAAAACTTAAGTTTAAGACTTAACTGGATACATACATTTAATTTAAAAAGTTTACCTAAAATCTTCGCTTATATATATATATATATATATATATATATATATATACCATTCTATAAAAAGTCTTGTATGCAACAATATTTCTTATTGAGTATCTCTGGAACTAT
This sequence comes from Dreissena polymorpha, assembly GCF_020536995.1. Classification (NCBI taxonomy): domain Eukaryota; kingdom Metazoa; phylum Mollusca; class Bivalvia; order Myida; family Dreissenidae; genus Dreissena; species Dreissena polymorpha. The sequence continues at coordinate 54,371,386 of NC_068368.1, read as the reverse complement.
CTAACTATATATATCCGGAAATGCATTTATAAAGAAATCATACAGGTTTAAAACATGCAGACATCTACTTTAGAATAATATTGTTTACCTCGGTCTTAAATCTTTGATAACTTCGCATTTAATACCTCTGGCATTATTTACGCTAAGAACACAGAGTTTGCTTAAGACTTTGGATATTGATATAACCTTTATAACTTTCATTAAATAATTACATCCCACAAAGAAAAAAAAATAGGCAAAGGCATCGCTGAAATGTGTGCTTAAAAAAGCTATTTCAGCCTTAAACATTTGTTGTTATCACTGAATATTGTTGCAGAAAAACACATATTTATTTAATCTATCGTGTATTTTCTTTGTTCAACATCTATTGATTTACGATGTGATACATATCGAAACTTTGTTTCATGTTTCACTTGTTTTCAATTCTACTCTGTTTAGGAAAAAAGCGGGCGTACACTATGATTACGCTGTAATCTACGGAATCCGGATAGTGCCAAGTTGAGTGTCGCGTTTCGACCTTCCAGGTCGACACACGACATTCAAGTGACATTCTCTCGACGCTCAATACGACGCGCGACAATCATGCGACAATCAATATTTGAGTGTCGCATATCGCGCTGGGTTTTAGAATAAAAATTCGCAGAAAATCTTGACTGTCGACTGAATTGTCGCGCGTCGTATTGAGCGTCGAGAGAATGTCGCGAGAATGTCGTGTGTCGACCTTCGAGCGCGACACTCGACATTCTCTCGACATTCTCTCGACGCACGATACGACGCGCGACATTCCATATGGTATATCGCGAGAATGTCGCCTGTCGACCTAAACATCACACGACATTCTCTCGACGCACGACATTCTCTCGACGCTCAATGCGATATATCGAGCCAATATCTCGCAATTGTCGCTTGTCGACCTAAAAACCCCTAGGTCGACACACGACATTCTCTCGACGCTCAATACGACGCGCGACAATCATGCGACAATCAATATTTGAGTGTCGCATATCGCGCTTGGCTTTAGAAACAAAAATCGCCGAAAATCTTGACTGTCGACTGATTTGTCGCGCGTCGTATTGAGCGTCGAGAGAATGGCGCTTGAATGTCGCGAGAATGTCGTGTGTCGACCGTCGAGGGCGACTCTCAACATTCTCGCGACATTCTCTCGACGCACGACAAATCAGTCGACATTCAAAATGATATATCGCGAAAATGTCGCCTGTCGACCTAAAAATCACACGGCATTTTCTCGACTCACGACATTCCCTCGATGCTCAATACGATATATTGAGTCAATATCGCGCAATTGTCGCTTGTCGACCTTGAAACACCTAGGTCGACACACGACATTCTCTCGACGCTCAATACGACGCGCGAAAATCATGCGACAATCAATATTTGAGTGTCGCATATCGCGATGGGTTTTAGAAAAAAAAATCGCAGAAAATCTTGACTTTCGACTGATTTGTCGCGCGTCGTATTGAACGTCGAGAGAATGTCGCTTGAATGTCGCGAGAATGTCGTGTGTCGACCTTCGAGCGCGACACTCGACATTCTCGCGACATTCTCTCGACACACGACAAATCAGTCGACAGTCAATATGATATATCGCGAAAATGTCGCCTGTCGACCTAAAATCACTTGGACGACACACGACATTCTCTCGACGCACGACATTCTCTCGACGCTCAATACGATATATCAGGCCAATATCGCGCAAGTGTCGTATGTCGACCGGTGTGGGAGTAATTTTTTCATCTGTAAGCAAGGTGTTAAAGTAACTTTTTCAGCTTTAGTAAAAATAGCGGCATCTGGTAACAGCAATAACAGCAGCAGCAGCAACAGTAGCAGCAGCAGTAGCAGCAGCAGTAGCAGCAGCAGCAGCAGCAGTAGCAGCAGCAGCAGCAGCTGCAGCAGTAGTAGCAGTAGCAGTAGCAGAAGTAGCAGTAGTAACAGTATTAGTAGTTGTTGTAGTAGGAGTAGTAGCTGCAGTAGAAGCAGTAGCAGCAGCAGCAGTAGCAGCAGCAGCAGTAGCAGCAGCAGCAGTAGCAGCAACAGCAGTAGCAGCAGTAACAATAGTAGTAGCAGTAGCAGCAGTAGCAGGAGTAACAGCAATAGCAGCAGTGGAAGGAGTAGCAGCAGTAGCAGTAGTAGCAGAAGTAGCTGCAGTAGTAGTAGGAGTAGTAGTAGTAGCAGTAGTAGAAGTAGTAGTAGTACATTGCACTATTGCAATGCACTGCTGTATGGAACACAAACATCAGCTATCAAGAAACTACAAAATGTTCAAAACACTGCGGCGCGTGTTATCACAAGAACTTCCCGCTATAGCCATATAACACCGATCCTAAAAGAATTACACTGGCTCCCAGTAGAAAAAAAGAATCCACTTCAAAATACTTACCAATGCGTTCAAAGCCTTATATGGACAATCGCCTGTATATCTGAAAAACCTACTTAAAGTCTACTAACCAAGGCGAATTTTAAGATCAAAGAACGAAGCGACTTCATTAGTGATTCCAACGAAGATTAAATCCGTATCATACGGGGAGCGAATTTCATGTACGCTGCTCCCAAACTCTGGAACTCACATCCATCAAACATTCGAGGTTCTTTAACACTGAATTCATTCAAAAAGGCACTGAAAACTCACCTCTTCCTCCAATCTTATACAATATAAGCAGTGGTTTAGTCAATTCATTATATAAAATCTCAATCATCATGAACTTGAATTAACCCTTTTAAAGGAAGCATAATTATTCCTTTAAGGGTTTGTGGACTCGTGGTAATGGTATCATGACGTTACCCTTGTCTCAATCAGCATGAACTTGAATTTACCCTTTTAAAGGAAGCATAATTATTCCTTTGGGGGTTTGTGGACTCGTGGAAATGGTATCCTGACGTTACCCTTGTCTCTGTCTCTGTTTTGTCTCTGGTTTGTCTTGCCGATCTTTCAAATCTACGGTTACTGTGCATGTTGTTTTTTGTTGTTTTACGTAGTACTTATTGTTTAAGTTTTAGATTTTATTGTTTCATTAATTGTCTTATATCTATACACATAGGGCAGTTTTATAGTGTCTTGTTGATCTTTCTAATCTATGGTTACTGTGCATGTTTTTACGTAGTACTTATAGTATAATAGAGTAGTTTTATAGTATTATTGAGTAGTTTTGATCGATTTCTTTTGAAACAGTGTTGCAAAATGTATTCGTATCTGCGATACGTCAAATGTTCTTATGTAAAGCGCCTTTGAACGTGCACTCTTGCTTGAAAAGGGCGCTATATAAATCCGGTATAATAATAATAATAATAATAATAATAATAATAATAATAATAATAATAATAGTAGTAGAAGTAGTAGTAGTAGTAGAAGTAGTAGTAGTAGTAGTAGTAGTAGTAGTAGTAGTAGTAGTTGTTGTAGTAGTAGTAGTAGTAGTAGTAGTAGTAGTGGTAGTAGTAGTAGTATTTATAGTAGTAGTAGTAGTAGTAGTAGTAGTAGTAGTAGTAGTAGTAGTAGTAGTAGCAGTAGTAGCGGTAGTGGCAGTGAGACTGGTAGTAGTGGTAGTGCTAGTGGGACTGGTGGTAGTGGTAGAAGTAGTTGTAGTAGTAGCAGGATCAGAAGTAGTAAAAGTAGCAGTAGCAGTGTAGTTGCAGTTGCATCACCACCAACAGTAGCAGTAGTTGTAGTTGTTAGTAGAGGTAGTAGTAGTAGTAGCAGTATTAGTAGTAGTAGCGGTAGTGGTAGTGAGACTGGTAGTAGTGGTTTTGGTAGTGAGACTGGAGGTAGTGGTAGTAGTAGTTGTAGTTGTAGCAGGATTAGGAGTAGCAATAGTAGCAGTAGCAGTGTAGTAGCAGTTGCAGCACCACCAACAGTAGCAGTAGTTGTAGTTGTTGTAATAGTAATAGTAGCTGCAGTAGAAGCAGTAGCAGAAGCAGCAGCAGCAGCAGTAGCATAAGCAGCAGTAGCGGCAGCAGGAGTAGCAGCAGCAGCAGCAGCAGCAGTAGCAGCAGCAGCAGTAGCAGCAACAGCAGTAGCAGTAGCAGCAGTAGCAGCAGTAGCACCAGCAGTAGCACCAGCAGCAGTAGCAGCAGTAGCAGCAATAGCAGCAATATCAGCAGTAGCAGCAGTAGCAGCAGTAGAAGCAGTAGCAGCAGTAGCAGGAGTAACAGCAGTAGCAGCAGTAGAAGGAGTAGCAGCAGTAGCAGTAGCAGCAGAAGCGGCAGCAGGAGTAGCAGCAGCAGTAGCAGCAGCAGCAGTAGCAGCTGTTGCAGCAGCAGCAGCAGTAGCAGCAGCAGCCGCAGCTGCAGTAGCAGCAGTAGTAGCAGTAGTTGTAGTACTTGTAGTAGTAGTAGTAGTTGTTGTTGTAGTAGTAGTAGTAGTAGTAGTAGTAGTAGTAGTAGTAGTAGTAGTAGTAGTAGTAGTTGTAGTAGTAGTAGTAGTAGTAGTATTAGTAGTAGTAGTAGTAGTAGTAGTATTAGTAGTAGTAGTTGTAGTAGTGAAGTTGTAGTAGTAGTAGTAGTAGTAGTAGTAGTAGTAGTAGTAGTAGTAGTAGTAGTAGTAGTAGTAGTAGTAGTAGTAGAAGAAGTAGTAGTAGTAGTAGTAGTAGTAGTAGTAGTAGTAGTAGTGGTAGTAGTTGAAGTAGTAGTAGTAGTAGTAGTAGTAGCGGTAGTGGTAGTGAGACTGGTAGTAGCGGTAGTGTAAGTGAGACTGGTAGTAGTGGTAGTGGTAGTGAGACTGGTGGTAGTGGTAGTAGTAGTTGTAGTAGTAACAGAATCAGGAGTAGTAATAGTAGCAGTAGCAGTGTAGTAGCAGTACCAACACCACCAGCAGTAGCAGTAGTACTAGTTGTTGTAGTAGTAGTATTAGCTGCAGTAGAAGCAGTAGCAGCAGCAGCAGCAGTAGCAGTAGCAGCAGTAGCGGCAGTAGCAGCAGTAGCAGCAGTAGCAGTATTATTTTTATTATTATTAGTATGATTTATTTATTTTTAGTAGTAGTAGTAGAAGTAGTAGTAGTAGCAGCAGCAGCAGTAGCAGCAGCAGCAGTAGCAGCATATATAATATTGACTGTCGACTGATTTGTCGTGCGTCGAGAGAATGTCGCGAGAATGTTGAGTGTCGCGCTCGAAGGTCGACAAACGACATTCTCGCGACATTCAAGAGACATTCTCTCGACGCTCAATACGACGCAGTCGACAGTCAAGATTTTCTGCGTTTTATTTTTCTAAAACCCATCGCGATATGCAAATCTCAAATATTGATTGTTGCATGATTGTCGCGCGTCGTATTGAGCGTTGAGAGAATGTCGTGTGTCGACCTATGGGATTTTAGGTCGACAAGCGACAATTGCGCGATATTGGCTCGATATATCGTATTGAGCGTCGAGAGAATGTCGTGCGTCGAGAGATTGTCGTGTGATTTTTAGGTCGACAGGCGACATTCTCGCGATATATCATATTGACTGTCGACTTATTTGTCGTGCGTCGAGAGAATGTCGCGAGAATGTCGAGTGTCGCGCTCGAAGGTCGACACACAACATTCTCGCGACATTCAAGCGACATTCTCTCGACGCTCAATACGACGCGCGACAAATCAGTCGACAGTCAAGATTTTCTGCGAAAATTTGTTTCTAAAACACAGCGCGATATGCGACACTCAAATATTGACAGTCGCATGATTGTTGCGCGTCGTATTGAGCGTCGACCTATGGGAATTTAGGTCGACAAGCGACAATTGCGCGATATTGGCTCGATATATCGTATTGAGCGTCGAGAGAATGTCGTGCGTCGAGAGAATGTCGTGTGATTGTTAGGTCGAAAGGCGACATTCTCGCGATATATCATATTGAATGTCGCGCGTGGTATCGTGCGTCGAGAGAATGTCCCGGTTCAGATGGTTTATCCGCAGAATTTTACAAGGTATTTTGGGAAGTTATTAAAACACATTATATTAATTCAATTAACCATTCATTTGTTAATGGACAATTAACCCAACTTCAAAAACAAAGTATTCTTACACTTATTCCAAAACCAGGAAAAAATCTAGATACACTAGATAATTGGAGACCATTAAGTTTATTAAATGTTGACTATAAAATAGCGACCAAAACAATCGCAAACAGGATTAAAAAAGTTATTTCGTCTGTAGTTGAGTCAAGACAAACAGGATTTATAAAAGGTAGATTCATTGGCGAGAACGTACGCACAATTTTTGAAACCATTCATTATATGAATAACAATAATAAGCCAGGACTTCTTTTCTTTGCCGATTATGAAAAAGCATTCGATAGTTTAGATCACGACTTCATGTTTAAAAGTCTCAAACAATTTAATTTTGGAACTGAACTCATACAATGGATTAAATTATTTTATACTGACATAAGTACCATAATTATCAATAACGGACACTTATCTGAACCTATCCCTATTCAAAGGGGCGTAAAACAAGGCTGTCCATTATCAACAACTCTTTTTGTATTAAGCATAGAAATATTGTCCAACTTTATTGAAAGGAATGAAGACATCAAAGGAATAAAAATAAAAGAACAAGAAATAAAACAAACACTTTTCGCAGATGATACAACTTATATGACAGATGGAACGCTTAATTCGTTTTCAACATTGATAAATACTATTCAAGACTTCAGTGAAGTATCTGGACTTAAACTAAATACACAAAAATCCATCGTAATGCGCGTTGGTTCACTTAAAAACACACAAATTATATTTAACAAATACAAATATTTTTCTTGGACCTCTGAAGAAGCTAAAACACTGGGTTTTTATTTCACCAATGATGAACATCTCAATATAGACAAAAACTTGCAACCAAAATTACTTGCCTTTATAAATTGCTTAAAACAGTGGCAACACAGAAAATTAACACTCCTTGGAAAAGTCACTGTGGTTAAAACTTTTGCCCTGCCAAAGATTATGTACACATTGTCAGCACTCCCAACCCCTAATCATGAAATATTACAAACAATTAATAAATCTATATTCCAATTTGTATGGGATTGCAAACCTGAAAAAATAAAAAGAACAACCCTAGTTAAACCAATAGATCAAGGAGGGCTGAAACTTACCGATATTACTGCTCTAATACATGCTAATAAGGCCAGTTGGGTCAAAAGATTAACAGACGTAAACAATAAAGGGCAGTGGAAAATTTTCTATCAGAATGAACTTAATAAATATGGTGGAAATCTTGTATTTGAATGTGCACTTAATGAAAAACATATTGTTTCCAATTTTAAAAATATATTCCTCAGAGATGTCATTATCTCTTGGAACAAGATTAAATCGAAAGAAAAAGAAGGGCATGTAAACAAAACGATTATATGGAATAACTCGAGGATAGAAAAAAATAACCAACATACCTTCTTCTACCTAAACTGGTTTAATAAGGGTATAAAATTCCTCGAACACATATACGACTTTAGGTCAAAAACCTATTATACATTTGAAGCTTTTAAAACCCTATATGAATTACCCTCAACAGATTATCTTAAATATTACACACTAATCAAAAGTATCCCAATAACTTACAAACAACAACTATCTCAAATGGATTTTGTCAATTTCAATCATAACACATTACTTGAAAAAATACAAAAATCTAAAAAAGTGTGTAAATATTTATATAATCTACAACAAACCTTAGATGAAAATAAAACTAAACAAGAAAAGAAATGGGAAGACATAATGTCCCCCTATGAACAAAGTATCGACTGGAAACATGCTTATTTAACACCATTTAAAGCCACCATAGATAACACTTTACGCAATTTTCAATATAAGATTCTACAGTGCATACTACCAACTAATTCATATTTGTATAAATGTAATCTAACATCTTCAAGTTTGTGCACTTTTTGCGCAAGTTGTAAGGAAACAATTATACACGTTTTATATGAATGTAATTCTGTACAACCCATATGGCAGGAGCTGACGTTGTTATTAAATAGAAAACAATTACACATAGAACTGAATGTAATTGATATTATTTTTGGAACTAAAAAAGGAGGCACTCATAATCAAGTGATAAACTTTATAATTATCCTTATGAAATCTTACATATTCAATACCAAATCAAAAGCCGAAAAGCCAAATATTGAGACCTTCAACAATGCTCTAAGAATGAAAATTATATTAGAAAAGCAAATTGCCTTCGAAAAAGGCAAAATTGATCAACATAATAAAAAATGGCACAACTTTGAAATTACTCATTAAGAATCTTGCCTACGTCCCCGACACTTTAGGATTTTTCTGTTTAATCTTTCTTTTTAAACCGCTAAATGTCTCTTTATTTGTGTCAAATTTTGTGAAATATGTCAAATATTGCGGGCCTTTTGATTCTTGTTTGATATATATTTAATTATTTTTCACTTTATTATTTTTTTATATTAAAATTATTAATCAATGTTAAAACTCTCTTATTATCAAATCTTGCTTTTCCCCTCTCCTTTTCACTCTTTAGAAAATAACATAGCATCGTCTCAACAATATTTTTCTGGTAACAATGTTAAGCAATACCATGTTCATACCTAAACAAATAAAGTGTGTGTTTTTTTCTCTTAGTATATACATATAACACGTATAAGTGCAGACATAGTCAATGCATATGATACTTTAGTATATGTAAGAGACCAAAATGTTGTGTTGCTTCATATGTGTATTCATGTTGTAATAGAGATGTTTGTTGAAAATTAATAAAAAAAAAAAAAAAAAAAAAAAAAAAAAGAGATAATGTCGAGTGTCGCGCTCGAAGGTCGACACACGACATTTGATGCGTATTTGCCGCCTTACCTGGTTGGAGTTTATATTTTTAATGGTGACAGAAATATTCTTGATTCCGAAGGTACGTCGTTTATTGTTTTAGAAAGTAATGCTATTTGAAATGCAGTCTAGTAAATTTTGAAATGGGAACCTTTTTTCACACAGTAAATGTTACATTACCTTCGTTTAATTTTTTTAAATAGTAGCTCTTCGATTCCTATCTATGCAGAACGAACATTAATAATACATAAATGTTAACATATTTTCAAACTTGGTTACATTTGTTTGGAATTTTCTTAACATATTTCAAAAATAATTAATACCACAACTACATTTTTTATAAAGGATAAAACAGCTTTCAAGTAAAGGCAATTTATGAAGTTGTGTTTTCCGTCAAAGGTTTAAATGATTAATTTCTTAAGTGCGACGGTTCATATTGACTCATACTTGTATTTTGTCACGTGAAGGATTTGATATTTATTTTTTTAATTTTATAATTGTGGACTTAAAGTATGTCTTTCTAACAGAATACATTTTTTCAAAGAAAAAATGCGCGTATTGTCCAATGATTAAATGGTCACAGAAATACATGTCCGACTAAGTGTCTTCAACACACTGCAAAAAGTATCAAACAGCGTTCGAGAAAAAAACCTCGCGGATAGAATCTATCCGTTTTGTAAAAAAAATAATATTTAATACAGGACAAGTCAAAGGGCAGCCTTTTTGCTGTATTGTCAAAGGCAATAAATAGTAACTTTTGACGTAACTGATTTAATCATTAACAAATGTTAAATAACAGCATGCTCCGATGCGAGTTGGATCCTAACGAAACAGGATTGTTTCTCCTGTACGGCCTTTAATGTGGCCGTATTGACTACATTAGACATTATTCATTTAGTTTTGTTTTTACTTAACGTGATTGTGCTTTTTATCATTTAAATGTATTTAAACTGCCTTCATGATCATCAGGACATGGTTTGATATATTGGGGAATGTTGCCAAGCATACAGTTTTGTGGTAAAATAAATTTAAATGATTCCGTTGTTATTGCAGGCGACTTTGTTACCAGCAATTTGTCAAATTTCAAACGAACATCGGATAAAATGCATATGAGAAATTGTTGAAAAAAGGGTTACTAGCTTATAAAAATTTCAAAATGATAAATCGATTGATTCCCATGTACTGTATGTGCTTAAAAGACCAGACTAGGTCTACTACGAGCTTAAACAGACAATAGAGAGATCAGAATGTAGATTTGTTTCTGAAATAAGGAAACACATAATTTCATTAATACGAAATCTTTTTTTAAACCACGTCTTGAAAAAAGTGGCAAATCTTGGTTGTTATATATCGGTATTGCCGACGTGTGGCCTGACATGAGTAAAGTGTATATTTAGTTGGCCGGTCTTATATAATACTAATGAAACAATCCATAACGGATATTCATTGCTTTGCATATGAAGATAGTGAAACTAGAGGGTGTCACAGCAATAATACGACGATTAAGAATAATATAGAATTTCGTTTCTGTTTTGTTATAAATGAATTGTCGTTGTTAATGGAAAAAAAGTTCGCGAATTTAATGGTAACATGCATATTCATTAGAATGTTCGTGGTTATATATATGTTACTCTACTAATGTCCATGAAGTTCTTACAAATGATGTAAGGATGGACTTTAATTTGCAGGTTCTAATATTGTGGGCGTTATGCAGTACTTCTTTACAAATTTTATTTCAGAATTTACTAAGCCATTGGCATTTCATTTTGTTCTAGTGTGCATTTGCTATCATTAATATTGTCAGTTTTCTTCTTTTTTAATTCATAATCTATTACACATACTATTTTATTAAAGTTCTATCCTGCTTGAGAGGTTGCTTACACAATTCTGTCATCACATCTGCTTAGAAATAATTTTTTTTGAATTGTTCTATGAAACTGAACAGGCTGACAAAGAAACGTGTTAAAACCGTACGTAGTGCAAACGGGACAACATCGTGTAAGACGTTGTGTGTGTACATCCACTACTTACATGTTTTGATATTTTTTATATATTACATAACTTCTTCCTGTTATCTTTACTGTATACGGTATGTCAATCAAACTAAGATACTAAGAACTATCTCTAGAGCAGAAGATCCAGAAGGTAGTGGCAACTTTGCCAAAGGAGCAGACACATACATTGTGAATTAATAATAACTTGGTCTCATTCTATAGATTAAATTGATTATATTTAACTCAAATCAAATATACTTCAATAAAACCTAACAAATATTGCGACCTCAAAACCACCTTTTTAATGGAAAACAATAACAACAACACTATTTGCATAAAAAACACATCCGATATATAATACTTTCTATATCTATATATACTGCGTATGTGTTTCTATTTTTTTACTTATTTTCTGTGTTTTTTTTTCTTACATTAAGATCCATTTTGTTTTACAGTTTGGTTTTAGTACAATATAAAACGTGTATTAGCCCTTAAAGCGGCCTTTTTACGTTTTGGTAAATTGACAAAATTAGAAAAAAATGTTTCAGATTCGCAACTTGTCGTTCTAGTTATGGTATTTGTGAGGAAACAGTAATATTAAACATTTACCATGCTTAAAATGTCAATAATATGCATCTTTTGACGGTTTAAAAACCTTAAAATTATAAAGCGTTGAAACGCGAAACAATTGAATAATTTGGAGAGTTCTGTTGTTGTGGTTTTATATTATGATACTACGAGGATTGCTTATATAAAGTATAAAATACTGCACTTCACGTCACATTTCAACTTTTATTTCATCCAAATAAACAATGCCGCCGACGACGCCGACGAGAAAGAAAACTTCGTCGTCGACAATGACGTCTATGACAATATAGCAACGATAATAAATTTGAAGATAAAAACAAGTATGTGACGTTCACAAAAATGTCCTATGTGGCTTGTGACGTACGTGCATGTGACGGTTATCTGTACAAAACAATACGAATGAAAAGTATAATAAACAAACGACAATCTTTCATGACGAATCTAAATTCATGTGCGTTATACTAACATGTGCTAGTATTTAAAATTACATAACATTGATTTCATCTGATATAAGTCTCACGTCATAAAAATGTAAACTAAATCCATTCACAAATGGCTGTGGGGTTTCCGTTACCCTTAATACAGAATTAATTGATCAGATTTTATTAAATTAATACAACCAAATGAATCCATTAATTTAATAAAGTATCACTTTTGAAAAAATGTAAAAAATATTAATACACAATTAACCATAGAATAACAATATCCACCTACTGAACAATGCCTTCTTACATTCCCTATAAAATATTTTCGATAATCTGAGACCACGAACCCACTTGTTTCAGAGTCTTAATTTGTTTGGATGCTCAGGGGGACTTCTAGATGGAGGAAAAATAACTTTTTATAAAACCATGAAAATATAATCATTTTTTACCAATGGCATTCTTTTATAATAAATCCACAGCATCATGTTCTACATATACCCCGCACCAAATTTGGTGACTTCCAGGAACGCCATCACTATATTCGGAAACTGCTAACACACCATAGAATGATATGAAACGCATGCGACATTACAAAACGGATATACGAGCTTCCCTCCTTGCTTGTCAGGCCTTGATATAATTAACGTAATTAAAATAACATTTCCTGTTCTGTTTTCATTGCTTCAAGGGGTGACTGGTACGCGGTTCGTACTTAATAGTACGGCTGCCGCAAACAAAATCAATATTGGACGTGATGGCCTTCTTACAGTCAATCATTCCGAACCAAAATGTTATTCTATTCACAAATCACAAGACCCTTTTAAACCAATTTATGTTGAATACGGCATTAAGAAGCTTTTTTTTTGCATTGAGCGAACTGATTATTCTAAACTTGAGAACACTGCAATTGTTATGTATTTCGAACAATATAAAACTAGTGAGATATCTGAGTTTACTTTTTCCCCGTTGTCTCTGTTACGGCAATACAGTTTGACCACATACCGCGTATTCATTAGCAAAAAGGATAACAATTTAAGTTTGTAACGAACATAGATATTTTTACACGGTGAGACAAATGTGCAGGACACGTACAAACCGCGACCCCTCGAAGTCAAGGCTGGAAGTCTTGAGTCTGAGCTAAACGATCCGCCACAAAACCGCTTCGACTGGGACATTTAATAGGGTGTAGAAGACTGCATTAAAATGTCCACTCCATAATCAAAAACGTAAATATAGTTTCTATACAGGACATAACGACTGCCAATATCTTAGTTTGACCGAGAGACATAACATTTTGATAAAATATACCGTTTTTGCTTTATTTGTTAATGAATGTAATTTGTTTTAGTCGTTTTCTCGACGTTTGATATTAAGTGATCTGAAATTTTAATTTGCATACATTGCTCGATCAGAAATAACGTATTTTTTAGTCAGATCCTGTTATTTATGTTATTGCACATATTGCATTTTAGGCGTTGATGGAAGTATGTTCATACTATGGTAGACCTTATGATATTTCTAGTATGTTAAAATATACATTTATTTAATGATAAGTTATAGTGGTGTTTTTTAGATCCAGTACGATATAAGACGCTCGACATCTGGGATAAAAAATGGCCTGGAATTTCGTGAGGTAAGATTGCAGAAACGATTCGGAGGTGACATAAGTATCTACACTGGATAATCTTCTACACCCATTTGGGAGCTTGTTTTATAGTTCAACAGTGTCCATGTTGCCATTTGACGAGATTTTATTCTCGCTACATAATTGTTCTCTAAAAAACAGCTCAAGAGAAATTAAGAATGTTATTAGCAATGGCAGTAAATGTCGATATTTACGTCAGTAAAGATTTTGTTTTTGATACGAAAAACCTGAGCAAGAGACTATATTGATAGCTATTCACGTCAATGTTTATCGGTTTTTCCATTATGATTCAACGCCACTGATTGTGTTTTCTTTACGCCTTTATATTTTAAATGAATGATTATAAAGAAAACATAATGTGAGTTTGGTCCTTATATTGCAAGCTATGAAAGGGCTTTAGTTAACAGGCTTTATCCTCGTCAATGGTGTTAAGAGAACTATTTCAGATATTTAAAGGTCTATTGGTCATATAATTCAGACGGGTATTCAAGCGAAATTCAAGATGGCGACGTCAATACCGAGACAGGTATTTATTTTACCGTGTTATACCAAATATTGCTTTTGTTTAATTTTTAAATGACGCTAACTTTCCGGCCATATCAGTAAGTGAGTGATTAGCGTTTATTTCGTATCAAAATTCGCTTTATTTCTCGACTTTCTCGACTTTACTACCAACAAATTTTCTTTGTGGAGCTGTAACTAGGTCATCCCTCTAAGAAAATTCGCATGCGAGTAAAGTCGGGATATATATCGAAGACTAAATAAACGCTAGTTACTTTCTTGCTGATACGGCTGGAAAGTGAGTGGCATTAAAACCAAAAAGAAGTAATACAGGGTATAAAACGGCAAACAATACCTGTTTCGGCATGGGCGTCGCCATCTTGACTATCACGTGACTTTCCCCTCTGTATTTGTAAATAAACAATTACGATGAACGTGGTGAACTTTTAAGATCGCCCTTCGTTCGTCATGTTTCGTAATGTGCACCATGACTGATCAAAATACATTCATAAATTGTTCAGGTTATGCCAACAGCTTGTAACTTTTTTAGAGCATTCCTAACCAAAATCTACTTTTGTGGTAAAATATTAAACTCCCATTACAAAAAAAACTACACATAAAAATCCGTAACTTCCATTGCCAAGTTTTTTGCTGGATAGCCCATTTCTTAGACAAGGTCAAGGAAAAGGTTGGGTTATAAATTGGTCGCAGGCAACAATTGTGTGAAAAGCCAAGTGTTGTTTAGCATGCGGTTGGAATGAAATTGCCAGTCACAATAAAACTCTTGAATAATGATGGCAATTGTATATAAACTGGCCTATAATATTTATTTATTTTTTATAAGTGCCATATATCTGTTTTTTGAGAGACTTGATGCTAGCCCTCCGCTAAACAATAAAAGCGATTTCTGATTTTTTCAGAGGTCAACGGTTAGGTTACTGTAACTAACATTTGAAGAAAACATTTTTAATACTTGATAACAATATAAGATATGATTTAAATTGACCTCGAATGCATATTTTCCGTTTGTCAATCCAGTCACTGTTCATCCATCTGTCTGTCCGCAAAAAAATAAAATAAATAAACAGAAACGGTCAACGATAGTGAGACTGTTTTTATAACAATTATATTTTTAATTATATTCTATTATTATTTTGTGATTTGTGCGAAAACAAAAGACAAATAGATCGCAATTACCAAATTATAAGGGTTCGTCTTAACTAGAATAATCGAACGTATTGTTTTTTGTTTTATAATTGTTTCTTTCGCCACATTCTATGTTATTATTTAAAATGTATTTTCCTCAGACACCCGCCTGTCTGTGTTTATCTCAATTTATACCAATACGGTACATAATTGTATGCATTATAAGGATTTGTATGTATAGTCGTGTATGCTTTGTGAGGGAACATCCCGGATTTATACACGTTATAACAGGGAGGTCATGAACAGGTATTAAGGTCAACACATGCAAGACACAGGATGACGCTTAACGCTATATAAAGCTACGTTTCAAGGCAGCGAAACATGTAATAAGTAATAAATGTGTACACAATAATTATAGCAATTAATGTCGTTTGTTTAATGGTTCTCACTCCATTTCATTTAACTTATTTCTCTCAGGGGCATGTTAATGGCATATTAATAGTTACACACCACATGCTAAGGGTCCTCCAAATATGTTTCCATGCATGCGCTAAGATGCACGTTTTAGTTTAAAAGTTAATTAACAATAATAACGCAATCATATGTTCCTATCTATATATGCACATACAAAACTTTCCGAAGCATGATTCATTACATAGTCCATACCTATTATGTCATTGGATAACTTTTACAATGAGCGTTTGTATCGAAGCAGAATTGTATCATAGTTCAAGACGGATTTTAGCTCAGGAAATGTTTTGAGTAAGTTCTTCAGTCATGTGACTGATTGGATCGTATTTTAAAACATATTGTCCGTGTAAAGGTAATGTTAAACCGTTGACGCGGTACAGTTGCATTATTGCATTAAACAATCGTTGTTTTTACTTCTTTTGAAACATGTTTACATTTATAGTGCACTTTTTGTATACAATAATTATAATATAATTTACAGGATATTATCATTCAAATGAACTTTTGTCAGCTCTTTCGCGCTGTTTATAGCAAAGTGTTCTTATTTAGATTGTTACAACAATACCAATGGGTATCAATTTAAATATCGTTAAAGTGACTTACCTTCTCAAGAGAGTTTGACGAACTTTAATGTTTATTTCAGGATTCCTTTAGCTATGGCAGGATTGGTATGTATATGTAGAGACTACTTTGTGCAACCCGTGATGTAAACATACGTCTTCGTTTATCATTTTAGCATATATTAATGATATTTAAAAATTTTGTCGATGTAATAACTCTAATTGCCTCAATGAAAAATCAACAATATTTCAATCACTAAAAATTTATTATGGCATATAAGCATAAAACAACAACTACTTCTGATATTTACTCTACTAATTTAATTATTACTACATTATATTAATTATAATTATAATTATTATAATTATTATTATAATAATTATAATTATTATTTTCATTATTATTATTATTATTATTATCATTATTATTATTATTTTTACTATTATTATTATTATTATTATTATTATTATTATTATTATTATAATTATTATTATTATTATTAAATCATTTAATTTAAAATCTACCCGCCTAAGCAAACCTTACAAAGAAGGCGAATTAAGAAACCAAGAGATATGTGTGTGATCTGATGGGTTTAGTCTACTCGTGTATATTTTGTACTATTCATTTTTAATCAAGTGGCAAAAAGTTACTGACATATCATTAAAAAACTTGGCATTACGCTAATATATGCCTTTATGTGAATGTTTAATATCAAGTTTTCATTATTCTTACCAGAAACCACTATATACCATTAGACGTCGGAAAGCCGTTAAACAACAGGTACGATGCTGTACTTTCAATTTTCATTATGCTCTAGATTCAAGTTTAGTTTTTGTTACATAATGCATACATGTCTCACAAAATAATCAATTATAACGAGAATTGTTTTCATCTTCTTTCTAAAACATACAGATGATTGTTAACAGCCCTACATGAAATACACTACTGCTTTGGTGTATACACAATCTTAGTTATTTGAATAATGGTATACATCCATGCAATATAATCTGGCATGAAATACATTGAAGTACGACGATTCTTCGTCTGATGACGAGTCCTGGACACGAGAAGAGATGATACGTTACTATAGTCGTGAGAAAGCCGTTACACAACAGATACGATGTTGTCATTAACAGTGGCTGTTTTGATATTGATAAGAATTTTGTATGTATTTGATTTAGTCTGAAAATAAAGTAGGTGACATACATACCTACTCGCTGAGGAAGTAGAAGTACCCATTTTTCTAAACAAAATCAAGAGCATGTTAGTTTTCCGGAATTAATTTAATTCGGGAATGTCAATACCAGCTCTTACTTCTACACCTTCTGTAAATCGTTATCATTTATTTGACTTATTATTTTTGAATGCACTCCAGAAACAAGAACTTGACACGACGGAAAAAAATTATAAAGACACAGTCAGGAAACTAAAGGATGATTCATCGGCAGCTCTCACACGGTATATATAAAATGATTATTCACGTATACGATAATATGTGTGCGATAAAATAAGGTGAGTATGCCAAACAGAATCTATACTACCTTATTTTATCATTATTGTTTATAGAGAAAACACTATTTAGCTTGCTTTCAAAAAGTAGATGGTAATTGTATGCTTCATTTTTATATTTGAATTATATCTTGTAAAGGAGCTAATATGACGCATTTTGTAATACAATCTGGTACATATTAAACGATTTAAACACACTATCAAAAAATTATGATCAATCATGTTCAAGTACACAAAGAGTCCATAAGTAACTCGATCATTCGCATAACTTATGCATAATTAAACAAATTCGACGAAATGTGTTAATGTTTAGACGTCATAGTAATGAGGCGAAAAGACGCGATAAAATTAAAATCGCGTGCAGTCACTATAAGTTATTATAAATTAATCTTCAAAACAAAATAAGAATGGAAGGTAAGAGATGGGTTATGTTAAAACAAAAATAAGTTTTTTCTATAAAGGAAAAAAAATACTCTTGATTCAATTCTATAACGCGAGATCCGATTCGTATGGATCCATAAAACGTTAGTAAGCGGAACACGGAACAGATAATGTGGATAATGTGGAGGAGAATTACACGGATTAAGTGGTGGTGAAAGCGATAGATTGGAAAACACATTGAATATTCATTTAAAGTTAAAGACAAGAAGACTGTATGTCATGCATAATTTAGAAACCTTCTTTATTGTAATGATCAATTTAACATATTTTTTAATTAAATATAAAACATACAATGTATACATGAATAATATAAAAAAAAACAACATGGTGATCAACATTCGGCAGCAAAGCTGTTCAAACATGTAATACAAAATATGCTAATATATACATGTTGTTGACCTTGTGATTTCCTTTAATATTTACAAATTATCAATGTGTATTTGTTTTTTCTTTGGTTGTTTGTGATAAGTGTTTTAAAAAATAAAAATAAGAAAAATAAGTTTAGTCAATTGTAAAAGGTGGGTAGAAAACTACTGGACTGGGTTATAATAGTTTATATGTTTCCATTTTTGTTCAAAAATATGAAGTTTATCGTTGTTGAGGGCTATTTCTTTTTCAATTTGGATCTCTAGTTTTAAATAGTTTATAAAACAGTTGAAAGTAGGTATTTGTTTTTTGTATTTGAAGCTAAATATAAAATATTTCATTAATATGATAATGTGGTTATAGTGTTATTAATTTCTGGTATTTTAAAAGTATTCACAACTTATATTTAAAAGAGACAGTTTTAATTTTAATTGTTGTTTCTCTAGAAGTGTTATTAACTGGTTCCATAGAATTTGAATATGTTTGCACTCCCAGAAAAGGTATCCTATTTTTTCAGTGTGTTCGCTGTACATATCACATAAATTTGTGTTGGATAGGTTGCACCTAAAAAGGTATTTATTTGTAGCTATGATTCTATGGACAAATTTATATTGAAAATTTCTCAGTGTGCTATATATAGTTGTTTTATATGGCATGATAAATATTTGTTTCCAATTAAATTCTTGTTCTCGAAGAAGGTTTTGCCATTTATTTTGAATCTTTGAGTTTTTTGCAGGGTGTTAAATTTGTAGTTTGTAAAATATTTTATTTGTTTTGTTTTGTTTTGCAAGTATGTTTTCCGTGAATGATGTTTGAGTACATGGTGTGTTATTTGTATTAATTGTAGATTTAATATGTATGGGTATGCTTTTAATTAATGTGTAATACATAAGGAACTTGCTTGAAGGTATTCCGTATATATAACATATATTCTCAAAAGAATAGAAGTCCTTTATTCTGAAATCGTACAATTGGTCGACATATTTAATGTTTTGTTCAAACCAATGTTTATAGAAAAAAGTCTTATTGTTTGAAGTTATGTCTTTATTGTTCCATAAAATAGTTTAACTGGTGATTTGGGTTTCTAGATTATGAGTAACATTAGTCCATGCCGATAAAACATTAGATAGAAAAATATTTTTGTTTGCAATTTCATGCAAAATGGTATTGCTGATGTTACATTCAAAAAGTAAGGAGTCACCATATTTTTTTCGGATTTCTTGGAAGAATAATTTCTATTTACTCGTATTGGTATTATCTAGATATCATTTAACCCAGCTGCATTTGATTGCATTCAAAAATGAGTCGATATCCGTTAATTGAATACCTCCATTTTCTACAGATTGAATTGACTGCGTTCGCTTAATTTTATCAGGTTTACCGTCCAATATGAAATTAAATATTTTAGATTGTATATCTTTAATGATAGCATTTGGTAGGTTTGGGAGAACTGTTAGTGTATAAATTAATTTAGGGAGTGCAAACGTTTTCAACACCGTGTTTTTTCCGATTAGTGTAAGTTTACGATGCTGCCATGATTTTAAACAATTTTTAAATTTTTGTAATTTAGGCAATATGTTTTCTAGAACTGTTTCATTTTCATTGTTTGTAAAGGTTATTCCGAACGTTGTTGCTTCATCTGATGTCCAGTGGAATTTCATTTCTTTTTTAAGTTGAATATTACTTTGTTTAAATTTACCTACTCGTAGCACAGTGCATTTACTTTTGTTTAGTTTTAGACCTGATGCCGTTCCATAAAGGGTTAGTGATTCTATAAGGTTATTGAATGAGTCACTTTTGTCATTTAAAACAAAAGTTGCATCGTCAGCAAATAGGAACTGTTTAATTTCGTCGTCAGGTTCTAGTGATATTCCCTTTATATGTTTGTTTGATTGGATATAGTGTGATAGATACTCGATGCATATAATAAATAGCGAGGATGAAAGTGGGCATCCTTGTCTTACCCCTCATTCGATGCTAAAACTGTTTGAAAAACATATCCATTGTTAATAATAATACTGTTTAAGCCGGTGTAAAATAGTTTAACCCATTTAATTAGACTTTCACCAAAATTCATATTTTCTAAACAAGAGAACATAAACGAATGGTCTAGTGAATCGAAATCCTTTTCGAAGTCGGCAAAGAAATAAGGCCTGAATTGTTTGGTTGGTTGAAATAATTTATGCATTCTTGTATCAGACGTACATTTTCACCAATGTAACGTCCTTTTATGAAGCCAGATTGAGATCTTGAAATGATTGATGGTAATTTTATTTTAATTCTGTTTGATATACTTTTAGTTGCAATTTTATAATCGTTATTCAGTAGACTAATCGGGCGCCAGTTTGATAAGGATTCTAAGTTTTTTCCAGGTTTTGGAATGAGTGATATTATAACTTGTTTTTGAAGCGTAGTTAAGTTTTCGTTGTTAAATGAGTAGTTGAGTGAATTAATTAAATGTGTTTTAATATCATTCCAGAATATTTTATACAATTCGATTGTGATTCAATCAGATCCTGGACTTTTGTTATTTTGCATTTTTTTAAGTGCTAGTCCACATTCATATTCATTAAGTAATCCATCACACAATAATTTTTCTTCTTGATTTAAGGCATGATGTGTATTTTAAAAAAGGGTGTTATTTTCAACATGTTTTCGTTTATAGAGGGTTTCGAAAAATGAACGTTGTTCTTCTAGTATTTGAGTTCTGTTTGATATATCTTCGCCATTAACAACTAGTTTGTGTACAGTTTTTTTGTTCACTTCTACGTTTTTCAATGTTTGCGAAGTATTTTGTATTTTTTTCATTGTGTTCAACATGCTGTGCACGTGCTCGTAGTATTATTTCATTACGCTGTGTATGGTAGATTCCTTTTAATACTTGTTTGTTTGATGTAATTTCATTTTCAATGGCGTTGGTATCGTTTGTGTTTGTTTCATGTAATTGTTTTTCAAGTGTTTCAATGATTTTGATGGTTTCAGTTTCAAGTTTTTGTGTTTCTTTATGTTTAAATGATGTGTATCTAATTGTTGTGTTACGTATGTTTCCTTTAATTACTTCCCATAGTGTGTTTGGGTTTGCATCTTTATTCTTTTGAACTGTATTGAGTATTTCTTGTTTTATTTGCGTTTGATATTGTGTATCTAATAAGACGCTGTTATTAATTTTAAAGTATTCTGGGCCTCTTTCAGGTTGTATTTTGTGCAGTTTAAGTTCAACTAGAGAGTGGTCAGTCATAAATCCTAATTTTATGTTACATCAGTCAATAATGTTGCATAGTGACTCAGATATTAAAAAATAGTCTTATCTACAAAATATTGTTGGTTTTGTGTTTGAGTGCCAGGTGAATTTGCTTTCGTTTGGATGTACTGTACGCCAGATGTCTATCATATTATAGATTTCAATTATGTTATTCAAAATGTTTCTATTTTTAGGATGAGTATAAAGGTTTCCATTCTTTTTATCTAATAATGGGTTAAGAACAGTGTTGAAATCACCACCGACGATAATGTTTTATCCTGGTTCTTAATTATAAAGGATTGTAATGTTTCGTAGAATGTGGAATCATCTATGTTAGGGCCGTAAACGTTGATTAATGTTAATTGTGTTTCGTGTATTTTGATATCTATACTTGGTTGTCTGCCAATTATTATTTCGTTAAAGTTATCGACTGTGATCCCTATATTATTTTTTATCAGAAAGGCAATGCCTTGTTTATTAGTATGTTGTCCACTGAGATATATGTCTCCGTTCCATTCATCTTTTAAGTTTTGTGCTAAACTATGTGTCAAGTGACTTTCTTGTAAAAGGTATATACTTTTTTTTTCGTCTAACCATTTGAAGATTTGTATGCGTTTGTCTTTATTGTTTAGCCCTTTTGCATTCAAAGTACATAATTTAATCATTTAAAGAGGTGGATGGCGATGTACATGATAATTTGTGTGTACAGTTGGTTTCTATTTAAAGACATAAGATGTGTATACATACAAAGAAAAAATAGAAAACAAAAATTAAGGATTCAAAAAACAGAAATTTCCATAGAACACATAGCTCCTGATTTATAGATGTTAGAAAATTGTTGGAAATGTAGTCTTATTTCAGGTAGAAACAGAGGGGTGAGTTCGAGTTATGGTAAATAATAAGTGTATATCGTAAATAAATATATGTGCAATCAAATTTACAAAGAAAAAAACAACAACAACAACAACACAAACAAAAAGCTATACAAAAGGCAATTAAACACTACTTGATACCTTATTTTAGGTAGATACATAGAGGTGAGTTCGAGCAATGGTATATAATAAGTGTATATCGTTAATAAAGATATGTGCAAACAAATTTACAAAGAAAAACAACAACAACAACAACACAAACAAAAAGCTATACAAAAAGGCAATTAAACACTACTTGCACAGGTATATATGATATGTATATAGTTTACAATAGTTACATGGCTACATTGTTGTTTTTTTTGTTTTTTTGTTCAAGGTGGGTATTCTTAAAATGAGAGGTTGCGTACTTAAAAACAATTTTTTGGATTAGATTCGTCTGCCCATACAAATATGGCAGCAACATTAAATGCATATTTTGTTTTCTTAAGATAACTATAAAACAATATTCAATATCAGTATAACTGCTCTGTCTTGCTTGTAATTCAAAATATACTATATCATTTAATTAGGTGATGTCCAAAAGCGTTAAAAAGTATTCAACTGCAAATACCGTACATATACAGACATAAAGATATGTAGACATATGCTCATTACAAATGTAGCAGTAGAATTAAATGTATATTTGATGTTCCTAAAATAAGTATATAATAACATTTAATATGAATATAACTGTTCTGTCTTGCTTGCTAGTTAAATATACTTTATATTTTAACTAGGTGATTTCCAAAAGTGTTAAATATTATAAAAAGGCAAATACCGTACATGTATAGATGGCATAAACGCCAAATTTTACATGAATTTTGTATGAGCTACTGTTAGTATGATACAACATATACAGTAATGCTTACACATTTCCTACTTTGCACACAAACAAAAGAAATAACATTAATTGCAATAAATAATAATTTAATTCCCATAGCAATCAACCGAATTAAACACTTAAAAATAGTTTACAGATTTGATCTATCAATTAATTACAATCTTGCTTTTTGTATAATAATTATATAATTGTTTTACAATCATATGCATTCTTATTTGTAACTGTCTAACATAGTATGCTTTTATACATTAATAATAATTCATATGTGTTGTAATTTATGTTCATTATTTACGGTATTGTCAAAAAAAAGTTTTTTTTAGATGATTTTTGTGCTTCTTTATTTTTTTAGAAGGTTGATAAAAAATGCTTATTAAACACGTAAGGCATATCTAAGTATGTGATTATACAGAGCGATCAATTGCCTTCCAAAAAAGCCGAATTATATGAATTCGTTTTGCAATTATTCAATTAACCAGCAACGTCACTTGATATCAGAGTAAAAAGAGTTTAATCAGTTCATCTTTTCGATTTAATATCACGTGTTAGAGAAAAAAAGCCTCTACCATGGTAAAAGCAATGTAAATAGAGTGACACATATTTGCTTCCCTTTCATTTTAGATTAATTATTTATTTGTCCAGCATGTACTGCTAATGTTTTTAACAGTTTAAACACAAGAGTTGTCCTCATATTATATAAGGACTCCTGTCAAGGATAGTGGTAACACATGATTTATTGGATTTTCTCTTACCTTCGAAATCTAAAAGGGCAAGAGATAAATACATGTACATCGTTTTTGAGTATTTGACTGCATTACAAAAATGTAAATACGTATTTATTTACAATACATTTGGTCAAAAGTTTTAATACTCTTTAGGTACACCTTGTTTATAATAGTACATATATATAGATAATACATGTTGCATAAATGTTACACAATCAATGGTGTGTTACTTTAAGAATGTTTTCAAACATATGCACTGATATATAATATGCATTTAATTTGCTTGTTTTGCATTGTGTACACATGCTTACGTAAATTGTTAATACACTGTATTGTATTGTGCATTTGATTGTCATGGTGTGTCTGAATAGCCACTAATTCATTGAATAACCACTAATCATTCGTCTTCATTGCACCTTGATAATGGACAGCAGTTAATGATAGTATATTTCCCAAAGTAGAAACAATTTAACATAATGGTCGATATAAAATGTTACGTTATAATACGAAAATACGAAAAAGTCAAATTTGTCTCTTTTTCGTTAGTGTCAGAACAAGAACAACTACACTTACGTGGTCATCATTGTGACATAGCTGTAAACGGTCCAAGATAACGGATATTAATTAGATTTTAATTTGTTTGTTCCTTTGTTTGTTTTGAAAAGTTTACGAATATCGTCGTTACTGTAGCGCCGTTCACTTCATCTTTCATCTATGATAAATAATTATTTAGTCTCACTTTAGGCTATCAGGATCCTGCGCTCCATGAGATGTATGATCGTACTGACCTATCACTCACCTCGCGGGATTCCAAAGACTAAATACATCCTAGTTATAAAAATATCAAACATATATTCTTAAAAAAATAACATGAATATATAACGAAATCGTGTTTAAAATCCTCATGACTATACTGTAATGGAACCTTATCGATAATGAACATGTTTTTGTATTATATGCAAATCTCACACAAACAAATGTTTAAAAAAATATCGTCAGACGCAGAATTTTGGGCTTCATGCTTTTGACGTGAACTTGTTGCAAGTGTACCCTTTCAATATTACATTTTAAAACATCGGCTTATCTAAGTTATTTGGAACATTAATTTTTGAAGTGCAAACTTATTATATAATAATCATAATAAAGTTCACATGATAATGTTCTTATATAATTTGTCATAACATGATCATAGATATCACTTAAAATGTATTACATTGATTTACTTCCATAACACATTACCGACCCAATGCTTTTTCAAAAAAAGTTTAACATCATTCCGTTTCTATTTTTAGAAATGTGTTACCTACTGAAAGATGGGTATGTATATGTGGAGACTACGTTATAAAACCCTTGACATGAAATACTTATGCACCTATTATTTTGAGCATTTGTATGTTGTTTGAAATGAGTTACGATTTAATAACACTAACAGCTTAAAACATACATTTTCGGTCAGAATGGATGAGTTACGTGAGAAAACCATTGAACAAAAGTTTCGATGCTGTTATTAGCAGTCATTAATATGGGCTGTTCTGATACTGATACGAATTTTATAAGTATTTAAAATAGTCTGAAAATAAAGTAGGTGACCTGCATACCTGCATGCTGTGTAAAGATTTTTATTAAAAACATTTATTTAAATGAAATTAATTAAAATAATTATAAGTATACCAGAAATTTACTTTATGACACTCTGTAATGGTATAGACAAGTAAGCAATATTATCTGTCTGATGAGGCACTTGATGATGTACCTCTATCGATGTCTGGATATCATTTGTCTGATGAGGGCCTTGATGATGTACCTCTATCGACGTCTGGAGATCAATCTGCACAAATACAAGAGTTGAAAAGAGAAATAAGTAGGCTTAATAAAGTCGTTGAACAACAGGTACGATGCAGAAAATAATAATGGCTTTTCTGATATTTTATAAGTATTTGCGATAGTCTGAAAATGGGCAATGTGAATCAATCACTGTTATCATGAACAAATGTACACATGTATTCTACTTAAGGATATGCATACGGAATATTACGCTAGTCAATTGTTCCATGTGTTTGTATCAGTCGAGTAACTTGTGTAATGACGTATTTTACGAAACTAACACATGTATATTCATTCCATGATGATTATTTCAATTACGAAATTTCGGTCAGAATGGAGGAGTTACAATTCGTATTTTTTTTACAAGCGCATGTAAGTATTCTGACTTTTATTCGGAAATATCAATACAATCGTGTGTGCTTACTTTTTCACCGTCTGTAACTAACTCGTTTCCATTTGTTTGATTGATTATTTCTAATTGTACTCCAGAAACTAGCGTTTGACACGACGAAGAAAGATTATGAAGCCATCGTAAAAAAACTTACGGATGAATTAACGGCAGCTCTCACACGGTATATATTAATTGATGATTTTTCACATACCACCATTTTACATTTGTTCGCTAAAACGGTACGTATGTAAAATATACCATATTATACAGGGACCTTGTGTAACATTATTCAATCAAGATAATCAACATATTTCAGATTGAGCCTGATGAGTTGAATATAGTTAGGGAAAAAATCAGTACAAATGGGCCATGACGGCCCTCTATCGGTTACCTCATTCCACGTGTAATCACTACTTGTTTGTTAATACAATGTGCTCTTATAGATGCATAGGTTTTGCTTACATCCGCCCTCTTTGGTAATGTATGAGATATATATAATAAGTGCTCTTTATTTGCTTGCTTAATGTCTTTTAACTGCCAGTTAGCTTGCAAAAAGCAGATGATAATTGTATTCTTCAATTTTATCTTACATTTTATCTTGTAAAAGGAGCTTATGTGATGATTTTTCAAAACAATTTAGTACATATGCAACGATTTTAAAACAATATATTCATTTCTCAATGCCAGCATCCGGTCCATTACATGTTCAAATGCATAAAGGGTGCATAAGCAACTCGATCATTTGCATCAGTAATGCACAATAAACTATTTTGTTAACTGAATGCATGGTACTTCGTAGTAATATGTATTTCGAAGAGAAAAAACGCGATAAAGATCATAATCGCGTGCACTCATTACATTTTATTAATAATATAAATTCACGCACAAATCGAAATGCTGATGGCGGGTAAGCGAAGACTTATTAAAAAAGGGTATGTCGTTCCAATGCATGTTATCACATTATTCTTGATTTACTTATGTAAAGCGCGATCCGATTCTTGCGGATATATCGAATTGTTACATCATTAAATGAACAAAAGTCAAGTCTCTTCTCCGTTAATGTTAGAACTAGTAAAACTATACTTACGGGGTAGTCATTTTAACAGTCATATCTGTTGTAAGCGAACCCAGAAAATGGATGATTACCAATTTCAAAGAATTTAATTTGCTTTTTACGTTTTGAATATGTATTGATTTGAGCATTATAGTAGAGACTTCCTATTCATTTTTTCCGCGCTACTATACTTAAATATTATTTTCGGGTCTTTTTAGCCTGTTAAGATCACGCGCTCCATATGACGTTTGATTAAACAGACCTTTTACATTCAAGATACACACAAAAATTACGATCACATTTCCAAAAGAACATTACGCCTTTATGTTTAATCCGAATCTCATAGAAACAAGCATGTCAATTGAAATCCGCATACCCCAAACTGTTAGTTTCATGCTCTGATATAAACATGAATGAATTTCATACATGTACAGTATGTATATTCAATTTCTTCTCACAATAAGCACTTGTTCAATTTTTTTCCGTTTTGACTTGCATGAGTTATCTTGCTCCTATTTCTATGAATAATACAAGCGACAACGGTTCAGTGTCACATTGTTTCGAGACCTCACAAATGCTTTCGTAATGCTTTCTTGTTAAAAATACAAATATTAAAGTAGACGAAACGCACAAAGGTTTATTTTCACTATTGAAATTTGTCTTCATAGCTTATAATTTTCATTACAATATGTGGGCTTTGTTCTTAAAACAGTGTATAGGTTTTACCAACGCTTATTTAGCAACACTTTATACCAGTAAGCGTTGTAATTCTCTTGAAAAAATGAAAAGTATTTTGCGAAAAGATAGTTTATTACATTCAAACTGTTTACAGGTACTATAAAATATATACTTGCAATTCAGGGAACAATTACATAAATCACCAGGAGAAATGAAACAAGAGTTCGAACGAGCAGAAAACATAATTTGTAAAGAGTTTGATGAGCTCGTAGAGAAAATAGAAACAGCGGAAACTAAAGTACAACAACTGAAGCGAGCAGAACACTTAATTTGTAAAGAGTATGATGAGCTCGTGGAGAAATTTGAAAAAGCGGAAACTAAAGTACAACAACTGGAGAATGATATGAAGTAAATTTGCTTTCGTATGTGTTGTGTGTTGCTGTTTGAAGGTAACACAATTATTTATAATGGAATATTAATATTATAGATATCTAGTTATCATATGTTTTGTTTGATTTCAGAGTCTGCAACATACAGAAAGAGAAAGAACTATTGCAAGAAGAGTAAGACCTATCACAAAACACATAATTTGATTTGTTTAATTAAAACCACAAGTAATAATAATCCAAACCTGTATACCTTGTGGTGTGTTTACTAAACTTCAATTGAAGTATGATTATTTTCTAGGTTAACACGTAAAAAGGAAGGAGTTCGGCAGCTACATCAGTACAAAGAAGTGATGGAAAAGAGACATGGGTACATCGCAATCTTATTTATTTTACATTATATTCAACTAAAGCGTAACTATGGTCGAGACATTTGGATAAGTACACAAGGTGTATTATACACAATAATCTAAGCCCACCTAAGCATATCAATAACTAATAAATAATTATTAAACAGTGAAGTACGTGACCAAAGTACATTGACTATACTCCGTAAGTTCAATTATTCTTCAAACATGCAACTTGATATCTCTAGTAGGACAATAATACATATAACTTTTCTTTTTTTTTTATAGGATACTTACGGCCACAATTCAGATGCTCAAGCAAGATTCTCCTAAAACCGACCATAACAAGTATGCTGGTTGTTATGTTTTAATATATTTTTTTATCTAAGGTAAGTGTGGAATGGAAATTTTATTGAGCAAAAGCAGGAGCGCGTGAAGAACGAGCAATATTAGCGAATGTGTTCATTGTCATCCCGAGCATGATAAACGTCATGTTATCTGACATCACATATTCTATATAGCAAAGCGTGGTTGCTATTTTATTACTTTATTATATGCCCAAAATAAGGTATATAGGTGAGTACTGAATTACGAACTTCCGTCCGACTGACTGAAATTACGATACATATTTAGTTGCACAGGTGCAATTACAGGGTGCAGAATCAACGGGGGTTTTCAGAGGGTTACACACGTGCTTGACAGAATGTAACCACACCGTTCAGAACTGAACTTTTGCGAATATCTCAAGTTATTGAAATACATTTGAAAAAATCTTTAGTGCATAAAATGCAGTTTTTTTCTTGCAGTTTGTGCCTATATCTTAAGGTATAAGAATTACTCCTTGAATACGTATGAAATCGTTGACACGTTCCGCGAAGCATAACCGTGTAGTACAAATAGAATTTTGAACAAGAACACAGGCTTATTAAATGAAGTTAGTCTGATGTATTTTATATTGCCATAAGCAGGATAAAAACCTGTCTTTTATGCACTAGTTCAAATTCTTAAGAACAATTGTTTAAACAAAGTTATTTGAAATAAAGCACCACTTGTGTTTAAAGCACTTATAGTTGAAAGGGCAAACCCCACAAATTCACGTGATCCTGCATCCTGATTAGACTTTGTTAAAACCTTCTACAGCTATGTCCCATTTGAACTCAACATTTATCAACATGATTTAAACCTATTTGTGTGTAACATCGCACTGAGAGCCTTCACAAAGGTATTTGAAAATGCATGTACCTCTGGTCAAAACTAGCCACTCCCGGAGGCAAATGGTTACTTGAGACATATGGACTAAAACAAAATTTAAACAACATATTCTTTGAAACAACAAGGTTCATGGCTTTGATATTTGTTTTTTAACAGATCATGTTAACTTTACAGTCGTATGTTTTCACTCAACGACACTGAAAACTATTCCAACTGCACTTGTTAAATATGTTCTACGCAAGATGTCATTGTATTTGACACTGTTTACTTCAACGTGTGTTTACAGCGACTCTCTTAAGAAACTAATTGAAGAAGATGCCAAATTGAAGATTGAATCTGACATAATGAACGTTCAGCTTCAGAAGTTAGCCACTGTAACTGATCCACTCAGTGAAATGGTAAATATGATTTTTAAAGCGCGATTATACGATTTTATCAAATATTTATTAATTTATATAAAACTTTAAAAATCTTATTAAACACATATTTCAATATAAATTAAAAAACAAGTTAAGAAGAACATGTGTCGAAAAATGCGAAATAAGCCAGATATTTAATTCTGAAAGCGAAAATGTCTGTACAGTCGAATTCGCCAGCATGTAAATCATGCATGTACGATGTGAATCTAAATCTAGTTTAACGGTTCATTTTAAATTCATGCAACGATATCTATTCATACGACACACGAACACTTACTAAAAAGACGAATGCTTCGGTTATTGTAGGAAAATATGAACGAAATATCTTGGTCACAATCGGCTCGGGGCGCTAATTTGTCTTTGTTGCATTTTATGAAGTTCGTCTTCAATGTATAATTTGTCTTGCTTATTTTGAGTTATTGTAACATATTTTATCAATATATTACAATTTAACACATATAAAAATCATATAATCTCGCTTTAAGCATACTCTGTGGTAGTCTATATCTTTGAGATTATAGTGTTTTAAGTAAATATATAGTTGGCTTTAAACGTTTTAGACAAACACAGGATTATTAATTACACAACAAAGCTCAAAACGAAAATATGTTCCAATTATATACATATCAAAGCCCATAGTATCCCAAATAAACACAGAATACTATCACGGATTTCACTGTACCAATGATACTTATATCCGAAAAATAAAATGTTTTGAAGGTCGGACATGAAAATATCCGAGTACCAACCCACGTCTCTTCATAAACAATATAAAAACATTTTTTTAAATGTATTTTGTGCGAAGATAAATAATTTCTCAAACTCGTGCATCGTTTTGATTCAGAAATCGATTTAAGCACATATTTTTTAACAATTTGATAACGAACAGTTTCACACTCAACTCTTGACATCAATACAGTTTGTGTGTGCCCCTTTATATTTCGAAGATTGTCAGCGCCAAAGCGTTTGTACTAAGGTAATTATGTGCACTAGTATATTTAAGATCACGTAAGAATTGGTGTTCCCTATCATGATTGCGTTTTGACGGGAAAAAAAATCGAAATTGTCCGTTAAACATATTAAGTGCGACGCTTTGAAACCCCGTTAATACTCAAAATCAACGTAAATTTCGAGACATATTTCGTACAATAAAGTTAAACAATTAAAAATTAGTTTCCCTAATGGCAATTGCCGAAATTTCAACGCCAGATATTGTCTGGTAAAATAGATGTTTGTAGATACAAAATGCTCGTTTTTATTATTGGCTTTAATATTTATTTCTATTTTAATTTCCCGCGACGATATCTATTCATGGTACCATGTTAGTGTTCGTGTGTCGTATGAATAGATATATTTGCGAGATATTAAAATGGAACTAATTGTGTCACAAATAAATCAAAACGAGCATGTTGTATCTACAAAAATCTATGTAATCATACCACATCTAGCGTTGAAATTGTGGCGTATAAGGAACACTGATTGTTAAGGTGTTTATTTTACGAAATACTTAAACGAAATTTTCGTTGCTTTTGAGCGTTATAGAGGCTTTAAACAAGCCGTTGCTCAAGCAGCGGAATTGTTATCTCACTTAAATGCGTTGCTTTACATCCCGCAAGGCACCAAGGTCAGTTCGGGGTCAGTAAGAGAATCGTTATATATACGCTATCGCGTTAAGTAGGCGAACTTGAATTAAGATTAACCAAAATTATATGAAAGATATTCGGTGATTTTAAAAATGAATAATAGATTTGTATATGTGTTTTCAACAAAAATCCATTAACAGCTTTATTATTGAATAATGTAATAAGAATTATTCCACCATATTGACCAATTTATGAAAGTGATATTATGAGCATTTTTCACTGTTGAATTGAGCTGAAAAAAATAACAGGTCAAAAGAGTATGTTAAAATGTGGTAACTTACCAATTAGCTGCAACTCATCTTGTTACTAATTGTTTATAAACAAATATATATTATAGTCGATATTTTACATGACTGTACAGTCCTCTAAGCCGGGCGGAACTGTCTTTATAATAGGATCGGAGTTAGTGTTGGTATGAATAGATATGAACGAATCTGCAATAAAACTTAATTTATATTCACATCGTACATGCATATCAGTTGTCAAACGAAAGTACGGTTGATATTCAAATGCATTATTTTTTTCTTTCCGGGATATTGTTTTAGTATGTTGATGCAGTATTAACACATATAAGTGTATATCAAGTGAAAACACCAAAAATAAACAACCGTTGCGATAGGCACCTATAAACATAGATATACTGTTAGATGCGCATAATATAGGGAAAATACACGTTTTCGAGGGCATGATCATCTTCGGGCGCTCGAAAAATCCGTTCCTGCCCGCACTTTGAGAGCGCCCGCAGATGATCATGTCCGAGAAAATGTGTATTTTCGCTATTATTGCATAAACAAATCACACATACCAAATTAATTTTAAATAACAGTGAAATCAATATGTTTTGTTCATTCGACATCGACAAAATAATTCGATTATTTCAATACAGTTAAAGGTTGTGTTTTACATATGCCTCACTCGGTCATCATCCGAAACGACGAGCCTTTACCTTCGGATAGGCAGTTTTCGATTTAACATGTGTTTAAACAGTGGATTAATGCAACGTTGAAATACAGTCGCGCAAAGTTAGAAATGAGGAATCATTTTGGAATTTACAGCAGGAACGTTGAAGGTACATAAACACTTACATTTACAGCATAGTGTTTTGAAAGTGTTGAGTAAATAACCTTAACTTCATTGACGTT
Source organism: Dreissena polymorpha (assembly GCF_020536995.1). Taxonomy (NCBI): domain Eukaryota; kingdom Metazoa; phylum Mollusca; class Bivalvia; order Myida; family Dreissenidae; genus Dreissena; species Dreissena polymorpha. The sequence continues at coordinate 54,338,160 of NC_068368.1, read as the reverse complement.
GCCAATAAAATAATGCTGTTGTCAAGAGAGTGCAGATGGTATAATTTGAAAAGTAGATTGAAATAGTCATTATCCCTGCATGCATGAGGAAACTGGTGCTTATTCATTTCCCCATTTATGCTTGGAAAGTCGTCGAAGGCTGGAGAAGGGAAGTAACTGCGCGTGGACCAGATTATGGATATGAAAAACACATAACAGGGATTGAACGGCACGTGAATCGCATTAATAATACACGATTTTTCCCGTTCAAGCCCTCCTTTTGCCAAGTTTCTGCACCCCGCAAGAGGGCATTATAGATAGCGTTTATGCAATAATATCACTTTAAGCATGAGTGCAGTGATTAACGATACTATTTATAGTCCAAATAAAAAAACAATGCCCGACAAACCACTTAAACAGGTATGTTCGCATATTTCAAATATGTGCGGATAATTCGAGTGTTGTCGGTTGATTGATATTTGTTCAGTTCACTTCGATTCTTCTTTTGTATTTATGTTATCTATCTAGAGATACATGATCAATAATATAGTATAATATGAAGTAAGCCACGAACTATGGGCTATATCCCGTAATTGATTTGCGTATTATGCAGCTATGAACTGCGCAAGAAACGACAAAGTCTATCTTTGAATTCGGATTTATGTTTTTTGAAAACAAAAAGTTCAAATCAAACAATAAATAAACGTGTTGACAATGTTTTGGGGAATCATTTGTCGGCCAAGATACATAATAAGGTAGATGACTTCTTAATTCTTAAGACCTTGAACTTAAAAAATGGCAAAAATAAGCTTGTCCATCAAACCCAAACAATTTATATTGGATCATCGTGAAATTTTATGATAATGTGCTCGGGTATACAATCGTGACAGCTTAAATCGGATCATCATGAAACTTGTTGGTAATGATTCTAAGCATACTTGAACGGCACGTGAATCGCATTAATAATACACGTTTTTTTCCCGTTCAAGCCCTCCTTTTGCCAAGTTTCTGCACCCCGCAAGAGGGCATTATAGATAGCGTTTATGCAATAATATCACTTTAAGCATGAGTGCAGTGATTAACGATACTATTTATAGTCCAAATAAAAAAACAATGCCCGACAAACCACTTAAACAGGTATGTTCGCATATTTCAAATATGTGCGGATAATTCGAGTGTTGTCGGTTGATTGATATTTGTTCAGTTCACTTCGATTCTTCTTTTGTATTTATGTTATCTATCTAGAGATACATGATCAATAATATAGTATAATATGAAGTAAGCCACGAACTATGGGCTATATCCCGTAATTGATTTGCGTATTATGCAGCTATGAACTGCGCAAGAAACGACAAAGTCTATCTTTGAATTCGGATTTATGTTTTTTGAAAACAAAAAGTTCAAATCAAACAATAAATAAACGTGTTGACAATGTTTTGGGGAATCATTTGTCGGCCAAGATACATAATAAGGTAGATGACTTCTTAATTCTTAAGACCTTGAACTTAAAAAATGGCAAAAATAAGCTTGTCCATCAAACCCAAACAATTTATATTGGATCATCGTGAAATTTTATGATAATGTGTTCGGGTATACAATCGTGACAGCTTAAATCGGATCATCATGAAACTTGTTGGTAATGATTCTAAGCATACTTTCCTGACCAAGTTTGATAATCATCCAGTTAACTACAATAATTTTGTAGAAATAGGTATAGAATAAACAAAATGGGTTTATCAACAGTTTCTGCTCTGTAACTCAAACATTTAAAGCGAGTATATACGATTTTTTTATATGCGTTTTATTATAATAAATTGATAAAATATGTTACAATAACACAAAATAGGCAAGAAAAATTATATTAAATACCAATTTCATAAAATGCAGCAAAGACAAATTAGCGCCCCGTCTCGATTGTGACGAACATATTTTCCTACAATAACCGAAGCATTTTTCTTTTTATTAGGATCAGAGTTAGTGTTCGTGTGTCGTATGAATAAATATCGTTGCAGAAATTTAAAATGAACCGTAAAACTATGTTTAGATTCACATCGTACTTGAATGATATGCATGCTGGCGAATTCGACTGTACAGCCGTTTTCGATTTCAGAATTAAATATCTGGCTTATTTCGTATTTTCCAACACATGTTCTTCTGAATTTTTATTATATTTTATATTGAAAGATATATATATATAATACGTTCTTTACACATCTTATATAAATTCATTTATATTTGACAAAATCGTATATACTCGCTTTAAAATCGGATCATTGTGAAACTTAGCGATGATGTTTGTGGGCATTTAGTTTTGATCAAAATCGACAAACATACAGATCACATGAACACACTTCTGAATTTCACTTTACTTATTGAAATTGGCAAATTTAAGATTGTTGTCCTTTTAACTGAAATTCGTTTTAATCGTATCATCATCAAACTTGAGAACAAACAAACATCCAGATCGCCGGAAGTACGTTAGATGTTTTTTCCCTTGAATAAGCATATATTTTAAATTTAGGTAATAATTTATGTACCGGTTAAAGTGGTTTTGACACTTATCATTTACTATTAACTATGAATGCCTCCGTTAGAAGGGTAGAAGGGTTGAAGACGTCGGACTGTCTTTACGTCTGTCTGCCCGTCCGGCATTTCGTTTCCGTACTTTTTTACCTAAACGCCTTCAGATACTTTTCAAATTTTTGTGTGTGAATCTCCCTGCATGATTTTCGGATCATTTATGAGTTTCGTTCCAGTTAATTGATTTTTTTGCGAAGTAACGAGTCTTTCACTTTAATTTTTTTTCTAGAATAACAGTTGTCAAGACGTTTTTCCTCAACGCTTGAATATAGTAACCTGAATTTTTGGTGTTGAGTCTTTATTCATGTCTTGCAGGCCTTTGACAAATAAATTTACTTTAAAATACAACTGCTCCTGATTTTTTCTAAACACTTTCAGATACTGACCTTACATTTGGTGTGTGAGTCTTCTTAATACATGACTTACAGTCCAAGTTTGCGTTGTGTTCTGATTCATTGAGAAAGTTACAGGCCTTGGTTTTCTCTAAACTAACACTTTTCTTGATGTTTTCCCAAGACGCTTTCTGATAATTGCCTGATTTATAGGGTGTGAGTCTAACATTATGACCTTTTCTGTCATTGATTAAATTTTAAGACAATTTACCACAAATGACTTACATTAGGAAACTATCTGAATGTCGCGTATCTCACATCTAAGCAAATCAAATATGAAGTTCACACTTAGAGGTCAAACGTCTATTTTGGCTATCAGAAAATTGTGTTGGTCATAAACGGATTTTTGAGACAAATTTGAAGCGGGAGGGGGTTCATCCAAGCTCTATGGACTATAAGTATTGATCTTACTTTAAAGATTCCTATGGTATTTAAATAGATAAACATTGTCTTTTTATACATTACATTATTATTGCTTTTTAGATAATATTCACAAAATGATGTGTTAAAGAATCATCGAATAACTGAGAATGCTTTATATAAGTTGGTTTTGAAGACGTACAGTGGCATTAATCTTGATAAGACATTGGGTAATGATTTCAATTGTTTGATAAACATTAAAATGTTATGGAAATGTTATTCTTTCAGGTAAATGAGGCTTCGATGGAAACAACTGAAGAAAAAACTCGTGTTCTTTTTGCCAATAACAGCATTTCAGACAAATATGAGTCACGTGATAATGTGCGTGTGGTTGCTTTTATACATATTGGTTCTCAATTCACTGAACTTGCATTTTCTATGACATCGAATCCAACGCGTATCAAAACTTTGAATTGGAATGAAGGTATTTCGAAGAAAGGTAACATGACCGATTATTATATTTGCGATAAAGTAATTATTTTAAAAACGTAAATGGTGTTGTTATCAAGTTCACTTTTTTACCACAAAAGCGAGTTCATGTATTAGTGAAATCCTTTTCTAATTACAATTCGCTACAGAAAAAACCAATGTGTTGATAAAGGAGGATGGTAAAACCTTTGAGGCATTCGGTGACGAAGCAGAACAAATGTACTCAAACCTGGTTTTCAAAAATAATCACAAAGAACGGTATATGTTTAGAGACTTCATGCTGCAGTTATACAAAGAGGTAAAGTTGATTCATCTAGTATAGTTTTACACGTATTTTCAATTTCATAAATCATAATTGTTGTTTTTTTGTAATCAAAATAATAATGTGAACATGCAAAGAAAACGATTTTTTAGTGACAATATACATATTCGATTATAGATTCGATTATAAATTCCATTGTTATAAAAATAGCATGAACCCGTCCCCCAAGTTATACAGTACTGATTTTGTGTTAACAAAATCTCAGTTATTTGCATAATGATATAACGCCATGCAATGTAATCGGGCATGTAACACATTGAACTACGACTTTCTTATGTGAGGCATTACGAAAATCTGAATTTTTTATTACCTGCTGATTTGAATTGAAATCTTGTACACAATGTTGTTTAAACTTATACTTAAATAACTTCATCTCATCGTCCCTCGGGTAGATTTTTTAGATCTAGTGAATGATCAATAGTTTTGTTTAAAAAATCGCAAGTGAGTCGAATTTATATTCTCATTTTTCTTTTCAATTTTACTTGCGTTTTCCGATCAATAATCCGCACTGCTGTCACTGATGACTGCAGCAACAAAAATTTCTTCTTGCTGTGTAATTATGTATTAAATTAAGATATTTTGCTGATTAAGTAAATAAATAACCATATTAAAATACTTTTGCTATGGTTAAACAAGTTTGTTAGAAATATTCTGTGTCATTGTTATGACGATTCTTCAATGTAAATGCCTCTTCCAATTATCAAATATTTAAGATGTCATTAGTTTTTACTATTTAGTGATATCAAGAAGCCCTTAATCCGTATAACGACATTTTTTTAAACAATAAAACATAAAAAGAGTGGCCATATGTTATAGATAATATTGCACTGATTATGTTGAACAAAACTGAACAAAACCATAAAGGCACATATTCTCCAAAAAAAATCAGAAACCAAGCTATAAAATATAGAGTACAGTCTCTATTTGTAATAATTGTATGTACGTGAGCTTGATTTTGTCGAGGACGAAGCGCTAAAATTGCATTTAATTTCGTCGTCTCTAAAGTAAAGTTATCACCATAAATACAAATTTCACAAATAAACTTGAATTTGAACAAGCAGATAGTGTTTTGGCAAAGCGTAAAACGGCAAAAAGACGTCGATATAGTATTTCCAGTCATGCACGTTTAAATAGATTTATATTCATAAGCAGTTTATTGTCTTATTAATAAGAGAAATTCGTTTATATTTAGAGTTTCAGATATTTCACCAAAACACTAGTATGCATATTTTTACAAATTACGCTAAGGCAACTGAAAGCGGTTCTTCTATTATGACGGATGATTTTTAGAGAAATTTATTTGATGAGTCTTACTAAATCAAGTATTGATTTTGATACTCGCTAATATACTCAAGTTGTTAGGAAGCGAAAATGACAAAAACCTTTTAGGGAGTGTGTTTAAGGGAGTGTTTTACTACCAATTAAATAATATTCAACAAGACAGAACTGGGTTACATATTATAACATTAAACCATTCTCATACTTTAATACGACACTAAGTATATTTTTACAATCTGGTACCCGACATGCAAACACATAACTGCCAGAAATATAGGTTGAAGGTTATCCCTATAAGTTTTGCGAAAAAAAATCAGAATCCGGTTTGTATTGCTCAGAAGTGTATATCGAAGGATCAGTTAGAAACCCTTAATGCCCAGAAAAAAAGCATGTAAGCTTTTCATTAAATTACTTATAGTTATACATCTTAAATAGCTCAGTCCATCTATGAGATGTTCGAGGCTTAACCAACCACAATGATCCATTTAATTCGGAAATCTGCAAACACTGTATACAAACCAAATATCTTTTATTTTTTCTGTCAGTAGTATTTTATTATTTTACTACACGTGAAATAATAATGCGACGGCAATCTTTAAACAAAGTTTTACATGTTTTAAAATGATAGAAAATCATTGGAGTAGATACGAAACTGAAAGATGCAGATGGAAAAACACTGAATGCATTACAAGTGGTTTCAACAACAATAAGACAAATACAATCGAAATTGATGACTCGTCTAAAAGCACAATTTCACGATAGTCGCTTCGATGAAAAAGACATGTACTGGGTATTAACATTTCCACCCGGCCATAACAGTGCGAAGACATTTATGACAAAGGCAGCCTTACAGGTAAATCTTAACAATCAAACAATCTGATTTTATTATTTTTAACAAAAGTGTTTCAAAAATAAGATCTTTATAGTATAACCATATGGATTTTCTTTCATATATTGAAGTATATCAAACTTTCTGCCTGGACAGGATCAGTCATTACTGGCAGATAATTATTAAAAAACGATTTTAGCTACTTGAATTAAATTTGATTATAAATACCTCATATCATGACCGTACGATACAGTTTTATCGTGTGTGTGTTTTATTTTAAGAATAGGCCACTCTTCAGGTTTATTAATCTTACTATTGTAACTTGAACAATACAAATGTCACAAAATTTGACCTGATGTAGCATTGCAAATCGATAAATTATATTTCAGTACGAGGTCACCCCTTTAATCTATTAAAACAGCAGTGTCCGTTATTATTTAAGTAAGGGATTGAGCTGTGAAAACAGAACTGATTTTATTTACATTCACACATTTTGTTCGTGGTTAATAAATACATAATTTATAACATGCCTTTTTCAATTGCTGTTGTTTTATATGGAATATAATTGTATTCCGTATATTCATATTTTGCATATTCTACAACAGAATTTTCTGAGTTTCAAAATTCCAAAATAAAAAATATTACGTTGTTGTCGTTTTGTTAAGGCCGGAATAGACAGACACATGAGCGTTGTAATGGACATAGAGACAATCGTTTGTTTCTTTCCACAATTGGACGTCCTAATGGAAGAAAACCGAATTTCAACGGTAGCTACCGGAACACGTCACATTGTGTGTGATTCGAAAGGTACAATCTTTATTTCATTGATTTTGTTTTCATCAATGTTATTTCAGACCTGCTCAATTCGCTATTGCATTTCAATGCACCAGTTTGATTCACAGGCAGCAGTATCATAAATTTGCCCCCCCCCCCTCCCACCCCCTGGGACCCTACCCCCTCCCCCTGAGTTTACCCCAGGGGTTCCAGATTGTTAAATGTAAACCTATTGTGTATGGTTTTACTTTTGAACATCGAATATTGACAAAAATACATTGTTTGAAAAAATAACCCTCGTATAGGTATTATATATACACAAGGTATGAAACGCACTATTTTCCTATTGCTGAAAGATTGTGGAACACTGGACGTGACCTTTTTTAATCGAAAACACACATGTTCCCATGCAGTTGCCGACAAAAAGCAACTGGATTCGTTAAAAGACAGTAAAAGCAACGAGACTTCACTACTAACCGATCTCCTGCTCGGCTTATAACTTTAATATTCAATTAAATTCGACTTTCTCGCTACATGTCTGTGTTTTGCTGTCATATTTTGTCGATCGAATGCTCGGTTCTAAAACGCCATATCATTGGCCAACACAATGAGAACAACCAACCAGATGACGCGTTATAAAATTAAAATGGTGTGCATGTTTAGATGAAACACCGAGTGACATATAGCGTGAAAGTCAAATTTAATTGAATATTTAAGTTATTAGCCGAGCAGGAGATCGGTTAGTTGTGTAATCACGTTGCTTTTACTGTCTTTTAACGAATCCAATTGCATTTTGTCGGCAACTGCATGGTAACATGTGTGTTTTCGGTGAAAAAGGTCACGTCCAGTGTTCCACAATCTTTCAGCAATAGACATATAGTACGTTTCATACCTTGTGTATATATAATACCTACACGAGGGTTATTTTTTCAAACTGTGTATTTTTGTCAATATTCGTTGTTGAAAAGTCAAACCATACACAATAGGTGTACATTAAACAATCTGGAACCCCTGGGATAAGCTCGGGGGGGGGGGAGGTAGGGTCCCCGGGAGGGGGGCGAATTTATGATACTGCTGCCTGTGGTTTGATTTATCAGAAAAAAACTCTTTGAACATATTAACTGATAAACTAATAAATTATTCCATTTTTTTTTCAGCTGAAAAAGTCGGATTTGTCATTAAGGTTCCTTGTGTATATAAAATCAATCTGATGGGGAATATAGAATTTATGAATGGCTGTAGAGCGGAAATTATCAATGAGGCATTTGCAAATATATAAGTTTCTTTGGCAGGTATATAAAATTTACCTTCCTGTATAATACGCGTTGCTTTAATGTTTGTTCTAGTTTAATATAAATATTACTTGATAAAACAGTTTGTATCTTTGCAGTAAAATTTAACCTAAGTTTACCCTTATTTGATGTAAATATTTCAGGATTTGAAATAATGAAGTTGTTGAAGGAATTTTATTTGAACGCCTTCAATGAAATCGACAAGAATATCGAAATAATAAAGAAGGAGACAAAATTACCGGAAAGTAATTTTCATACTTTCAAACTTCCGGTGATGTTTTCCAAGAAAGTTCAAGAACGCTGCGGAAGAAGTTTAATGGAACAAATTCGAAATTCCGAATACAAGACTGACGTATTTTTTAGTGGTAATAAACTGTTTTTTGAGAAAATCGATTTTCGAAAATATATGTAATGAGAAGCCTTTCAGAAAATAATTGAGCGTCTGTCCATCGTATCATCAAGCATGGGATGCAATTCCATCTTTACAGTCGGTGAATTTTCCGAAACGCCATATTTCCAAAACGCATTGCTAAAGGCCTTCCCTAAAATGCGGATCACACGTGCACGTGGAGAAAATGCAATTCTTACAGGTGAAGATTTGTTCGGACATTTCGTATGTGATGATTAGTGAATACGAAACTGACCAAGTGTGTGAAACGTCCATGTTTAATTATGATCGCCAGTGGAGAAACAAAAAACATTATCAATTATCAAAGTATACTAAATTAAACTGTTTTAAGTATTGATATAATTATCTTATACCGATCTGAGTGTTTTAGGATTGTTTACTTTATCATGTACGTAACCATCATTACGGTTTGGATCGATACAAACTACTTTTTCTTACGGGATGGAGAAACAGGATACTTTTAAACCGCCATATGTTCGCTGGTCATGATGAATCTTTTAAACGTACTTCCCGACATTTACCAAGCCCTGATTATTATCCAATCGTAATACTTGTCCTGATTTCTATCCAATCGTAATACTTGTCCTGATTTCTATCCAATCGTAATACTTGCCCTGATTTCTATCCAATCGTAATACTTGCCCTGATTTCTATCCAATCGTCATACTTGCCCTGATTTCTATCCAATCGTAATACTTGTCCTGATTTCTATCCAATCGTAATACTTGCCCTGATTTCTATCCAATCGTAATACTTGCCCTGTTTTCTATCCTATCGTAATACTTGCCCTGATTTCTATCCAATCGTCATACTTGCCCTGTTTTCTATCCTATCGTAATACTTGTCCTGATTTCTATCCAATCGTAATACTTGTCCTGATTTCTATCCAATCGTAATACTTGCCCTGATTTCTATCCAATCGTAATACTTGCCCTGTTTTCTATCCTATCGTAATACTTGCCCTGATTTCTATCCAAGCGTAATACTTGCCCTGATTTCTATCCAATCGTAATACTTGCCCTGATTTCTATCCAATCGTAATACTTGCTCTGATGTCTATCTAAGCGTAATACTTGCCCTGATTTCTATCCAATCGTAATACTTGCCCTGATTTCTATCCAATCGTAATACTTGCCCTGATTTCTATCCAATCGTTATACTTGCCCTGATTTCTATCCAATCGTAATGCTTGTCCTGATTTCTATCCAATCGTAATACTTGCCCTGATTTCTATCCAATCGTAATACTTGTCCTGTTTTCTATCCTATCGTAATACTTGCCCTGCTTTCTATCCAATCGTCATACTTGCCCTGTTTTCTATCCTATCGTAATACTTGTCCTGATTTCTATCCAATCGTAATACTTGTCCTGATTTCTATCCAATCGTAATACTTGCCCTGATTTCTATCCAATCGTAATACTTGCCCTGTTTTCTATCCTATCGTAATACTTGCCCTGATTTCTTTCCAAGCGTAATACTTGCCCTGATTTCTATCCAATCGTCATACTTGCCCTGATTTCTATCCAATCGTAATACTTGCCCTGATTTCTATCCAATCGTAATACTTGCCCTGATTTCTATCCAATCGTAATACTTGCCCTGATTTCTATCCGATCGTAATACTTGCCCTGATTTCTATCCAATCGTTATACTTGCCCTGATTTCTATCCAAGCGTAATACTTGCCCTGATTTCTATCCAATCGTAATACTTGCCCTGATTTCTATCCAATCGTAATACTTGCCCTGATGTCTATCTAAGCGTAATACTTGCCCTGATTTCTATCCAATCGTAATACTTGCCCTGATTTCTATCCAATCGTAATACTTGCCCTGATTTCTATCCAATCGTTATACTTGCCCTGATTTCTATCCTATCGTAATACTTGTCCTGATTTCTATCCAATCGTAATACTTGCCCTGATTTCTATCCAATCGTAATACTTGCCCTGATTTCCATCCAATCGAAATTTAAGCCTCATTTTGAAAATTAAACTTAAATATATATTTTTAGACCAGTGCGATGCTTGTGGAATAAAATTGTCATGAACAGTTTTCTATTTTTCAATTTAATCTAGTATATCAAAAAGTAAATGCAAAACACATGTTTCGTTAATGTCAGTATAACGATTTTTACAGTAAATCGGCGTTTTGCATATATTATTTTTAGTTTGATTCATTGCATTATTTTGTGACACGTTACATTAAACGACAGTGTCTACGTCATGCATGCTACTTCTTACGTTGTTTAGTGCATTTAAGCAGTTAGACCAGTATTACTTTGCCTATAACTATTGTACTATTACTATTTTGTCCTTTATATGTGAGTTACTGTGCGATGCGAAGTTTTCTGTGTTGAGATGCTTTAACAAATTGCCTGCATGTGTTTATAAAGGTCTATTTATTATAATGTAGTTGATGCATTTACCTAAATAATATATGTATTGGTCGCTAGCGATTATGGTACTGCATGTTTAATTCAGCCACTATGCACGGAAATAGGAATATTGCATATTTGAAGTACCCATTTTAATAACCAATAAGGTTCAGTTGTTCCAATACAGAATAATTCAAATAATATGTGGAACAAAAATGCCTATGAATATATTATGAAAACTACGTGTGATCCATCATGTTCACATATTTAGCAAACATGGCGAGAACAATTAAGAATTCTTTTTCTGGAATGTCATATATCTAAAGCAATACCTAATGACAAATAATCAGTGCAATCTTTTCCTTTCATGAATAAGGCAATTTTTCTACGTCGATACTTGGATATTCAACAACGTCTGTTATACCCATAATGATTATTATTTTGTTTGTTAAGATATACTTGTACAAGTGTAAAATGAAGAAATGCAAACCAAGTATAACAGAAGCCAAAAGAAAACAAAGTATAAATATGATAACTAAAAACAATATCAATTTAAAAAAATAAATACATGTGGAATAATTTGCTAGTAAATTTAATTGTTTAATGCTATTGTCTCAAAACCTTTATATGTGAAATTTTATTACTTTTGTAGTTTGTGCAAATTTGTATATTTACTACTTATACCGTGCCGTTTGTAATCTAAAAATAAATAAAATTAATGATCTATGTGTTATAAAGCATCATTATACATACAAATTATTAAGTTTATATGCCTTTTTCATCTGTTATTGTGTATACATACTGGAAAAATGTATTGTTTTCTTTTTTGTCTTAAATGTTTTGCCCCTCAATGCAGTCAACTCTCTTGTTTTTATAGTGAATACGTGATTATATGATGTAATAGTTTCCTGTAGTGTTAAAAAGGAACCTTATTTTCCATTTACACGAAGTTTGTAAATCTTATTGTTTCTGTTGACACAAAACATGTTTTCCTTGTACATTATGCGGTTATATTATTTCGTAATCCTACAGATACAATATTTTACTCTTCAGGTTGAAAATATTACCTGTCAGGATGTAAACAAGTTGCAGGCAATATGTACATGAAGCTTTAAAAACAGAATATGTTTTCGAATAGTGCAATAACAAAAAACAAAAACACTTTTATGTAGAAAACATTATGTATTAGCTTTGAATTATGTGTATAATTTGTAACGCCTTTATTACATCTGTAATGTAAAGTTAGATACATTTTCAGTTAACCTCAAGGCTTTGACTTTTATTATATTAATAACTTTAACTGTGTTTCATAGGCATCTTTTTCATCTATGAGTGCATTGTTGTTTTGTGTTATGTTCCGTTCCTTATGTGTGTGTGTGTGTGTTTGCAGTCTTGAAATAAAATATGTTGAAAAAAACTCTTAAGAAAAGGATTGTCGAAAAAAATACGCACTTAATTTGGATAGCATTTTGTGACTTGAATGACACGGGTGTTCACCTTCAACGTTCTATATAAGTTCAGTCGCAGTTAAAAGTGGCAAGTATAGGAAAAGATACCAATGCGAAAAGGGACAAGAACCCGACCATGACATAGCCTTGTGAGAGAAAATCAGTCGGAGAGGAAATGTAACAGACATACACTACCTGCAGTGACTCCTAAATATGTTTGCTACGTTTGTGTGCGCTGCTGTTTTTGATTTGTCGATAACAAACAATTCACGGTCCTTAGTAATTTGTTAATTTTAAACTGTATTAAAATAAACAGCTTTCAACTTTCAAACTAGTTTGTAATACATGTCCGACCCATTCACAAAATATAAAACACATGAATGTACGGACCAGGTGGTGAATATAATTCAATAAACAATATGATATTTTTGAGTTTGTGAACAGAACAACCTGAAAGTACGGCAAAATTTTTAAAAGTAATTATTTTAAACATGGTATATAGAGGTATATCATAAGAATATACATGCCTCAACATTTTGTATTTTTCCTATCACTTACTCATTGTAAGTCCTTTCGAAACAATACAGACTTGACGATGCAATATAGTTAAAATAGTTCAGTAAACTTGATATAGATACTAACATACGTAGATTTTTTGTAGTACAGATAAGTTTAAGAGGTAAACATACTAGTTACTTATTTAATGTAAGTGCACATTGTTCCTTTAAGCCAGACCCAATTTGTGAATTCAGAAGACAATAACAATGAACAGTTTATATTATGTAATGCACTAGGTCATCATAACCAATATTCAAAATGGCGTTTGTCACCTCTATAGATAAAGGAAACCGACCTGTATACTTCAAACCTGCCTCATTAAAAACATTATCGCTTACGTTTAGAAATAGCATGCATGGAAGGATTTGCGTATGCTGAACAAATGAATTATTTTTTATGCCCCACATATCAGATCCATATAATCTGGCGCAGCCCACCATTAGTCAAATTAATTTGAAGATCGTTTATAGGGGACAAATGACTAAAAGTCATTTCCAAGTACGAAAAAACTCTTTGCATATAATACATATGCTCATGGAAACAGGGAAATAAAATCACAACTCTGAAGTACTCCATTTTGGCATTAGAAATGCATTTACTTTGTCTATCATGATTAAACTGTTTAGTTGTGCAGATATTTTTCATGCCATTTTTAAGGTCTAGAAAATGTGTAAGGTCTTGAATATAACGATTTTTGTATATTAGTGCCGCCTTCAAATTGTCCTTTGCAGCTCAAATTTAATTGTCAAACACCCGTAAAGTGAAACGCTCGCTGCACAAACTGAAGAGAAAAATTATTATACAATGCACCGATCGCGAAACAGCGAGTCACAAAACACATGCACATCACATTAAAAAATGAACAAACATATAAAAAAATGTGAATGTAAAAGCAGTCAGGATTTAAACTGGTTTCAGGGGGAAATTCGTTTAAAATGGCAATATAAAGAATACATTTCAATTTAATTACTATTTTACCACTCAATGGTTATGCAACAACTAGTGCAGCAGAATCACAACTTTCTGAGCCATGATGGGATATGGCCAAACAAGTATAAACTATATCTCGTCTTTGTTAAAAGCTTCTTAGCAATGACATCATATAGGTTAAACATTAACATTACAGTCGTTCAATACAGACGACCCGATATTAAAGGTTGTACAAGGAAAAATTACAAACTTGGATGTTTGTGTCTATCATTATACACATACAATAAAACAAGTTAAATAGTGTCGACTTTTCCCTACTCGTTTTCCAATAACATCCGCCTTATGTATGTGTGACACTAGAAACGACGCCCCTTAAGTGAAAATAAGGCAAGAAAACGACCAATTACTCCGGATATGCTTCTAGCTGTATTTCTAACAATAAATTGTCAACTGCCGTCTACCCTAACGTCTTTGTAGTATTGCGAGAAATGTTTTGAGAAATAATGAAATTCTAAAATAATCAAGCAAACAATTTAAGCACACCAAAACTGTTCGTTCGACGAGCGCTTTCCGCTCGCAACAAATATGCTGTAAAAGAACGAAGCGCACACTCCTGATGAAATATTACATTATGATATATTTTATTACGAACTAATGGTTGGGATAATCTTTCGCAACACTTAAAAAAGATCGAAACAGGAAAGTTTCAAATAGCGATGTTGTCTATTGAACTAATAACTTTTAATGTACAACATGCGTATGCCTTATGTTCCACCTTAAGTAGACATTCTTCCATAGGAATAGTAAGGATCGTTAATAATTTTACAGAAATTTTGAAGAAAAAAAGCACAATTGAATATGAAGTTATTTTGGTTTAAATATTTCCCCAAATATACTCGGAAATAAAAGGTTATTTATGACTGAGCATATTACAGAAAAGCACTCCGAAATGCACTATATCGTTCCTTTTACCCAATATGTATTGTTAACCATTGTGCCAAAGAGAACAAACTTGTTACTGACATTTGGAAGTGCGTTTACGATAACAATGTGCACAAAATAGTCGCTTGATTCAAATATACAACCACACAAATATTAAAAGTATGTGTATACAATACATTAAAAAATGTACGTATTGGCAATGAGCATGTTACTTCCAAATCAGAATAATAATTTCATTGCATTTTTGTTATTAGTACATGTACAGGTACGTGGAAACTAAAATGTATTAAAATCCTTTCAAATCTTATCGAAAATACCCCTGAACATCAGTTGAAAGTACATTCTTCCAAGACAAACCATTTGTTTAACAAAATGGATCTAATTATTTAACACGCATTTTGAAGAGAACAGACAAGTGTGTATTTGCTCTGAACATTAACTATTTTGAGGCTATTCGTTGCCTAAAATCCATCCTTGTCAACATGACAATTTATACTTAAATCGCACTGAAAAGATTTGTTAAATATAAAATGTTGCTTATAATTGGTCTTTTGATTATCTCAGTTTTACAAGTTCAATTTCCACTTGTAACTTTAAAGTTGATATCTTTCGAATTAGTTAAACTGCAATTCGCTTTTGTAACTTTCAAAACTAACTTTGCCACATGTATCAAATGTACGTACACGGCACGCTGTACACAGTACCCCTTACCGTTGGTGAAATGAAACTGCATCAGCTATCACTCTCTGGTTGACAGGTTCACACTTGACTTTTACAAACATAAGCGATTAACATTAGTAGACGATTTTGCAACTTCCATATGTGGCAATTTTTACGGAAATATCCGAGGATAAAGAGGAGCCAACATTCATGACATGAAAGTTAGGAAGGTAACTCTGAATTATTGATGGTGCACGGCAATAACTATAGTGGTCGCACACTAATGTGACAAAAACCAGGTATATATTTATTTATCAGATTAGGGGCAGCGGGTAAAATCTCTATACATATGCATGCTCGGCCACTTTTGTTGTTATCTCCCGTATCTTGAATAAAAGTTTGAAATCGAAAGTACGGTGTTTATTATTAGACCCAACCTTGCATTGTCCCTGCCTGATTAGCTTGTGTGGACTGCACAGGCTAATGTGGGACGACACTTTACGCACAAACATTATGCCCAGTTTTCTCAGAACGCGACTCAATAATTCACTCTTATTCACTCGTGTGATAATACAATTGTTGTAATTGAGTGAACTGTTTACTTCGTATATACCCCAGCAGGTCGTTTGTTACAAGGGTTTGCAGAATTAGCAGGCATTGACTGACATGAATCAGTTTAAATGGGCTCAGTGAAGAATAAACTACATTTGAAGCATTCAGACGAGCTTTAGTGGAACATCCTGTTCTCGACCTCCCCCCTCCCCCCCCCCCCCGAAAAAAAACCTAAAAAAACAAAAACTGTTAAACATCTTTAAACAGGAAATAATTAGGAAAAGGGTGTTTAATGCAAAACATATTTTGCTTATAACTTTTTTTTATCGTTTATTATTTTTCACAAAAAAATCAAACTTTTAAACAATACTATAAACTGTTAATGTTTAAAAAAAATGAAAAAAATGTATTATATGATACATAATGTTTTGTTTTTTTTAATTGATTACCTTTTTTATTTTTGAGTTTTTTTCAAAAAAAATTCCAATTTTTAAACAACGCTATAAACTGTTTACGTTTTATTAACATTGTTGTATTGCGCGCATAAAAAAATTTTATATTTTTTTTCCCATTATGCGACTCATATCTAATGCAGATATTACTGCGTACACTTTCCACCAGAGTAGACAATGTTTACAAGGACTTGGGTGTTTAAGTGCGTGGGAAAAAGATCACGACCTCTATATGCATGAAAACAGCTGTTCAATCTGCTGAGGGTTGACCTAGTTATCAGACGGATGTAATCAGATGGGCTATAAAAGTCATGTACATAAAACAATGTGCACAATTATTCAGTGTGCGTGCGTGCGTGCGAGCGAGCTTGCGTGCGTGCGTGCGTACGTGCGTGTGTGCGAGCGTGCTTTATATATACATAAGTATATATAATGACTGACCACGCCCCATTATGAATGACAACGCCTCAAAACGACTGACTACACACATACATACGTACGTACGTACGTACGTACATACATGCATGCATGCATGCATGCATGCATGCATGCATACATACATACATACATACATACATACATACATACATACATACATACATACATACATACATACATACATACATACATACATACATACATACATACATACATACATACATACATACATACATACATACATACATACATACATACATACATACATACATACATACATACATACATACATACATACATACATACATACATACATACATACATACATACATACATAGATAATTCGTACATATTTTCCTACAATAACCGATGCATTCGTCTTTTTAGTAAGTGTTCGAGTGTCGTATTAATCGATATCGCTGCAGAAATTTAAAATGAACCGTTAAACTAAATTTAGATTCACATCGTACATGCATTATATACATGCTGGCGAATTTGGCTGTACAGCCTTTTTCGATCTCATAATTAAATATATGGCTTATTTCGCATTTTTCGACACATGTTCTTCTTAACTTTTATTTTAGTTTATATTGAAATATATGTATAATAAGTTTTTTACACATTTTATATTTATTAATAAATATTTGACAAGATCGTATATACCCACTTTAATAATACAGTTGATTGGTGTATAACGGATAGCTAAGGACTTCGAGTCTCATTTCAACGACAACACCATGCATTCAGTAGTTAAACCATTAAACCTAGATAGACACATGTCTTTCCTATTGAAACAGCGGTTTTAAATTTCCGAAAAATATTATTGTTTAAAGCGCAAATTTCGTGGTACACTGATTCAGCCATTACCGGATCGCTTAGGTCTTTATCGGATTACATGTGTATCGTGTTATTTCTTGAAATTTGACACAGCATTTGTAAAGAATAATTGCAATATATGTACATTTCCAGAAAGGAAATTCATTTCTGCGTTTAATTAGACCAAATTCATGGAAATCGCTGCACAATTGATGAAATAATTGCTGTTCAAAGCGATGCACCCTATATTCGGGTCATTTTGAGTTGAATCTATATATAGATTTGATTGCGGAAAATATGTTTTCAGAGAAATCGATTTTTTCGTTATAATTTGATTATTTTTCATTAAAAATGATGTTTTTACTTATTTATATCATAGCCACACGCTTACCACATGTGTATTGGACAACTTCAATTGAGTTTATATTTATTTTGAGACAATCCCCACATTCCTGAATATGGGTCACCACATGTCCGTTATTCACTAAATCCCGAGTTGCAGCTTTCATGCTTATTTAATATGGTACGCATCAATTTGGTTTCTGAGCATTCTTACGTTTGTAAAGGACACATAATACTAAAATATGACATCAATGAACATTATGTTTACCGAACAAAATCTGCAAAATTCAAGAAACCATTCGTCTGCACTTTTCCTGTCGTCACAAAAACGTGACATAACGTACATAACGTGACCTTGTTTTGCTTTGGAAAAAAGAAACAGTTGTAAACATTGACACACATCAACAAAAACATGAATCGACTTAACAATGATAGGCTTTTTGTATTCAATTAATAGAAAACTATAAATCTTAACATAAATAAAAGTATTTTGCAAAAAACGTTTAAACTATCCGTTACTCAGTAAAATCCGCTATACACCAAACGACTGTACCCGTTATTGTGACACGAGTTATGTTGTTGTACAAAGATTGGAAGGATTTAACTGCTGTGTATTGAAATTATGTGATGTGTAATATTACAGAGGGATAATGGATATTAATAAATGAATGCATTCTCTGACAGTGACGTGTTTTATAAACAAGTAAGCACTGGCCCTTCTGAGAATTGTTCAAAAACTCCATTGGATTTTAATTGAAATCACAGAGCGTATATAGATCCATGTTGAAATGCAGATAAGTGAATTTTATATTTTATCGTTATTTAATAATAATGTTGTATCGTCCTTTTTTGTAGAACATCATGCAAGTAAGAGAAAATACAGTTGATCTGCTTACAAATGGTCAACTATTGGAACGATATAGGTTTGATAGAAATGGGTTGGTGTATCTCGAACAATTACTTGGCCCAAAAATACAGCCAGCAACTCGCCGACATGATAGTCTATCTGCTATAGAAAAAATCCTTTTGACCTTAAGATTCTTGGCCATTGGTGGCATATAGTTGAATGATGCCGACATACACCATGTTTCACAGTCCACCGTTTCTAAAGTAATTAATGAGGTAACACAACAACTTTCATCTCACCAGTTTGTAACCAGATTTATTAAACTTCCAACCACCATTCAAGAGCTAGATGTTCAGGTAAAAAAGGTTTCATGGAATTGCCGGATTTCCAAGAGTGGTGGGATTAGTTGATGGAACTCATGTGCGAATAAAGGCGCCATCAGAAGATGAAGCAGTGTATGTAAACCGTAAAGGTTTCCACAGTATGAATGTGCAAATTGCCATTGACGCTTTTGATACAATCACAAATATTGTTGCACGTTGGCCTGGAAGTGTACATGACAGCAGAATGCTCCAAAACAGTGGTCTACGCCAGATGTTTGCAGACGGGCAAATTCCATTAAGAGGCAAATACCACATTCTGGGCGACAGTGGATATGCCTGTTCAGAGTGGCTCCTTACACCATACCTGAATCCATAGCCAGGGAGTCAGAGTGCCTACAACAGGTATCCATTTATTAAATAATAATTGTTAATAAAAAAAATGTTTGTCTAAAAATTTAACTTTAGAGTTTAAATTACAGTTTAAAGCATGAATGATGAACAAATTAAAACAATAAAATTTAATTATTCATACAATTAATTGACAACACAATAATTTAATTTATAAGTTATAACACATCTGCGCCATGAATAATTTCATATAGAGCAATAAAAAGAAGATGAATTTTCTTAGGAATGTGTAGAGTGAAATTTTAATTAATGAGTGTGTCAATGTGTAAATATTAAATCTTATCAATAGGTTGTTATGATAAAGTATCTTGATGAAATAAAATGTACAGTACCTACCAATAATGGACTGGAAAATAATTAGTTTGTTTTTACATATGTATTGTGCACTTTTTACAAAAACATTTTCTTGCATGTAATAATAAATTAATAACCATGTTAAACAGATTTATAGTAACTTGCTTCTTTACATGTGCACAGACAGTTTTTATGACATTCTAGACATACATGAGTTAAGTTATTGAAACTTAGATTTTTTTTACAATTTTATGTTGAAACAGATCATTAAAGAATACACGGGCAAAAGTAGAAAGAGGAATCGGACAACTGAAAAGAAGGTGGGGTGTGTTACATGGTGAAGTAAGAATGAAACCAGAAAGAGTCTGCAGGTGAGAAGATTAAATGAAATAAAATAAATATTGCCTAGCCAAAAGCTATACGAGACAATTTGAAATAAGTTTGGTAACTTAAGTAAAGAAATAAATTATGCTAATACATAATATACTTAGTGCGGGATATGTGACAATGACATTGTTCACATGTGAAAAATGAAAGTGAAAAATTAATACATCAGTTGAACATCTTTTGTATACACATCAAAACAAGTTTGTAATGCTCACAATGTGCTTACTGTGAACTATTGCAAAATGGCAAATAACAATCATGTTTTTTTATAATTTAAGGATTATTATCTCCTGTGCAGTGTTGCATAACATCTGCAAAAATCTGAACATCCCGATACCTGATGATTATCCAGTAATACAGGAAGATGATCAGAACGATGATAACAACATCATGAATGCAGGATTTGCACAAAATGGACTGCGTTACCGGGATCAAATTGCTAATACATACTTTTAGATGATATAAGAAGTTACAGGTTTTTGGTAACAACTCTATAGCAGCAAATAATGGCATAATGGTAACATCTTCAACAGCTTATTTTTTTATGCTATATTCAAGGGGCTTATCGTCGGTATTTATCTTTATAGTTAGTATAAGTATTTAGATAGTTCATTTTTTTATGATTGTGAGGAACAATACTGGCTTGGTGAAATTGATCAGAAAAATATAGCTAAAGCCTAAAATATTGTTCCCAACATGGACCCAAGGGTCCAAACTTAGAACTCACATGCTTGGATGAGTTTTTTTCTACACCGAAGTAATGTTAAATGTCTATAATTGTCACTGAGCATGCGCATTTCTTAATACTTATGTACATTTTATCATAACTTGAATATTCAACTATTACGATTTTCCAGCAAGTGCGAAAAGTGTCAGGGGAAAACCGGTTATAATTATTAAAATACATATAGAGAATATTTATCATTACCGACTCAGTGTTCTAAGAAATAAGTTTTTTATGGAACAATTTATTTCTGATTATGAAATGCTGTTGTGGCCATTGATATGCCCCTTTAAATATCAAAAAGTTCATAACAAAGTTAATAAATGTGCCACAAATTCAACTTCATTCCTCATGCTTTAGCTGCTTCTTTAGAAGTTTTATTTGGAGGATTAATTTTTCTTCTTTGAGTTTTTGAACTCGAGTGTGGCAACCGCAACTGCAGCAGACAGTTTCTATTGTAGCATTACTGTAATAAAAATCATAACAAGTGACTGAGGGATTTCATAACATTTTAACCAGGAGAACAATTTCACAATGTTTTAACATATTGGGGACAAAACTAAAATATCTATGGCAAAGCTATAGTGTCTTAGTGCATGATTAATGTTTTGGAATAGTTTGTTATGCATAATGTGTACAAGATAAGTACCTTGTGGCATCATTCGCAAAGGTAGCCGATGCACTACCAGTAACTGGCGAAGGACGATTAAAACTGTTTAGTGCTGCAGTTGTCAGATGGACTGCAGAAGCTGTTTGCGTTCCTTGTGACGCCCCAGGACTGTGATCGAAATTAAAAAAAAAAATTATAATTAACTGCTTTGTCAACATATTGCATATGAGCTTATGGTGTTGAAAATAACTTTGATGTTGAAAATAACTTTGTCAATTTTACCAAACCGGAGAAGTTAAATTTTGTGCTCTCCAACACTGATTTATTCAATATTACTGCCAAAACCTGCTATTTAATTTTGAAATCTAGGAATAATTTGTTGTAAAGATAACTATGTGTATATAGCTCTATAAGGATATGTCATGGCTGCATAATAAAAATTATCATTTAGTTAGCATTTACAATATAGATATTATCTAGTACACTGTATAAGTTCCCGGTTAATACTTCTATAATTGCATTCATAACATATTTATTATTTCTTACATGATAATATATCATGTGCAGCAATGAAGTTTCCTATATTTTTAGGTCAAAATCTATCGCTAAACTTGTTATAAAGGGAGATTAATCTACAGTGCTTGTTAACAGCAAACTGAATCAAGATCTGTGGAGTTATCCCCTTTGCAAAAAAGAAGTAGCTAATATTGTCAGGGTGATATCTAAGTATTTTTTACTTGAGTCTTTTGGTCAATTTTTTTTAATTCAGGTTATTGATTAGACATAATGAATATTAACTGCACTGCAGTCTGCTTCTTGTCTTAAAAGAAATACATTTCTGCTTCTTGTCTTAAAAGAAATATATTTTATCACTGTCAATAATGTCAAGTTTCTTACAGTACCTGAACATGTATTTAAACTTTTATACAGAAGGTCATGGCCAACCAGTCCACTTAGAATCAAATTCTAGCTGGTATTTGCTCTTTTAAGATATTTTTCAATATGCGCATTAGTGCCTTGATCTACAATATTCAGTATTTTGTGAATGTGTATTATTTTATTGCAGTTGTTTAATCAAAGGTTGGCAATGGCAATCTGGTTTTTATGATGTATCATAGAAATCAACACTTATGATTAGAATAATTATGTGTTAATTTGTTACATATTTAAAAAAATGTCTATTGGTATAACAAATCTGTAAAGATTGGCCATGCATGTTTGTCATATTGTTTTGTATCTGTATATATTTTACATGTCATGGATAAGATAATAAACGTGTAAAACATGTGAAGAAACAGGCCTTTTTTTACCTTTTAGGGGAAAAAAGAACCTAGGTGCATTAGGGATTGTTTGTGTTAGTCAATTTGTATTGTATACTAGGATATGATAGAGACTGAAGAATAGTGTTGTTTACTACTTTTCTGCTATTATTCTATAATTGGTTTTTTTAACAAATTGGAAAAAATGGTAATGGGTCAGATATTCTAACAAGCAGGAACTGTAGGAAAAGGTCAGACAAAATAAAATTTTATAACTGTTACCACCCCCCCCCGCCCTTCATTTTTTTTAAATTAAATAAACTATCGCCAAATGCATCAAATGCATCCAGTTGAAGGAACCCGCTGTCAAATGTGTGTTCGCCAATTCCAACAATTTTGGATGAACCTCTGCCCACAACGTCCATGATTGCCTCTGTTACAGGCCCTATGACAGTGTTAACAGCTCCCCCACCTGCATTATAGTATTTCTTTTGTGTATATCGGGTGATTAATTGAGGGTTTTATGGCATATTGTATATATGTTTAATATTTTTGAACAAATATTTGATATTTTATCAATTGGTCTAAAACAAAAAATGTTGAATAATTAAATATAATGATGACTTGATACTATTGAATTATTGCTCATAAGACAGATTTTTTATGTATACAATAAGGTCCAAACAATTTTACTGTTAAACAAACCTGAATTTAACTCCTTATATTACATAAACCAAACCTTGAGGATTGGTTGCTTTCCTACAATTTATTTAAAAATTAATTATTTTTACAAGTACAAACCTGTTCTGTTTTGTGCGAACAGATGGTCCTGATATTTGGCCCTATGGGTCTGTACCAGATTGTCCCACTTTTTCTGCAGGACAATACATTCTCTCGGATACTCTGCCCTGACATTGAAAATGGAAGAGACAGTCTCCCACATAATCTTCTTTGATGCAGAAGTAATTGCAGAAAATATGATATTTGCATATCAAACTGTAATAGAGTTTAATTTTAAATATATGTATGTATTTAAACACAATCAAACATGACAGTTGTACCACACTGCTAACTATGGCTATCAATAAATAAACTTGAGGTTTAATATTTTAAGGCTAGAAAATATGAAATCGAACTATCTTTTATCATGAATTAATAGACTTAAGTAATGCTAAAAAATACATTCCACAACATGCTTGTAAGCAAAACTGTTCTGTGTCTGTTTGTCATAAACATTTACTACTTTCATCTGTCAAATAGCCTAATTGTGACATATTTTAGTTAACCAGTTTAAAAATCAATTTTTATAATAAGTATATTTTACATAAAAAGTAAGTGTTAATGCATGATCGTGTCAAATTTATTAACTTTGTCGAATAAAAAAATATGTGTGTACAAAACAAGAGCACACATATCATAATTAATATATGTCAAAATTGACAGCTACACCATAACGAATAATGAAAAATAACGTTTGTAAATACTTACATGGATTGAATCTGCTTTTTAGATAAGCATAACGGTAGTCCATATAAACGGACTGCCAGAGCCTTTGATAATTTTTGCTATGGCGGCTATCAGCAACCCATTGGGTTATAAAGCTGATAGTTGAATTATTGCAACTATACTGAATCCCTGAAATATGATAAACTTGTAGACTATAGTAAACCATCGCACTGAAAAAGGTTACATTCCACTAAGAAACGGCCGAAAAAAAGTTGCAAATACAGTCGATTTTGATTTGTGTCAAGTTCTTTCTTGCATTGAACATGACATTTCTTTGTTATTGCATAAAGCATTCCGCTTAGAATGGCCTTTAAGAAAAGGTATGGTTATGGGGGTCTCTATGTGCACAATGTTGCATTTATTTTGGCCTAAAGTTGTCGCTTTCACATTGAATTATATAGGGAAACTATTTAGTGTATTCTGACCATTATCGTCTGGCAACAAATGTTCGCGCATGCGCAGATGAAACTTCCGTTACTTTATTTAGAACGGTAAAAACCGAAAAATTATGCAAATTAGCATTCGTTCCACTTAAGGTTAAAAATAGATTTAAGGGAAATCTTAATAGAGATTTACTTAAGATTTTCCTCGGAAAACCGCTTAAGAAATATCTCAAATTTATCCTAAGTTAAGAAGAAAAATAAGATAAGATTATTTTGTGTCCTTATCTTTTTAGAAGCTACTGGAATACCACCCCTGTTGGTCCACGGTCGCCCAAATCATTTTGGCCAATCAGAACACTGATCTTGAATCAGGGGAGAGGATAGGCTATAGTAAGTGGTGGTGATCTCCCTTTCTGATTTGAACTTGTTTAACAAGGGTTTTCAGAGAGTCCAGAGAATTTTATTCTCGACAGTATTTTATACTGACCAAAGCTTACATACTATAAAACAGCTGTTGTTGACCAGAGATTACGTTGCAGTTTAAGAGAACCGCGTTGCGTGACATTAAAACGTTTGAAAGTGCTCGTTTAGAATTTGTAATTTGATTTCGCGACGTTACCTATTTAAAAACTGAACGTTGTTTGGAAAATCCAGGTTCGGATTGTATTTGAATTCGGGCGTTTGTTTGTTGTCGTGTTGTATTTTGATTTTTTAAACTTCCCCAGGGTTCGTGGAACGATGTCCTTTGCCGGGAAGCCTTTTGTTTATTCTGTTTCAGGTGAAGAACATGTCTGGTGCAGCATCGTAGCTAAAGAAACTTCAGCATACAGTTTATATAGTATACTGCAACACGGTTGACTCGCGGTACTTGAGGAATATTCACTTGCGTCTAGAAACGATCTTCATATATCAGATAAATGATTTAAAGGACAATCATATTTAACTTAACTTTATTGGACGAAGGCCTTTTTATGGCGAAAATCCTTCAGTATTAACTGCCGTAGAAACAAATCTAACGCCACTGTCCGCAATTGCTGTTTATTTTTTCTCCCGGTAGATTCGCGGTAAATAGATTAAACAGCACCAATTTTAAATTAAACGTGAATTATCGAAGCTCTGACATACTCTTCAAAATAACAATCAATAAAGTAAATCACAATTTAAATAAATGGAATTTAAGGCATCAAATAAAATAAATAGCACAGTTATTTTTAGGCAATGTCGTATTTTTTTCGTTGCGACAATTAACTGAACTATACAAATTCAAATATTGTTAAAGTCTGAGTTTTACGACATTTAAATACCAAAAATCGATTCTAATCTGTAGGGAGACATGTTTTCTGTCAGATTTGACAAGTAGGTAACGCAGGATTGTTAATAAACAAAATCCAGAGGGCGTTAATGAAATACCGCGACTCAACCAGACCCGCATCAAAGAATGCTCATTTTCTTGGATACAGTTCTACATATATTGGTGAATGAATATACATTACTGCATCGAGGAATATTTTAAGATTCAAATGTTTTACATGCATCTTACAATAGAAGAAAATAACTCTCATCAGTCTGAAATTCACAATTAAGACACCATTTACGCTTTGTCACGTGACGAGGTTTCATTTGGATACTTTCGGATCGACCATGACATTTTATGCTGAAATTGTAAAAATTACTTTCGTTTTCTTAAATCTATTATTTGTGATTAACAACTTAAGTCTGGTGGATTATAAGACTGATTTCAGTGTGAATCAGGTAGTTTTAAATAATATTTACTTTGAGTCTGTATTAAACTTCAATTTGTTTTCAAAACTAGCCAGATTAATCTTAAATACCGGGAAATGTCATTCTGAATTTGAAAACACTTGAGCACATGGTATGTTACTAAATATAGAAATAACGTCATATGACTGTGAAATCTCGGGAGATTCGCATTTCAAGAAAGTCTGTTACATTGCTGTTTTTCTCGATATGCAAGAGAAGAATAGATAAATTTTAAATGTTTAAGATAGTATTTTGTGAAAGAATATATCAGTTAAATGTGAACAATGTCAATCTTTCCGAGCAAGTGGTTGATTTGGGCCAATAACTGCATTTGAAAGCTGTTTTGGACCGGTCTTTGTTAACTGTCAACTTTTCGGGAATTTCTTGTTGACTTTCCTAATGGGGTTGGTCCATAACTGTAAAGTCACGCCAGTCAAAAATCATAAAAAGCGACATTTAAAGTTATGGTAGCCAGAACTAGCAGCAGCGATGTTCGTGTTCTTGTTGCCGGGGATTCCAATGTCCATCGTTTAAAGTATGCGTGTCCTCCAAATACAGGGATTGACTTTCTGCCCGTATCTGGTGAGTAATTTTTAACTGTTTATAGTTGAGTGTGAAACCCAACATGTTTCTGTGGCATGCTGCTTTATATTACCCCTTTTACTGTCTTATATAGTCAATATAAATTGCCGCCATAGTCTTTTGATGATTTTTGCGTTGGCATAATTATTTTAGCTACTGTCTTATACTGCAGTGTTTGTTGCTGCCTTTGGAAAAAGGTTGCTAGCTTTAATATTCATTTGAAGCTTTGTGTACAAAATAATGTGTTTTTATGCCCCCGGTAGGGTGGCATATAGCAGTTGAACTGTCAGTCTGTCCGTCCGTCCGAACACTTTAATGGTCATAATTGTTTCAATATTTAACATAGCAACGTGATATTTGGCATGCATGTGCATCTCATGGAGCTGCACATTTTGAGTGGTGAAAGGTGAAGGTGAATGTCATCCTTCAAGGTCAAATGTCTAATATATGGCATCTGTCCATCCGTCCAAAAACTTTAACATTGGCCATAATTTTTTCACTATTGATGGTAGCAATTTGATATTTGGAATGTATGTGTATCTCCTGGAGCTGAACATTTTGAGTTGTGAAAGGTGAAGGTCAAATGTCTAACATATGGCGTCTGTCCATCCATCCATAAACTTTAACATTGGCCATAACTTGTTCACTATTGATGATAGCAACTTGATATTTGGCATGCATGTGTATCTCCTGGAGCTGAACATTTTGAGTGATGACAGGTGAAGGTCAAGGTCATTATTTAAGGTCAATTAAATATTAAAGATAGCAACTTGATATTTTTCATGCATGTGTATCTCCTGGAGCTGAACATTTTGAGTGGTGAAAGGGGAAAATCAAGGTCATTCTTCAAGGTCAAATGTCAAATATTCCGTCCGTCTGAAAACTTTAACATTGGCCATAACTTTTTGAATATTTCAAGACAAGACAAGATAATTTATTTTGTAAATAAAGGCCACCGGCCCAAAATACAATATACAGACATGTCATATTTAACATGCATGAGTTGTGAATAGTTTTATGTTTAAACTTTTCGCATTAACATATATATAAATAATACAATTTTCTTCAATGTCAGATCATTATTTGTTTTCATCAGATTAATAAAATCTATTTCTTCTCTGTTTCCTGTATACCAAGAAAAAAGGTGAATGTTACGTTCTTCGTGAAATTTAGAACAATAAAAAAAATACATGAAATTCGTTTTCAATGACACGTGTGTTTTCTACATTTAGACAATGTATACAATATCGAAGACCATGCTCTATACCAAGATGTCGTTCAGTTTCAATAAGACACTTGTGGTTGGAACATCTGAACTTTGCAAATGCTTTTCTATAAAAGAATGGTATTTTAAGCGAAAGATATTTTTCTGGTTCAAGCAATGATTTATACATTCTATATGTTTCACATCTAGACGAGTCGAATAAACTCCCTGACCATTTTTGCGTGTTACAACAAATAAGGCGATCTTTAAACAGTTGTAAAAATACATCAACATTGCCAACATCTTGATACACCCAGACATAACCAAATCCATAATTAAATAATATTGAAGATAGCAACTTGATATTTGGCATGCATGTGTATCTCACGGAGCTGCACATTTTTGAGTGGTGAAAGGTCAAGGTCATCCTTCAAGGTCAAAGTTTGAATACATGTAGATGACTTCAAAGCGGCGCAATAGGGGGCATTGTGTTTCCGACAAACACATCTCTTGTTTTTAAAGAAATGCTTAAAAATCCACTGAATACTGCTTTAATACCCAAAAAGATATTTTACCCTAACAGTTTCATGGTATTTGCATGTACACATCATGTATATTATTACACTGATAAAACATGTATTATGGAATCCAGAAAAATACCCTTTCTGCTGTAACCAAAAATGGGCAAAAAGATTGAAAATCCAGAAATTTGACGCAACATAGAATAAATGTAATAAATATTAACAAAGATAAGCTTGCTTGTCTCGAACATAGCAATGATGACTATTTTTCATAATATTAAATAACAAATGACAACTCAAGAAAAATTATTGCAAATGATACCAATTCAAAATTGAAGATCTTATTTTACTATGCAGGTGCAAAGTATGTGTCTGACCGGAAGGGCTTTAGAAAGCTGCTGCATCAAGAGCTGATGTCAGGTTGTAACAACATATTGTACCTGCATATTGGCTCTAACGATGTTTGCTGCAAGGATAGCGATTTCTACCGGTATGTTGAACAGTAATTTTTCAGTTTTTGTTTTTATTTAACCTATTTACCTTAGCTTTATTGCATCGAACGCACTATGCTCAGAGCTCCAGATAAGGGTCGTATTTTCGTAATTACGAATTTTTTTTTCAAGTCCGTTACGTATTTATTTTAAAATCTTGTCGTACCATTAAGAATTTCAAAATCAAGTTACGAATATTATTTTTACATCGGATCGTATCGATTTTTATTGAGTTCTTTTTGCGTATTAAAGATCTTTGCGGTGCTTATATAGAATGGTTATCGGGTTTTTACAACAAAGCGCATTTTTTCCAATAAAAGCGGCGTATACAGTCTATCTGTCAAAAAAAATGGCGGCGCCCAGAGAACGTCCTAAAAAACTGCAAAGCGTCCAAAAACACGCTTTTAACATATTGTACGCAAAGTGAGCCGAAGTTAAATGTTAAGAAAGACATTATAGAAAAGATCTTATACGATGTTGTTTGTTCAGTTGCCGACACAGTCGGAAAAGCTAAACAAAAACGCGACACGACGGGTCCAAACTTAAACACAAAAAAAAACATTGAACAAGTGGAAGGGACAAGTCCCGTGGCTAATCTTTGAAAAGATTGAAGGGGAGACCCGTTTTAATTGTGAAATATGTAAAAATTCATCCAAGGCATACAATCTAAGCACAGTTTGGGCATATGAAGGTATTTGAAAAATAACATTGTATAATACTGTAAAGACACTGTTGAACTCGCATAAATAAAGTTGCTAGTATGTTTATTTTGATTTTTTTCGAATGAAAATAACCATTATTATTTATTTTAGGTCATTTAGAAAAAATAAGAATTATTTTCCAAAACTTAGTAGTAACGTTCAAAATAAAATTTCAGACTTAAGAATTCTTTTTGAAAATCTGGTAGTAATTTAAGAATTTCACAAAACCTTATATGGAGCTCTGATGCTTATTGAGACACTCGAGCCTGTTCTTGGGAAGAACCAGAACTTTATGTTTATGGAGAAGATAATGAGAACCTCCTTACTCCCTATCACTAGGCGGACAACACATCCACTACACCATTATGCTTTTACATTGGCCTGTATTATTGAATGTCCACACCAATCCCCTACCTAGAAACCCTGGATCCACCACTGAACAGCTTAGCAGCATGAATAAAAATGAGCTTGATCAACTTAATATCATTTTCTTATTAGATTTTTTTGGATTGGCATTTTAATGAAATAAAATAAGTTAGTTTCTCAAATATTTTTGTAGTTGTTTGTAACTGTTTATGCCCCTGGTAGGGTGGCATATAGAAGTTGAACTGTCCGTCAGTCAGTATGTGTGTATGTCAGTCTGTCCGTCCGTCGGAAAAAAAAACCTTTAACGTTGGCCATAACTTTTGCATAATTGAAGATAGAAACTTGATATTTGGCATGCGTGTGTACCTCATGGAGCTGAACATTTTGAGTGGTAAAAGGTAAAGGTCATCCTTCAAGGTCAAATGTCAAATATATGGCGTCTGTCCGTCCGAAAACTTTAACATTGGCCATAACTTTTTCAATATTGAAAATAGCAACTTGATATTTGGCATGCATGTGTATCTCATAAAGTTGCACATTTTGAGTGGTGGAAGTTCAAGGTCAAGGTCATCTTTCAAGGTCAAAGGTAAAAAAAAATCAAAGTGGCGCAATAGGGGGCATTGTGTTTCTGACGAACACATCTCTTGTTAATAATTGTTTGTGATGGGAAGATAATACAATAAGCAACTCATACCATTACCTTATTATCCCTCGCCATAGGCGGAGGGATATTGTTTTGGGGTTGTCTGTCCGTCCGTCTTTCCATCTGTCCGTCCAGCACTTTTATGTCCGAAGCCATATCTTTGAAGTGCTTTGGCGGATTTCATTGAAACTTGGTATAAGTACATATATTGATAAGAGCATGATGCACGCCAAATGGCATTGTACACCATCTGTTAATAACAGAGTTATTGCCCTTTGTATCTTAAAAAATGCTTCTTTAGTGTCAAATATAACCCTTTTGTGTCCAGAAGCATATTGGCAGGGTATATCAATGCAATGAATTTGCTTGTTATTTTAGTTGTGTGACAGAGATCCTTGATGTAGTATTAAGTGTGTGCACTGAAATTAACGTGATGCTTTGCGAGATTCTTCCACGTGATTTTGATGTGAGAATGTTTCCCCGATGGCCACTCTCAGGGGCACAGTTGAGGAACTACTGCCAGTGGATAAGGAGCGCAAACAGCATGCTGTGGGAACTGAGTCACCATGTGCCTTCTGTGAGATACATGGACTATGGAGCAACTAAACAGGTATAGGGAAAGATCTAGAGTGACATAGGAGGTTTATCAGCAACTGTTGCATGGAATTTCATCATCATGAAACTTAAAATAAATATATGAATCATTATACTGATGTAGACCAATCCCATATTCTGTTCAGACAACCTTCTTTGCTCAAGAGATATGCCCCCTTAATTGGTGAAAATTGACTCATTGAGCAGTTTTGTTGCAATTACTGGTTTCTAAATAACTTTTACATGAAATATCATGAATTTTAAAATAGATGTATTACTTTGTGGTGGTACACTTGTTGCACGTTTTGTTGGTTTCAGCTTTAGACGTAAAGCCTCATAATTAAAGATATCTGTCTGCGCTGTAATATGGAAGTTAATGAAATAAAAAAATAAAAATGTATTATCTTTTTTTAGTAGTTATTGCATAAGTTTCGTCAGGATGATCATTTTGGTCAGTTCAGAGTTGTAAACTTTAATTCATTGAAACTAAAGTATTTTTTCATTCGTTGAGGGAAACCAGTTCATTGAAGTTGCTGCTTTAATATCTTAGTTATTTAAAAAAAAAAATGGTACGGTAATTATCTATAATCAAAATTTAATTTTAAGAAGTCCCTGTACTTGACCCATGATGGACTACATCTGAGTGCTGAAGGGGCTAGGAGGTGTTTAGCATCCATACAGGACGACCTGCCAAACCAGCTGTGTGTGGAGGCTGCTGTTCAAGATCCTACAGAATGGCCAGCTCTTCCAGCCACGGAAGTACCGGTTCAGGAGCATGACAGCATCATAGCACTCTTTTCGGATATTGTGCAGACTGTGAGTTTAGTGCGACAACAAAGTGGACTGCATTTATGAGCCATAAGCAAATGTGATTTATGCACAAAACTGCAATTCCGCGTCGTGCAAAAACCTTAACATTGACTCTAAAATCAAAGAGATTCCACCTACAAATATTCATAACAATTTGATTTTGCTGTAATGTTTATATTTTGAATAAAATTAGCCGCTTTAAAAAAGTATAATACCTGTATTATGGTTAAATAAATTGTAGGGAGCTCAACAAGAGATTCAAGACAAGGTGGATGCAAGTGAAGTACAAGTTCCCAGGGACATTAAGCCTCAGACACATAAAATATCGGTTACTTTTCTATGCATTTAATTGTACAGATATTTCAACATTGAAGTTCATTCTTAATGAACATTTATAAAGTGATTGCGATCCAGTATTGATTGCTCATATGGCTTGTTACAGCCTATAAATGAATGTTATGTCTAGAGCCGTTAAGCTGGGCACCCTGTCATGTCTCTTTTTAGCCTCGCCTTTTTGCCCCTGATCAGCACCATAATGCCCTTCATTATTGGTAGCTGTAAGGCAATAGTTGGACTGCAGGTCCTATACTTCTAAAGCAATGCCTTTAATCATCTAAGGCATTGTTTGTCATTAAGTGGTAAACATGAAAAGTTCGACAGATGTCTTGGTGT
Organism: Dreissena polymorpha; assembly: GCF_020536995.1. Taxonomy (NCBI): domain Eukaryota; kingdom Metazoa; phylum Mollusca; class Bivalvia; order Myida; family Dreissenidae; genus Dreissena; species Dreissena polymorpha. The sequence goes on along the minus strand of NC_068368.1, from coordinate 54,304,856 downwards.
GAAAGCCAGACCACAGAGTCGATGGCATAACCATTCAGTTATATCAGAACATAACATTCTGTAATTGTATAAAAGATAAACTTGTCAGTTTATATAATTTTGTTTTCCATATTTTCACACACAATTCATTCTCAGGTTGTCACAGCCAGAGCTAATAGGTCTGCAACCAGAAATGTCAAAAGATATGGAAAGAAGTAAAAAAATACCGTTAATTTCAGATAACCTTCACTGTTTCATTGTGGAAATGTCCTACTGGTTCTTAAAACTAGTTTTTTTATTTGAAAAAAAAACCCACAACCAAACCTATTTTGAAAGTAAAATATAAGTTAAAGACCATATTAGTGTTCTTATTTTGAGGACATATTTCCTTTCTGTTGTATTCTGCATATTATTATATAATTGTTGTTATTTTTCAAAATGGTCAACTTTGGTGAATGAGGTTTTGCACTTATGCCATGCCTGTACATGCATGTGTAAATTGTTTCAGTTGGCAAAGAAATGCCACACAAGGTATATAAAGCTTGATTGGTGCATTTGTTATTGTTGACATTTTTATTTGCATGTACATGCATGTGTAAATTGTTTCAGTTGGCAAAGAAATGCCACACAAGGTATATAAAGCTTGATTGGTGCATTTGTAATTGTTGAATTTTTTGTTTGCATGTACATGCATGTGTAAATTGTTTCAGTGGGAAAAGAAATGCCACAATGTTTTATGTGCTTCCGCCTATAACTTTGAAATTTCATATGTAGCTGCAACTTGATGAGTTATACATGCCACAACCTTTTTTGGGTCACTAGGTCAAAGGTCAAGGTCACCGTGAACTCTAAATAAAGAAACTGCACTTGCAGCGGAGCGTTGGCACCTGCTATGCGGTGCTCTTGTTTTTATTCATCATCATGTAACTGGTAGTGAAATATGTGTGAAATAAATAGCCATAAAATACCGGTAGGGAAAGCACAGTTAATAAATGCAGATTTATAAATGTTATCAAGAAATAGGAAGCTTGTTTGGTGCATTTTGTTTTGTTATTTTTGCTTTCGTTGAAAAAATATATTTGTTAACATTTACATGTATTATATCCTTTAAGTCATTAATTTCTGGCACATCTTTTTATGCCGCCGAAGGAGGGCATATAGTGATCGGACTGTCTGTCTGTCACACTTTGCGTTTAAGTTTCGAAAAATGCTCATAACTTCTATGTCGCTTCAGATAGCAATTTCAAATTTGGCATGCATGTGTATATGGACAAAGCCTTTCCATGCGCACACACATTTTGACCCCTGTGACATTGACCCTGGACTTAGGGTCTGCGTTTAGGTTTCGAAATCTGCGTTTAGGTTTCGAAAAAAGCTCATAACTTCTTTCAAGCGTTTAAAGGGGGCATAAGTCATCCTATGGTGACAGCTGCTGTTAACCTATATATACATAAATGTAATGCATTCTTAACCAGTTACATAAAAATCACCTTTCTAAATGGAATAACATACAACATAAACATATGCCAACATAAGGCACTCATTGTTGCTTTATTTTTAGACACACTTACGAACAATATTTATTAGCGAGGCTGTTTTCGGAGAAAACCCGAGGTATTGTCATAGCCTGCTCGTCGTCCGCCGGCGTCGTGCTAAACCCTTATCATTGGCTCTAAAATCAAAGTGCTTCCACCTTCAACTTTGAAACTTCATATGTAGATGCACATTGATAAGTTCTACACACCACACCCATTTTGGGTCTCTAGGTCAAAGGTCAAGGTCACTGTGACCTTTAAAAAAAATCTGACAAGCTTTCGCAGCCGAGTGTGGCACCCGTTATGCGGTGTTCTTGTTTTATATTAAAACTTGCTGCATGAATGCTATTACTAGTGTTAGTGTTATTTCAAATAGGTTAAATCGTTTTTTGGTTTTATATTGGCGGTCATTGGAATTAGTGGTCGTCCAATTGTCCGGGACAACAAAAATATAGTTCAGACATAGTTTCCCTTTTTTACTGGATGGCAATTTTTAGCCTGAATTAATATTAATTTTACATGATTGTGCATTCACAGACTCTGCATTAATGATCCTGTTTTTTCGTCATGCATTAAAGGTCATGCTGCAGTGGATTTGTTTACCTTGACATTACTGAAGATGTGGCTGTTTTCCTGCCTGCATACAAGTTGAATGGCTTATGCTTGGTACTAATTTTATGACAATATGCTCCATACTTTTAAACACTTTCTATATTGACAAGTTACATAAATATTTCTTTCATAGGTATTTTCATTACTTTGATTTTAATATCAATCAGCAGAATGTTTGATTGTTTCATCTGTGTCCTATTTTTATGTATCATAATATAGTAATTGGTTCAAGCATGAAAGACAATGATTGCCTTGTTTATATGACACTATATTTGTAGCATGCCAATTGATCTGATAGCATGGCAATGCTGTAAACAAATTTTATGTTTTCATTAAAAAGAATGAATTTAATGAAAGGGATGTATTCACATTATTTCAAATCATCTCCAAAGGTATGCGCTTTTCAAATTATATAACATGTAGTAATTTGTAGCATTTGAACTGGTAACATGATCGCCGTGGCGTAGTGGATATGGTGTCCGCCTAGCGATCGGGAGGTCACGGGTTCGATCCCCACCGTGGGAGCGTTATTTAGATCTCCCCCATAGACACCAAGGAAACAGAGTCGAAAGCGTTTCATATAAGCTTAGGCTTGTTATGCAATCGAGCTTAAATAAATAGGTTTAAAAAAAAAGACTGGAAAGGTTAAAAGGGAGAAACCTACCATGACGAAAAAGAAGAACAAACTGGTAAATCAATGACAGAAAGTATTCTTTCTTTTCAGATAACAAAACTTGTTCAAGAAGATCCTTTAAAACACACATTCATCCTTTCATGTATGATCATTTAGATGTTCTACAAATACAGTAAAACCAAGCTTTAAAGACGACACAAAGGACCTTATATAATTAGTCTAAATAGCTGGTATTCTTAGAATTCAGGTATAATTAAGTATCACCAATAACCTGTTAAGCGGGGTTTTGGTGTATATAAGTCTTCCATGTGCAAGCTTTTCAGGACCAGTCCTGTGCCTGTATTTAATTCACTATAATGTAAAGATGTTCTAAAGTATGAACCAATTGTGGTACATGTTTTTGTTTTGTTTCAATTTCCATGAGTTTTTCACAAATATTACTTAAATGCAATTTTAGAATCCTCAGGCTGAGTGGATTTTTTTTAGGTCCCTTGCTACAATTGCCCAAACTGCAGGGTGTGCTGTTCATCTGAAGATGCCCTGCTCGACTATTTTATAAGAAAGCATTCATCGTGGAAAGTTGATAGGCCTGACACACTTTACAATCAGGTTTTTAAATGGAACACAAATTGTTGTATAGCTTTATGTTATGTAAATATACTCTATGATTTTGAATGAAAAAATATAATACTTTTTCTCCCCTAACAGTTTAACCTGAGGGGACTTATGGGTTGCGCTCTGTGTGTCCGTCATTCTGTGAGTCTGTCACTTTTTCTGGATCCTGCGATAACTTTAAAAGTTCTTCATATTTTTTCATGAAACTTGAAACATGGATATATGGCAATATGGACATAATTTACGTCATTTCATTTTGTTCCTACGTCAAAATTTCTGGTTGCTTTGGCAACAAATATATAAAATTAAAAATTAAATAAAAAATCTGATAATGGTGGAGCCTGTAGGCGACATACTTTGCTTGGCAATAGTCTTGTTTGTCTAGTAAGCATTGTATTAAAGGAAGGGTTATTCTATTATAGGAAGATGAAATCAACGTGCCATCAAACATCCATTGACACCGAGACACTGAAGAGACGCCCCAACAAGATGACAACGCCGCAAATGAAGATCAAGCCAACGTGCCATCCCACTTCTTTTTCCAACGAGACACTGACAAGACGCCCCAACAAGATGTAGACACTTCACAGCTTCTTCTTATTCTTTCAAATGACGTTGAACTTAACCCTGGACCGGTGAGATTTTCCTGCCTAATAATAAACAATATTAGTGGGAAAGTTCCTTAAGCAGAGGATTTTTAACCTTGTTAATGTTCTATATATATATATCTATATATATATATATCTATATATATATTTATAAATATATATATTATATATATATATATATATATATATATATATATATATATATATATATATATATATATATATATATATATATATATATATATATATATAATATATATATATGCGTGTGGTTAGGTTAATTTGAGGAAGGTGTTTGGTTGAAATTATTATCCAATATATTGACCATTTTCTATTTGTATGCCCCATGATAAAATGAGTGGGGTATATTGTTTTGGCCTGTCTGGCTGGCATTGTGTGTGTCTGTCTGTCCCAAAACTTTAACCTTGGTCATAACATTTGTAATATTGAAGATAGCAACTTGATATATGGCATGCGTGTGTATCTTATGGAGCTGCACATTTTGAGTGTTGAAAGGTCAGGGTCATCCTTCAAGGTCAAAGGTCTTTTTTTTCTTCTGGACACAAAAGTGTTTTATTTGACACTCAAAAAAGCATTTCCTCAAGATACAAAGAGCCAAAACTCCGTTATTAACAAACGGTGTACAATGCCATTTGGCGTGCATCATCCTCTTATCCATATATAAACTCATACCAAGTTTCAATGAAATCGGCCAAAGCACTTCCAAGATATGGCTCTGGACACAAAAGTGCTAGATGGACGGAAAGACGGACGGAAGAACGGACAGAAAGACGGACAACGCCACAACATTATCCCTCCGCCTATGGCGGGGGATAATAAGTAGATGTCCAAGAAGAATAAATAATTTACATAAATCAAATCCTATGTTTACGCTTATATTGTTCAATGTGCGGGCGTCCTCTAGACCATTCCCTCGCTCCACTTCAGGAAGTTCTTGATTGCCGTTAGTGCAGACCGCACCGTTTTCAGTTTGTGAGTGGTGTTGAGGAACTGTAGTGGACCTCCATATGGACCTTCCACAACAGCACGTCACTCAACACCGCTCCTTCCAAGTAGCCAGACAGGGCCAGGAACCGGTTGATCTTCATGTTGACCTCTTGTGTTTTCGCCTCGTTTGCCAACCCACCTGGCCTGCTCTGCAGGTACATGTAGTCTACATATGAGTCAACGATTAAAACTGCAACAAGTATTATTGGATGATATTCTATGCTAGATGGTGAAATCGCATATAATTTAACTAACAACCAATAATTCCAATGTATTATAAATACATAATATTTGTCTTAAATTTTAATGTACTTATATATATTTCCTCACGCTTTTCAATATATATGCATGTTGCAATAATAATGACTATCAATTGAAATGTATATAATAAAAAAATCTGGGAAAACAGGGCTTAATGCACCAAATACTGGTTCTACCCCGTAAACGGACTCGAGACTTTACACTATATAAGCAATGCATATTAGTACTAGCAATGCATATTGTTACTTGCAGCTTATCCGACCATGCATAACCCTTGCATAGGGTTCCAGGCTCAGGCAGTATTTCCGCGTAAGGAACGAAAAGCCCTCTTCCTCCTCCTCCTCATCCTCCACCTTCTCATCTTCCTATGCCGAGTCATCATGAGTGGCGAGTCTGCTGGTCACCTTTCCTAAAGTTTTCGCGACCTGTAAATGACGTTTAAATGTAAAAGTTACAAATCGTATGGTACGGTTTTGTATTCGACATTGATAAAAATATGAGAAATTAAATACAAACAACACATGAACACAATTAAACACTAACCTTCCGGAAACGGCCCTCTTGTGTAAACGAAATTGAATGTCCCAGCCTCCATTTTGTGCTCCTGTTCTAGATGACGCAGCCGGTCAATCACCGACCGGTCGCACAGCAAGCAAGAGTAGTAATTCCTCGGCTTTGTCTTCTTCACTTTCCGCCCGGTCTTAGCACTTGCCTCTGACATCAACGGCTTCATGGGGTCTGCCGTCAGCGCTTGCACCCAGCGAACGTGGTCTGTTACCCGGAGGTACATAGTCGTCTTGCCCATTCCCATGCAAATGGGGCATTGCCTTGGGATAGGCTTTGCGTTTGGTGTCTGAAATATTAGTTTGAAATGTGTACGAAGCAGGTGGCTATCAATATATATGATTTATTAAGAGATGATGAGATTACGGACCCAGTTAATTGATTGAAATAATGATTATGTGATTGAAGCAGTTATGCTAGGATAAAAGCCACGGAATGTGTATAGATATTGTTAACTTTTTTAATGGTGTTAAAAATGAATTTTTCATTGCAATATTTGCACATGCTTTGTTTTATTATACAAAGTAATCACTATTAACCTTAAGTTTATTCTCATGTTATTGCAATATTTGCACATGCTTTGTTTTATTATACAAAGTAACCACTATTAACCTTAAGTTTATTCTCATGAAAAAAACATACCATTAAATACCAATACTGATTACTTTATCTATTTGAGTGACATTAAGAGTGACCATGTACATGCATATATCTATCTATACTGTCTAACTCCCCTTGCAGATATTATAAACAGGTAAATATAATATTATAAACCGTCTTATAACGATTCAAGACTTGGCCAAAATAAGGCCCCATGCCCCCAACAAAAAGTATTCATTTTTGCCCCAGATAAAAATTCACCCGACACTCAAGCTAATTGATTGCCCTAGACCCAGAATTGTCAGGTTCAAATGTTTAAAACTAAATAGAATTGTTATGTATTTAATTTGGCGGTAATAAAGACTAATCAAGTGATTAAAAAATCATATTATATTGTTTCTCATGTTTGGTTTAAAGTCCAACTTTTTTAAAAATGATGCCCTATTTTCCCCGCCTCAGGGTACAGGTACAGTTTGTAAAGGTATTCCGAATCATAAGGCATTCTGAATCAACATTTTCATCAAAAACAATGATTCTTCATTCTTTACAGGCTGGGGGATTAAATTTTTAGAAACAACAATAACCTTTCGAATCGCATACCAAACGTTGGATTTGTTTAATGAAACTATTGATTGTTGATTCAGAATGCCTAATGATTCGGAAAACCTTGACAAACTGTACCGTTACCCCAAACCCTGAGGTAGCCGTGGCGTAAAGGATATCGTGTCCGCCTAGCGACCAGGAGGTCACGGGTTCGATCCCCACTGTGGAAGCGTTCTTTAGATCTTCACCATAAACACTAAGTACCGGTTCTAGGCAAAGGAAACAAAAATGACAGCTTTTTCAAATAAGCCCTATGCAATCAAACTAAAATATACAGGTTTGAACTAAACCAGAGGGAGATCTCTGCATGATGCATGTATGCAATTGTGTATGGTTTCCAGTATTTACTATGGGGAAGAACTATTGCTGGCAAAATATTTCACTTCAAGAATATGTTTGCGTATCAGATATCAAATATGTACAAGACACAACCAATACAATTGTGTTACTGTTATGAATAATACAATTTAAAAAAAATGTTTTTTTTCTCCGTTTATTACTTTCGCTTAATCGAAGGGTTAAAACAGAACCCAAGGCGAACATGATATAGGGCGAACACAAGGCTACTGGCTGAAACCCATTAATAAAAATATATGCAATGACAACATAAGCAACCCATGCGAAAAACAAAATAATCTTAAGGAACATGACGTCCGAAAACTTTTTAAAATTCACTGGACCTTAAATGGTTTTCCCGGACCTTGTTCTTCTTTAACCAAACAATAGAAAATACCTTTTACATTGTATAGAGTTTATTTTTATTATAATGACGTTCACAATTTTGAACAATATTAAATACAATAAAATAACAACTTAACAAAACTGTTTTATAAAAAATGGGGTAAAACTTTCAATTAAAATTGCTGAAGGCTTTTTGAGTTTGTTTTCTAACATTACAAGCTATTTAATCATTGAACAGCCGCTTCTACTGCTAATTTTTATGCCCCCGGTAGGGTGGCATATAGCAGTTGAACTGTCCGTCAGTCAGTATGTCAGTCTGTCCGTCCGTCCGAAAAAAAACTTTAACATTGGCCATAACTTTTGCATGCATGTGTATCTCATGGAGCTGCACATTTTGAGTGGTAAAATTTCAAGGTCAAGATAATCCTTCAAGGTCTAGGGTCGAAAATACAAATCCAGGGGAAGTAATAAGCTTTAATGGAGATAATTATCTGACCTGCCAAATTATATATTTTTTACAAATAAATTAAAGCGGCGCAGTAGGGGGCATTGTGTTTCTGACAAACACATCGTTGTAAAAGGTCAAGGTCATCCTTCATGGTCTAAGGTCGAAAATACAAATCCAAGGGAAGTAATAAGCTTTAAAGGGAGATAATAATTATGTATATATAATAATATGAAACCATACAACTGAAGCATAATCAAAATGACATTTTATGGTCAAGCCAAGCACACAATGACACTTTTTGGCATACAAGTATCTTAGGTACTTTAAGGTTACCTGTGAATCTACAGTCACGATAGTGGCTTATAATTATTTGCAACTAAAATAGAGATTTGTTAGAGACAATTATTTTCAAGGGAAGTAATTTATGTAATTATAAATCTCAGATTATATATTTTCTTACTAAGAATTTAAGATTTTGTATTTTGTTTATTTATAACTAAAATGATTGATTTGTCAAAGTTTTTTGTTAAATGATATAATATCATTTCTTTCCTGTACTAATTTGTGAATGGTTGGTTTCATTACTTACCTGTGAACTTATTCATAGATACATGATGAACTGTGGCTATGATCTCTTTGATAAACCACAGACCTTGGTAGTCAGCGATGTCTGACTTGGTCATTTTTGACTGTCTACAGACCCCCCTCCCCACGCGGTAGGATGGCATATAGCAGTTGAACTGTCTGTCTGACAGTCGTCGGTCCGAAAACTTTAACATAGGCCATAATTTTTGCAATATTGGAGATAGCAACTTGATGTTTGGCATGCATGTGTATCTCATGAAGCTGCACATTATGAGTGGTTAAAGGTCAAGGTCATCCTTCAATGTTAAAGGTCAAAAAACAAAATTCAATGGAAGTAATAAGCTTTAAAGGGAGATGATTTCTATACCTGCCGAATGATAAATATATATTTTATTTCAAAGCAGCGCAGTTTTGTGTTACTGACGAACACATCTCTTGTTGCATACAATCTTGACAAGGAACAAGCAACGGTCGTGTGGTTCCCCGCTTTTGATTTACGATGAGCAGAAGGATAGAAGCCAGTTAAATGCAATTAAACCACAAAAAATGCGTCACGAAGCACTGTGCAATCTATTTGACTGGTTCTTAGAATGGCACTTGGAGCTTGCTACGTCACTTTTCCATTTGGAATGGGGCCGAATACCGGACCCGATTTTTAACGAAAACGACATTGCAGCTTAAGTATTGGATGAATATTTTAAAAAGTACGTCCTCCTTCCAGCCCTTACGATTTATAAAGAATATCTCAAGATCTTTGTATTTAAAAAAAACTTTAAAAAAAAATCCCATGGAGCGGTGATACTTTTTTGCAACATAATAACAAATGGGCCTCTGCCATGATTGCTGTAATTTGGGCTCTGGGATCATTCAGTTACAAAGCATATTTAACAATGGATCATATCTCGTTAAACTGTCTGAATTAACTAGCCATAATTAAATGACAAAAGCACTACCAATACTGGTCTATTATCATTCTGGTCTGTGATTTATCTTTAGCCTCGTTGACCCTTTCTGTTGAAAACAATTTAAGCAGTGACGCATACGCCTTTATAAATGTTATATTGTTCTATGATAAAATAAAAAGATTCAAAAGGTTTGAACAGAATCTTAAGACATCAGTGGGCTCAAGAAGATTTTAGGCTCCAAAAATCCTCACCTCTTTGAATCAAAGTTTGTAAATTGGGTGAATGATCTTATCAGAAAATCCAAACTGTTTAAAGGGGCAAATGAAAAGTATTTCCCCATGACAATGCATATTCTTTGTTTTCAAAACGGTATTTATCTAAAAAAGATGTTTTATTTTTTGTTTTACATAGATGCTTTTAGTGGGAGTCAAACTTATGCCTACACAAAACCTACTTACATGAAATTGTAACTTCACTAAAGTCTTTTTAGTAATAGTGTGCATGTGTATCGTGGATATTTATGTACATTTCATAATATATTATTACTACTACAAATTGTCCCATGCATACTAAAAGTCTCCGTAGCGACATTTTCTTATTTAGGTATTCAAATGTTTTAATGAGCGCTTATAAAATGGAGACATTATACAAACAAATGTGTCCAGCAACCATTTAATCCAGTCTTGTTTAAATTTAATATTATTTTCAAAATATAATAAGGTATTAACCATCATTCTACCCCTTTAATTATGTATATTTAAAAATAAGATCACTATAATTTGGACAATTCAAAAGCCTATTCAAGTGATTTATTCACCCAAATTGTCATTGTTCATAATTGATCATTTTTATATACCTGTTTGATAACTGTCGTTAATAAACTTTCTAGTGACCGGTATATAAGATGAAACAGAGATAACACATTGTTTAATACTTGCTAAGGAGCCAATACTCAACATAGATGCAGGTAACTGATGGCTTGAAACATAACCAATGCTATTGAATTTGATTATAGTGTACTTCATAAATAGTTAAAGCTTGAAAATTCATGCCACTATGACTGAAGGCAAATTATTTAAGTTTTATGGATATTTTTTTGTTTATCAATATCAATTTAACAGGTTTTTATAATTGGTAGTTCTAAAATGTTGTGCAATTGCCTAATTTAAATAGAATGCAAAATTGTAGTAGAAGAAAATGAAAACACCTAATAGCAATGTATTAACTCATATTACTTTCCTCCGCCATAGGCGGAGGGATATGGTTTTTGCATAGTCCGTCCTTCCGTCCGTCTTTCCGTCCACCCGGAGCCATATCTTGGAAGTGCTTTGGCGGATTTCATTGAAACTTGGTAGGAGTATATATATGGATAAGAGAATGATGCACGCCAAATCGCTTTGTAAACCATCTCTTAATTACGAAGTTATTGTCCTTTGTATATTGAAAAATGCTTTTTTGTGTGTCCGGAGCCATATCTTGGAAATGCTTTGGCGGATTTTATTGAAATTTGGTATGAGTATATATATATTGTATATCAATAAGAGGGTGAGGCACGCCATATGGCATTGTACACCATCTGTTAATAACGAAGTTATGGTCCTTTGTATCTTGAAAAAATGCTTTTTGAGTGTCAAATATTACACTTTTGTGTCCAGAAGCATATTGGCGGATATCAATTCAACGAATTTGCTTGTTGTACATAGTTTTCCTCAAAAGGCAATTCATATATACCCACTTGGAATATGTGTGTATGTGGGGAAACTAAAATCACTTAGTTAATGTGTCTGTTTGTTGGTCTGTAATACTTAACATTTCCAGAAAACATTTCTTTTAACCCATACTGTTCCAAAAACACGAGTTTCTGTTATATATCCAGGCCTTTTCCGCTCCATTTTGGGAAAACGCCACACTGAAAATTTGGGAATTTGGCGTTGTGAAAAACCCCATTTTGGAAAAAAAATTAATCGCAAATAATTGGGGAAAATAATCGCATGTGAATAGTTTTCTTATATTTCAAAGAAGGCGTTTACTGGTAAATAACTATAACTTATGATAACATATTATTAAAATTTTACAAAATATTATCAACATGTGTGATAAGTGCAGGTTTTTTTTTATCTGATTTTGGGGAAAGTGCCTGGCCTTTTATGAGGTAAAAAAATCGCGCAAAACACCGGTTTTGGAGAAAGGAATGAAAGTCTTAAATAATCAATTGTACATATTTTACTGTTTTAAAACAAATTCAAGGCAACAGATCATTTAATTATGCAATTTTTTTATGCCCCCCTTCGAAGAAGAGGGGGTATATTGTATTGCACATGTCGGTCGGTTGGTCGGTTGGTCCGTCCAACAGATGGTTTCCGGAATACCCCCCTTCGAAGAAGAGGGGGTATATTGTTTTGAACATGTCGGTCGGTCAGTCAGTCGGTCGGTCCGTCCACCATATGGTTTCCGGATGATAACTCAAGAACGCTTAGGCCTAGGATCATTTAACATCATAGCTACATTGATCATGACTGGCAGATGAGCCCTGTTGACTTTCAGGTCACTAGGTCAAAGGTCAAGGGTCAAGGTCACAGTAAATCAAAACAGTAAAATGGTTTCCGGATGATAACTCAAGAATAATTAGGCCTAGGATCATGAAACTTAATAGGTACATTGGTCATGACTGGCAGATGGCCCCTATTGATTTTCAGGTCAAGGTCACAGTGACTCGAAATAGTAAAATGGTTTCCGGCTGATAACTCAAGAATGCTTAGGCCTAGGATCATGAAACTTCATAGGTACATTGATCATGACTGACAGATGACCCCTATTGATTTTTAGGTCAAAGGTCAAGGTCACTGACTCGAAACAGTAACATAGTTTCCGGGTTATAACTGAAGAATACCTAGGTCTAGGATCATGAAACTTCATAGGTACCTTTATGATGACTGGCAGATGGTCCCTATTGATTTTCAGGTCACTAGGTCAAAGGTCAAGGTCACAGTGACAAAAAACTTATTCACACAATGGCTGCATCTACAACTGACAGCCCATATGGGGGAATGCATGTTTTACAAACAGCCCTTGTTCTATTTTCTACACTGGATCAGGTTAACTTATATATTAAAAGGTTAAAAAAATGGAATTGGGAATTTTTTTTCAATTGGGAACAAACAACAAGATTTGCATTGGGAATGGGGCCGAATTTCGGACCCGTGGCATATGGCGGAAAAGGCCCTACATTCAATCAAAAGGGCCATTAAGTGTTTATCCCATGCGCATGTCTTTGCAAGCTTGATTGAAAACATAGTGGGTCTGTACACATCTTTTAACGCGTCGTAACATTTCTTATAATTGTTCCTATCGGCATAGCTTTCACCGGCTTTTTTTCTGATCAAAGCATCTTGTATCTAAATAAGTTTATGCTTATTTTGTTGAAGGCATCATTCCTGGCTACGGACTTTGGGTTTCTGAGGTGGGCTTTGTGGAGGTGGTGTTTCTCATCCAATAATTGTTAAATGTCCCCTCATCAAACCAGTCCTTGTGTTTCTTGCCCCAAGGGTGTCTGTGGTTGTAGCATACATCAGTTTTCTGAGTAATGCCCAATCCAACGCGCTTCCAGAGCATTTACAAAGGAAAGCTTGCAGCTGGCAGTCTTTAACTTGGCAATGTTTCGCCCGCCTGTAACGCTTTCTCCAGATAACATAGTCAAGATACTGTTGGTTTTTAGCGAGGATGCATCCATGACGTTCGGTAACGGGTGTGAAGGGGCTAGATAGTGTTTGTGATCAGAAGTTCATGCTCATCACATGTCTGGAGAAAAAAAGACCATTGCTGTTGCAGTGGACCACTCCATGGTGTCCAAGGACTCCTTTCTAGTCCATGCCAACTCCTGGGTTGAAGTCAATTAAACGTTTAGCTTGTCTCAACTTAACATTACTTGATTATTTTGGTCACCTTTGATGTTTATCTTATTTATATACAAATAAAGCGAATTAAGACTTATTAAAGTTACTTCTTGTAATTTGGGTAATTATAGGATATTATAGTTATTAAAGTTATAACATAGTCAGTGACAGTATTTAGTTGTAAGTTTTTTTTTAAATGATTGTCATTAAAGATAAGGTCAGATTAACCGAAATGTTCTCGTCGCGAAAAAGTGGCGACATCTTTTTTGGGTGTCAGTGAAAACCCTGCATCACCGGCAAAGATAGCAAGTTCGACTGGTTGGTAAAATTAGTTAAAATTTTAAATTTAAATAATCTATCAAAGTAAAACAGACATGAACTAGTTCGCATTTTTAGCATATCAATTTCATAATATATTTTTTCTGACACGAGGTCCGACAGTTTCGGGAATTATCCCAGACCTCAGCAAATTTTATCGGAAATGTCCGCGGTCCGACGTCTTTTGCATGGGTTGACATAAGTATGGAGTCAATATACAATAGATACCGTCTAATTATTTGGACTCAAACCACATTTTACCAATCACACAAAATGGCGGCGAAATCTACTTTCACTTTAACCAATTTCTGCGCCCGCCACTGAGCATGCGCATACATGGTTTTACACGATATTTTTAGTTGGGCGACGGTGGACCATCGTCCATATGATTGACAGGCATGCGATAAAAGAAACAGATAAATCCCGTACCAGAGCGTATCGCTTTACGCGGTGAATGTTTGTTTTAATACTATTTTTTTATCTAGACAGTGTGAGATTGTGTTGATTTTATCTATGAGTCTTGTTTTGTGTTATGTCTGGAACAAAATAACCCAGGAAATTAGCTCAAAGACACACATCCAGGTTAAAACATCAGCAAACAACGCGCGCGCGAGGAATTAAACGTGATTTGTAAGATAAATTAACGTGGCTTTATCAGATAAAGTTTAGACACAATAATCAGTTAACGGTAAACTCAGCATATCCAACAAAGACAACGAAATGCATCAGCAAGAATAGCTGGGTCAACATCAGTAGTAGAAAATCCAGAAGCATCACCTCATTATTAACATAAAAAATATCAGCACCATCGTCGTTATAATAATAATAATAATAATAATAATAATAACAATATAATAATTATAATAATCATAATAATAATAATAAATAATAATAATAATTATAAATAATAATAATAACCATTGTCGTCGTCGTCGCTATCATCATCATCATCATCGCCATCATCATCATCATCTTCTTCGTCGTGGTCGTCGTCGTCATCAAACATAACGAAAAAATATCAAAGAATCACCATCCTAACCATCCTTTGAGAACTCTTTATATTCTTACAGTGGAAGCGTTAAGTTTGTGTTCATTATGGATGCTACCGCTTACACAGCGGAATTAATCTCGGCACTAATATGCGGGCATCGGAAATGAAACTTTTCAATGCGCACTTTCTGAGGTGAAAGTCAATTAAATTGGCAAAGACCTATTATCGATGCGCTATCACCTTAAATAAATGAATTGACACATCTAAAGTCATTCAAAATTATAGCACTATCAACTTTATTAGTTTAATTAGTTATTAAATAGTGTGTTCACACTGCGTATGTGCAGAATGCGCGTGAACACAGCTGGGCTTGCTGGGATTTATGCGAGTTTCGGAACACCTCTGCAGTTTATGTCCATCTTTATCTAAAATGGCGGCGCATAATATCGCGACTTGGTTGACAGGTGGTCATTTAGATGTCGTATAAGCGAAGAAAAAGGGGGATGGGGTTTGAAAAAGTTGTGTACCATTCTGCTCGCTATGTCCTCGGGGTGAAACATGATTCTTGTCGGAAACGGTGGCCAGTGTAGAGGCTGTCATTTTCAATATACAACAACTATAACGACATATTGGTTTGGTCATTTGCTCTCAACTGGGAGACAGACATATTTGTGTATTGTTGCAAGCATTAAGTACACCACGCTTTTCTATAGGCAGTCACTGTTCCTGCTGCATATAACTTTCGCAAGACATCTAGGTCAAGCCCATAAACGCCGAAAAATATACATATAAACGATAATTCATAACTTTGCTTATTTACATGTTTGTAATGCATAAATCATAATAAATCCTGAACTTATCAAATTAATTACCACGCCTGTAGGTACCCACAGTATTATTCACTCAACACGCGCCATCTTTAATGTCAAGTCTTTTCTGAAGAATGTTCAGCTGGGTTATACATTTCCGACCCTTAGCCTGTCAAATCGATCCCATTTGCCTCACCTCGGTGACAAAGTATGCCCCCGTTTAATGCTGATGCGTGTTCAATCACAGGTACTCAGCCACATATGCATTATTGTCTTCTCAATGTTTACGATCTTATTTCTTATGCCTGCGGCTGATTTACGATTGCCCCTTTCATGTTGAGCTCTGTTCTTGGCAATTCATCGAGACAATCATTATCACCCAGTCAATGTGACATACTATGTCTGTAAGTGTTATTTGTACCAGGTATTAACATCACCATCGCCTCAAGAACAAATCATTGCGCACCCTTTGTGCCAAACGCGCATGATATATACGAAAGTTATAAATAATATGTAACAATTTGTTTAGGATATTTTACCACAGTTATAATTGTATGACTGGAAATATTGCAGTGATACTTAGTAATAATCTCAAACATAAGACATACACATTTTGTAATATTAACTTAGGATTTCCTTTTTAGCTCATCTATTTTTTGAAAAAAAAAATGAGCTATTGTCATCACCTTGGCGTCGGCGTCGGCGTCCGGTTAAGTTTTGCGTTTAGGTCCACTTTTCTCAGAAAGTATCAATGCTATTGCATTCAAACTTGGTACACTTACTTACTATCATGAGGGAACTGGGCAGGCAAAGTTAGATAACTCTGGCGTGCATTTTGACAGAATTATGTGCCCTTTTTATACTAAGAAAATTGAAAATTTTGGTTAGGTTTTGTGTTTAAGGTCCATTTTATTCCTTAAGTATCAAAGCTATTGCTTTCATACTTGCAAAACTTACTAACTATCATAAGGGGACAAAGTTATGTAACTCTGACTGGCATTTTGACAGAATCATGTGCCCTTTTTATACTTAGAAAATTTAAAATTTGGTTAAGTTTTGTGTTTAGGTCCACTTTATTCCTACAGTATCAAAGCTATTGCTTTCATACTTGCAACACTTATTAACTATCATAAGGGGACTTTGTAGGCAAAGTTATGTAACTCTGACTGGCATTTGGACGGAATTATGGGCCCTTTATACTTAGAAAATTGAAAATTTGGTTAAGTTTTGTGTTTTGGTCCACTTTACTCCTAAAGTATCATAGATATTGCTTTCATACTTGGAACACTCGCAAACTATCATAAGGGGACAGTAAAAGGACATAAAAGTTGCATAACTCTGGTTGTCATTTTTACGGAATTATGACCCTTTTTTGACTTAGTAACTTTAAATATATGGTTAAATTTTGTGTTTAGATCCACTTTACTTCTAAAGTATCAAGGATATCGCTTTCAAACTTCAAATACTTTCATGCTATCATGAGGTTACTGTACCTGGCAAGTTGAATTTTACCTTGACCTTTGAATGACCTTGACTCTCAAGGTCAAATTATTAAATTTTGCTAAAATTGCCATAACTTCTTTATTTATGATTAGATTTGATTGATACTTTGACAAAACTACTCTTACCTGACATACCACAATAGACTCCACCCAAACCATCCCCCGTGCCCTCCCCCCTCCCCCCCTCCGAATCCCCCCTTAACTTTTTTTTAAGATCATCTCACAAATGACCACCACACCCTCACACTATACCCCCCCCCTCACCCCACCCCCCCCAATTTTTTTTTTAAACGGTTAAAAAACACAAATATTTATTTTTATTATTTTAGTTTTGAAATACCGTCCAACCATCGCACCCAAGAATCCCCCCCCCCCCCCCTCAATTTTTTTTTTGCATTTTTTTCGCATTTTTGGAAGATAATGTAATAAATGTCCACACCCCCACACTATACACCCCTCTTCACTCCACCTCTCCCTCCTTTGTGATTTAAATTGAGAGTCCCTTCACCTTTAAAAAGAAAATAGATGAGCGGTCTGCACCCGCAAGGCGGTGCTTTTGTTAAATCTTAAGTTACAATTGTAGCACAAGTTCTATTTTACATGACCTACTTTGTTAATTATAATTTATATCTTTTTTTAAGAAATAATTTTAAAATATTAAAAAAAACGATGACGGATCCTATGAAATTTCACTTACGGGAGATCATGTGCTAGTAATGCCGACTTACCGGCCAGTAGAACTATCTTTCAGTTTATGCGCTAACAGTTCTCTTTTTAAATTGATTATAGCGAGTAAAATGTGTTAAAGTATAACGCAAAGTGCAATAGACCGATTTAAACAAAACAATGGCGAAGGAGACTTCGTAGAAAACAGTGACTTTCATTTTGACAACTGGACGACGAGATCAAAGATTGAAAAGTGAGTTAACTGCTCAAGCAATAGGAACGCCTTAACAAATAGTCAGTTAACCGAACAAGTTGACAGAAAGCCATGAGCGAACCACAGGGGTGCACCACAATCGTCCGACTGGAAATTATAAGATGGCGAAGCGAAAACATCTACCCCGCCTAGTCTGTGGAAGAGCAACAAGCGCCTAATGTCGCGTCAATCGAAGGATTGTGTGAGGTCCTAGATGAACTTCTGAACACCGAAAACTCGTCAAAAACGGTATCTGTTCAAACCTAATGCCTTAATCCAGCTTCACGGAACCATTGTGACTTTTGACAAAGAAGTTATGCTAAAAAGAAGCGTTGTTCATCTCGCAATATGTAGAAGCCGTGAGAAACAAAACGCCGCCGGCAAAAATGAATAACACAATTCATATTAAGTTCCGATTCTAGCTAGACCATCGCTATACCAACATAAAATGGGCCCTCATACGTTGTTTTTAGTTGTTCGCGCTAACGGGCAACTAATGTAGATGGAATTTTGCAAGTCAGTCTGCTCTAGGCTACGCTAGGAACGATAACCCCATCTGCCTGTGTATACTTCACCACTGGTACACTGCAGACAGCGTGTATGTAGTCAATAGTGTTTAACAGCTTGTTCGACGACATTGGCCAGTCTAGTGTTTAACAGCTTGTGCGACGACATTGGCCAGTGTATCATTGAAATTTGTACATATTAGCTGCTTTCAGTGAAAATTGGGCTTAATGCATGTCAAATAAGATAAGCCTGTGCAATGCGCACAAGCTAATCAAGGACGACACTTTCCGATTGTATGGTGTTTTTTGTTACAAGAGAGTCTCTGGTACTGGGATGACAATTTATGCATATGCATTAAGCCCTGTTTTTCCAAAATGAACCTTTAATTATCTTTTTTATTAATGATTTAAAAAAAAAGATAAAATTGATAATAACTTTAAAGTAACCTCGCTGACAAGACAAATATAAAAAAAATCACTTTTAAATCAAATAAACAATGAGTTCTAAATGTTTACCTTGTGGCATTTTTAGTAAGCATCTAAAAGGAACCTGTTCTCAGTTTGTCATTAAATGCTGAATCATGATAAATGTAAAAGCTCCATTAAAAAAAAAACAAGAATAAAATTAAAGAAACAAAAAAGTTACCCTCAACTGGGCTCGAACCACTGACCCCTGGAATAAAAGTCTATCGTTTAGACCACTCGGCCATCCTTGCTCATACAATGAGAGATGTATTTTATAATTTATATGTATAAGCAATCATCGTAGTATAAAAAAATCAAACGACAACAACAGAACTCTCCACATTATTAAATCGTTTAATTTTGTCAATTTACCAAAACGTGAAAACGTCCCTTAAATGTCCTCAGACTTGCAAATTGAATTAGTTCAATACACTGTCAGATCTTACATCATGAATATCTTACAGATTAAGTGGTTGCCTGTTAGCCTGGGGCCAGTAGATTTAAGCCCAGGAAACTCAATTTCAAAAGTTGGTTAAAGTTGGGCTAAAAAGCAGGGCAACTAACTTTTTCAAAGCTTAAATAACTTAATCCAATTAAACATAGAATACAAATAGGCGACTGTGGATCAATTAGGCCTAGGAAATTATTCAATTCCGGCTCAAAACAAGATATGATGCATTACAAGTCTGTCATGTCGGCAAAATTGTTAATAAATAATTTAAAGAAAATAGAAAAAGTATTATATACACATTTGTTGAGGTATAAAGTAGGGAATTTAATAACAGTAAGACAACGAAAAAATGATTAAATAAGAGGGTAATGATGGTTAGTCTCTTAATTGTGTATATGTGTTTTCATACTGATAATCGTGAATGCTATTCAACAAGCATTTCATAAGAAAGTAACAGTTTATATTTCTACGATAAAGCCAGAGTATTCGTGTCTTGTTTTTTCTAGATACTTTATTAAATGAATGGTAGAGCATTGAATAGTAAGGGGAGAGGAGACTTCAAAGTGTTGAATGGGTTTGTTTGTTTAATTTGATACTTTGATGTGCGTCGCGATTTTCCTTCAATGTATGCTGCATTTTGTTTGGTTCGATTAATGTTAATCCTTTAATCAATAATGTGGCAGCTTTAAATTCATCTCATCGTCGCCTTACTGAATAAATTACCAAATAGATTTTCCATCAGCATGAAAAACATAAACACCCATAAAATGAAGGTAATTTCTGTCATATCCTGACGAATCTTTGAAAAACAAGTATATTTATAAGCTAGACACAGAAGACAGTACTGGAAAATGTTGTCAAAATAACCCAATTTACAATATGCTAAGATTGTATCCATAAATAATATGCTAATTGAAAAACTACTATGATCAAGAAATAAATTCCGATTCATAATGTGACCGCGATAAAAGATCTGCTATTGTATCAAAAGGTGCTTAAATGATATTCAAGGCTTTTGTATGATCCAAACTAATAGATACATCACAAAAGAACACACAAAGCACAATTCACACGGCAGTATCATATTTTTGTTATTATCTTGTTACTCAATTAAAAAGGTATTATCTGGGGATTATTATTGGGTAATCGGTCAACCCGTTGTGCTATTCAAATATATACCTGTCCTACTACGTACGCATTGTAGTTTTACATAGCACTCACATGGCAAAATGGCTTAATTGGAAAGCTCTTTTATCCAAATGATCCGTAGGTATTTATAAAATATATACATTAATGTTAATGTTGTTTTCCCAAATAGTTGCACATCTCACTGCAATAAGCAACGGATCAGAAATAATGCACTTTACTTGTATTTTGATTAAGCGTAACGATTGATTTCCTTAATTTGACATTATATCTTAAGAGTCAACGAGATACAAAATTCTCGTTTTTATTTTATTTTGTGTGTGGCAATATATTCCATTTAAATTTTCCGCGACGATATTCGAACATTTTGACGAGCGAAAGAGAGATTGGCTTCAGGGAAGCTCATGAGAACTTTGTCGTCCTTCTGACGCTGCCTGAAGTGTTGTTTTCACCGTAATGAATTATTTACTAGCAGATACCATCACGCTAAATATGTTTTTCCTTTTTGTTGCAATATGAACCGTTATGGTTTACATCAAATATTTTTTATAGTACGAAAATTGGTATCTAAAAAACTTCAATCTGGGTTAATTATCACAGCAAATTGTCGTGGTTTATATATGTTTGTAACAAAGAGCCTATTAGAGAGGTATTGATTTTCATTGAAACGCGCAGAACAGAATCTTTAAATGCATGCCGGTTGATTAGCTGTGCCTATTAAAACCCAATAATTGCGACGAACAAAGAATTACAACAATTTTAAATTTGAACGTGGTACGCAAAACAGTCAATTAGTAGAAATCCCTACTATAGGCGTGTATCATGTTACGCGTGAAACAAAACATTACAATTATCAGTATATACGTACGAGTTTTGTGATAATTATTAGTGTTCTACTGGATTCACTGAGAAGGCCATAGGTTTACCCTTTGTCCGTAAAGCCTGTTTCTGTCCGTTTACAAACTGTCTTCCTGCAATTTATCAATAGTACTGTACATACTGGATCGATCTTAGTATACTTATAAAGAACAATGCGTTTATTATGCAACACACCCTTTTTGCCAGGTATTAAAAATAAGATCGCTTTATATATAAAATGACAATACTTGTTAATCACTAAAAAAGTACTGTAAAAATATTATCATGAAAGTTAGTATATACAATCCGCGATAGGTTCTCCATGGTTATCTCTGTCTCTCGATTTCTTCTTTTGGAAATCCGTCAGTTTGTCTTTCAGTCCAAAATGTACATGATATAAATGAATCCTGAGATTTCTCAGAAAGTACTTATGATCATCCGCTTTTACTAGGTATACATATATAGGGTAATGTTGGGGACTAAACAATTTTTTTACTTTTTCATAAGGGGTAAAAAGGTCAGAACACTGATCTATAAGTAGAACAAACTTTATACATATACATTTCTAAACAACTACTATAGCTGTGCTCTTGAAACTTTGAATACTAATTTTGCAATAAGCGCGTCTGTTTTCTCTGTCTGCAAATCCCATCTTCTGATTACCCATTTGTCTATGTGTCCGTCAAATGAAATAAATCGAGTAGTGCATAGGACATCATCATGAAATCAATCTGGTAAATAATAAAAACATTTCAATATTGCTGTGCTAAATGCATATTGGCGTTCAATATGATATAGTACACGTCTACATAGAAAGGCCATATGAAGGAAATGCACACTTTGTATATTTGTATTTACCCGATTGAAGAAGGATATTTGTGTTTCTGTTAAATCCATATTAATATTGCAAAAATACTAACATACTTTCTTATGGGAAGGCAATGTTTTAAATTATTTATATTGCAATATTTCAAAAGACTTCTATGACTTCATTTAAATGCATGTAAATAAAAGGTTAGTGGACGCACACAATTAATTGAACAGATATTAAATTTGCGGCAAAAATATTTGAAGCGTGATTTAGATTTACACGTAAACGATGCAATATGATTGCTATTAGCATAAACAAGGTAAGAACCTAGTATCATCTTACGGATCTATTCAATTGCTCACTAGAAAAAATAAAGTTAACATTCGAAGCGACCGGCATTTGATGCATATTTGCCGCGTAAACTTGCCGGAATTATGATTTGATATTTTAAATTGTGAAAGAAATATTTTTGATTCCGAAGGTACGCCTTTTATTGTCTTATAAATTACTGCTATTTAAATGCAGTCTAGTGAATTTTGAAATGGAAACCATTAAAAGTTACATTAACTTCGTTTCAAATGTGATTCTTTTAAGAAGTAGCTCTTCGGGTCTGATTTGTTCGGAAAGAATACATATATTACAAAATAATATTGACATATTTTCCAACTTCAAACTACATTTCTTGATAAAGGATAAAACGGCTTTCGAGTAAAGACAATTTATGAAGTTTTGATTTCCGTCAAAGGTTAAAGTGATAATTATCTGAAATGCAACGGTTTATATGGAAAGATACTTGTATTTCGTCATGAAAAACGTTTGTTATCATTTTACAAGTATATTGTAAGACAGATAATCAAGAACTCAAAATTTGTTTCTGAAGCAAGGAAACACATAATGTAATGAATAAGAATTGTTTTTTAAAACACGTGTTAAACGAAGTTGAAAATCCTGGTTGTGGCGAGCCAGTCGGACCGGACTAGGTCAAGGTCCGACAATTTCAATCTTTTAGGGGGACACACTGTAATACACACGTCACATTTAAACTTTAATTTCGTCTATATAAACAATCCCGCCGACGACGCCGACGTGAACAAGCACTACGTCGACAATGACGTTAACGACGTTTATGGCACAATGTTTTTGACGGTTATCTGTAATTAAAATGTGAATGAAAAGTATAATAAGCAAATGACAATCTTCCATGCAGGATCTTAATACATGTGCGTTATTATAACATATAATATTATTAAAAATACACAACATTACTCTGAATGATACAATAACACATAATTGAAATGAAAACTATATTCCATTCACAATGGGCTGTGTGGTTTTTCTTTACCCTTATAACAGATTTAATTAATCAGACTTTAATATTCACTCAAACCAAATGTATCAATTAATTTACACTTTTAGAAAACATGCAAAAATATTAATACAACAAAATAAACATAGAATAACAATATTAACTTACTGTACAATCCCTTCTCAATCCCCAAAAAGTTCAAAACATGCCAAAATCTGTGAAAAGGCCCCTTTAATGTGTTCTGAAGACTTCGGGCGTCGTTCCAATCGGACGTAAAATAATTCTAAATAAAACCATGAAAATGACATCATTTTGACCAATCGAATTCTAGTATTAGCCACAGCAACATGTTCTGAATATACCCCTTACCAAATTTGGAGACTTCCGTAAATGCCATCACAATATTCGGCGTGTCGAAACTTCAAAGAATTGTTAAGCTTTCGATGTGACATAGCAATGGAGATATATGAGCGGTCAACATTTCCAGTCCCGGAACACCGTTATATCATCATTTTGCTAATTTGATACAATGGTGCTAGTCTGCAACACCGTCACCAAATGAACCTTCCACTTTAGTTCATTTAAATACTTAAATGACTTTAAAGACTAGGCGCAAACTCAAAACCTAAAACCTAATTCTTAACATATATGAGTACACGTATATCCCTCTACATCAGCCAACTAGACCAAAAAAAACAAAATTAAGATCCTAGTACTATACTAAATGAAACAAACTATAAACAACCGAGCCATTCTGTATGCATGTTTTGGATGTGATTCTAAGCTATGTTGTGCTCTAACAAACACAATTTGGTAATCGGTCGATCCTTTTCCGTACCGTTTAATCTGACTCTGCATTACGGCACAAGGCCGTCTATTCCCTTACTCACCTCTACTACAAGTCCTAAAGGCCAATGACCTCGATTCGATGTCTCTTCGCATACGAGAACAAGATCATTTATTGCTATATTTTTTCGACTGTAATGCCATTTCCGGCGTTCATGTAAATTCGGTAGATACTTATTGAGCTATCGTCTCCAGAAAATGTTTGCCAGGTACTGAACTTGTCTCGACCATCGCCGACAATAGTTATCTCCCTTCTCAAATACTCCTTTCGGTAAACAGTTATTCGGGCGAAGTAGCAAAATTTTGTTTGGCGAAAGCGGTTCTAGATCACGGGGATCACTTACCTGTGTAATCAGTCAGTCATTCAAAATCTTTTCTACTTTCGTGCAGAGAGTTGGCAGCGTCTTGTCGCCCAGAAGTTGTTCGCTTACTACGGATTTCAATGCGTTTTTGAAAAAAACCAACCTCTTCCAAACCCCGCCCATGTGGCTTGCGCATAGAGGATTGAAATCCCAAGCAATTCCCCTTTGTTGCAAATGCCTCGGAATTCGGATTCGGCTATGATTCCATTCATTCATAGACTTACGTAGCTCCTTTTCGCCAGCCGTTAGATTTGTGTCACTGTCACTGAAAACCTTTTCTGAGTGGCCTCGACTACAAAAAAATCGTTGCATGGCGCATATAAACGAATCAGTTTTAAGGTTTTGTGTTATCTCTATGTGTACAGCTCTCGTGTACAAACATGTCAATAAACAATCATACCTTTTCAGTTGCCTCCCTATCGGATTCGACGTACATTGGTCCAAAGTAGTCCACACCGACGTACATTAACGGTGGTTTGTCCGGCTTCAGTCTTTCAACTTGCAGTTGTCCCACTTGTTGTGATTCAGGACGTTGTTTCTGTCTCTTGCAAATAATGCATTTGTTCAAAGCATACTTAATCGTCTTAATACCCAATACTTTTGTCTCATCAACGACAAAATATGATGTGCACCCATGTGAGCGTTTGTTTCATGGTATGCCTTGATAAGTATCCGTGTAACGTGGTGGTTACCTGGCACAATTATTTGATAATCAGTATCACTGAGCAAGTCAGCGTTCTAAAGACGACCGCACACTTTTATCAAATTATTTGTAAAAAGCGGACTTAACTTTGGTATCGAACTTTTCTCTTGAACCCGTCCTGATTTCACAACACTAATAATCTCGCCGCTATACTCAACACTTTGTACAAGTGACACAATAGCATTTGTCGCGGCTCTCATTTTACTTACCGTCAAGTGCTTAACCTCTAAGAAGAAATCCTCTTTCTATCGTAAATATTTCTGAATGAGATTTTCCTTGAATCTGAGAAGCCAGGCTACCGACCGATGTAGCCTAAACTAGTCTCAATGTCTTATCAACAGGTTAGCAATCCCGCTATCGGGGTTCAATTGTGCTGCGTGCACATAACGGTCCTGCTTTAACCCAATATCGTCCCATAGACTGACTATAGGTTATGGTATTGGAGGCCAGTCGGACTTACCTTTCAGCAGGAAATCCGGTCCGTTCAGCCAAATGTCATGATTTTCTATCTCATGCGGATACAATCCCTTGGCCGTTTCGTCAGCAGGATTTATTTTAGTCGGAACGTACCTCTAGTTATTTGCCGAAGAGTCATCTTTCTTTCGGCTGCAAACATCTATCAATACTTACCTGTGACAACGCGGGTAGGTCTAGTTTGTAATACCTTCTGTGTTTTTGTTTAGAGCGTTCTATTATGGACAGTGCATGGCAATCTTCCTGAGACTTGCCCGATTGTCTAACATACAGGCAGGGAATTCAGTATTCCACAGTTTATCAACCTCACTATGTACCGACAACATTTGTTGAAAATTTACATGACGGGTAGAGGACGTGGTTTTCCCTGTAGGGCCAATTATGCTCCAACCTAGGATTAACCGTATTGCGTACAACTCAACCCTGTTTACTCTCCTCTCTTCCTATACACAGGAAGCCTCTGGAGTATCACTCCTTATGAGTAACTCTACCTGCGCGACATTTACCTTCGGCAGTCGTATACCTACCAAATGCTTCCACTTACCAATATCTGCTAGAGTTGGAAGAGACTGAAGGGATATAAGTAAATGTTTTACAGACCAAATTCTATTTGCGTCGATACTTTCGCGACCATCTAGAGAACTCACCTTTAAGTTCAGCTGCATGCCAGATCTGCGCTGGGTAGACTAATTAACAATTGTAATGGTGAAATCCCGCATCGTACCCTTTGCGTTTAGCTTTCTTACTAAACTATCACTATACAACGTAATATCGCTGCCTTCATCTAACAAGGCGATTTTTTCCGTCTGTCTGGAACCATATTTCACTAAAACAGGGACAATGCGTAAACTTACCTTGACCGCGTCTGCTTTTGTACAAAAATTGCTTTGCCCTGTGCTATCGTCTGCACGTCGACCTACGCCGCCAAAGGATCTATGCAACAAAGTATGATGTTTCTGTATACAGCCATCTATCTCGCAACAAGTACTCTTTCGCCAGAAATTAGCATAATGCTTACAATTTAGACAATTGTCACACATTCGGTTCTTTCTTACAATACCTTATTTGGCATCGTAATCAAGACCTTTGAATTTGTCACAATCAGACTATGGCTCTCAACACAATAAACACACTATAAGCCCCTCATTGACTTATAATGCCCTTTGCCCGGGTCATTGCCTCTACGCGCTCTACTGTCAGCTGTTGTTGTAGATAGAGTTACAAATTTCCCACGGTTTGATCCGGAATGCCCTGGTGGCTGTTTAGAAATAACTGTGTTAGACTCATTCACTAGCTCTTGCCCATACTTTATATATGCAATAATAGCCCTGTGATTAATAAATGCAAGTATATCTTTAAATGCGGACCCCTGTTTAAGTAGTTTGCTTGCTTGATATGCATCGGAAGTATTCTTATAATTTTCATTAGTTTGTCCATACTGTTAACGTCCAACATGTAGCCCAGTTGAGACAATGTAATTTGACATTTTTCCATTTCTAAAGAAAGATAAATTAAACCCTGAACATCATTTGATTTAATTTGATTGCCATTTATCAGCCTATCAATATGGGACCTTGCTACCAAATGTGGCTTACCTTAGCGTCTTGGTAAAATTTGCTTAGCGATGACATACCCTTCCTCTTGAGGTAAAACCAAACAGTCCTCTATACTGCGTCTAGCGTCACCAGTACATAACTTAAATAACTTAACCCTAGGCGAAAGTCCTGCATTCTACTCTCGATGTTTGTTTTGAAGTTCCGAATAAATTTACAATAGTCCACTATATTGCCACTGAATGTTAATATTTCTGGTTTGGGTAAGTTTAAACTCTCTTGAACACTAAGAATCATTTCCCTATGTCCTCTGTAGAAACCTGTCTGTCGGTCCGATGGAATGAAAGGCTCAGCTTCTGCGCGTAGTCATCTGATGTAATTTTAAACCTTGTCTTCTGAAGATTGGGCGTCCATAGCAACTCTGGGATAGCCTGGTTCGATTCCCGATCCCCACTTTTTCCGGAGAGTTGGCTAACGGAATCGGAACAGATTTCCGATTTAACCAGTCGGTCCTCCATGGCTTGAATTTCTATTTGTTGTTTCAGTTCATGGCGGCGCCGCTCAAAATGCTGACGCCGCTTCGCTTGCGTCAGTTCTAGTTCCGCAAGTTGGCGCCTCCGTATTTATGATGATGCGGTCTTCTGGCTGTTCCGTCCCCTAACCACTTTTGCACACGTGATAAAGTGCTAGATATTCAATTTTGGTCTTTTCAAATAACGAACCGATCGCAACACGTTCTTTAGACCTGAACACATCTGATAATGTCTGAATTTACACGTTCATAATCTATCCAGCTTTTCGCCAACTCCTACTGGAGAGTGTTCACCTTTTCGACAGGTGGATTCTCGGATAACATAATGTCCATAGCCTTTGACATTCTCGCAATACCGGGCGAACATCATTTCATTTTCAACATTTTCGTGACGATGCTATCTTCATCCATTTTGCAGTCCTCACAGAAATGCACAATAATTCCGCAGTCTTTCCAGAAGTGCACAATAAATGTCCATCAATTGTACACTAACTTACAGTCTTCACAGAAAACTGTACATAACTGTACGACAACTGGTAAAAGAATGTACAATAACTGTGGCGAGCCAGTCGGACCCTTTATTTCGTCTACATCAGCAATGCCACCGACGCCACCGACGTAAGCAAACACTAAGTCAACAATGACGTCCACGACGGTTATGACAACAGAGACAAATGCTAAGACTATGACGAAATGAATAGTTAACTGGAGTATCAATATGACGTACGACTTATGTGACGTTAATAATGTGACGTTCACAAATACCTTCTTTATGACGATTGTGACGATTGTGACGGTAATCTGTAATTAACAATGCAAATGAAAAGTATAATAAGCAAATGGCAATATTTTAGGCAGGATCTAAATACATGTGCGTAATTATAACATATGATATAATTAAAATTACACAACATTGCTTTCAACTGATACAATAGCACATAATTGAAATAAAAACCATACTCCATTCACAAATGACTGTGTGGTTTTCCTTTACCTTTATTACAGAGTTAATTAATCAAACTTCAAAAATCACTCAAACTATGTGTATAAATTGATTTACCATTTAAGAAAAAATGCAAAAATAGTAATACACAAAACAATAACAATATCAACTTACTGTACAGTGCCTTCTTTTATCACCAATAATTTATATTTCGTTAATTTGAGACAACGACCCACTTGTTTCAGTGTATTAATTAAGAAATAATGCGTGTACTTTATAGTTTGTTGTCGGATAAACCACGGTCGAATGTTTAGATGCGTATGGATAAAATCACGAGTGCGAAGCACGAGTGATTTAAAACCACGTATCTAAACTACCGGCCGTGGGTTATTCGACAACAACCTATAACATACACGAATTCTTTTGATTCTTACACGGTTTTTACTAAAGATTTATACAATGTATCTTTTTTTCTTGTGTACTATTTTATGTGAAGTTCTCTCATTAATACGCCCATAAATTGTTGTCGAATAACTCACGGCCGGAAGTTCTTCTTTGTTTATTAGGCACATGCTGTGTTAGAATTATACATAAAACCATAAAAATTACATCATTTTTCAAATTCTGGTCTAAGCCCCAGCATCAAATTCTAAAAATACCCCTTACCAAATTTGGAGACTTCCGGGAACGCAATGACCATATTCGAAAGCTGCTAGTACACCATATAACGATATGAAACACGCGTTTCCCTATCGAAACCTCAAAGCGTGGCTAAGTTTTAGATGTGACATTACAATGAAGATACTTGCGCATCCCTCCCAACTTATCAAGCCTGGATTCTTAACAAAAAGCGGCCAGGTCGAGACCCGGCAACATCCCCATTCCCAGAACACCGTTATTTCAACATTCTGCTAGACTAAGTTTGAAACAATGATGATATACTTTAATAATTATAACCCTGACAATATTTGTCAATGAATCTGGGTCAGGGGGGCAAATCTTAAAAACAAAAGTGACACCACGGTGTTGGTCACACGTTTTACTCATTATTGATGAAACTGGGTCAACATGTTTATTTCAACAGTATGAAGACCATGTTTAAATCTGGGTAAAGTGGGGTCAAAGACTAGGTCATCAGGTAAAGTCTTCAAAGTCTGGTGATCTAAGTCAGGTGAGCGCTAAAGGGCCAACAATGCCCTATTGTTTAATAATTATTTAAACAACATGTACTTAAACGAGTAAAGAAGTATGGTGATCTATGCGCTTGAGAATTTTATCAACTCAAAGTATCAAACGAAAATATCACGAACAGGGCACATCAACTCGCAAGAGTTTACCAAGATGAAACTTACTTGATATGTATTCTTATTCATTAAAAAATCATTGAGTTTGAACTTGCAGAATCAGTCCTTAAAAGTTCTTGACTTG